>NC_046326.1:35114034-35457009 GCF_009819535.1 Lacerta agilis
AAGGTTTATACTGTAAACCTGGCAACTTATCAGAAAGGATGACTCAGCAAAAGTCAAATCAATTGACCATCCGTTGGAGCCCCGGGTTAAAAGGCCTCTGTGGCTCCAAATCTCCTCCTCCCTTTCCAAGAAACTGGGTCCATTTAGCTACTAGATTCCACTGCCGCCCCTCGTAACATACCGTATTTTTCCATGTAGGGTTTTTTTTTTTTTTTTTTTACCAAAAAAATAGGTTTGAAATTGAAATCGTCTTATACATGGGTAGTGCTGAGGGGTGTTTTCTTAATTTGGATTCCCTCTTATACATGGGGGCATCTTATACACTGAAAAATACAGTGGTTGTGGGGAAATTCATACATTTGAAACGGCAAAGGAAACTGCCTTTACGTACCCTCCAACAGTTGAAGTCAGTAAGGCCCAGTGCTGTCAAGTATCCCGTTTTCCCTGGGATTCTCCCTTATTTTAAGCAGTTTCCAGCTGCTCTCCCTTATTTTTTATTTCCCTTAAATTTCCCGTTTTTAATGGAAGCAGCTTCTCCCCTGCTGGCCAGGGACTAGGTGGGAAGACCTCGCCTACTTGGAGAGAAAAGCCTCAGCCCTCAAAGCAAGTGGGAGCCGTTTCCCGTGCTTACAGGGGGGTGTATTCCTCCCCCTGCACCAGCCCCTATCCGTTGCTGCCGAGCCCCTCAGCCGGCCAATAGGGTTAGCTGGTGGGCGGAGCCTGGCTGCCTTTGAGCAGCTGCTGCTTCCTGTCCTGTTTTGATGGGATCAGACAAGAAGACGATGGGGCTCCATTGCGTGGAGCACATGGCTGCCCTCCTCTTTGCTCCGTTCCGAGCCCGAGCCCACTTGGAGTTTACATTGCTGCTCCGCCCACTTTTGCTTCTGCCTCCGCCCACCACCGATATGTGACTGTCCCCGGGATAGGTGAGACTGCTGAACCCTTATTTTCAAATCCGAAACTTGACAGCTATGGTAACGCCTCTTTTAAAATGAGAGAGGGCTAAAAGTAATTCTTCAGATGCTCTCAGTGACCGGGGGATTTAAGTGCTACCATACCCTCCAACATTTCTCCAGTGAAAATAGGGACGTCCCATTCCATAATGATCCTTTTTACTATTTATACCCCACACATCTTACTGGGTTGCCTCAGCCACTCTGGGCAGCTTCCAACATATATAAAAACATAATAAAACATTAAAAAATTAAAAAAAAAACTTCCCTATACACAGGATTGCCTTCAGATGGCTCGGGAGTCGGATAATTCCATACCTTCCAACATTTCCAACTTCAAAATGACCTTAACAGATTAGAGAACTGGGCCAGAGCAAACAAGATGAATTTTAACAGGGAGAAATGCAAAGTACTACACTTGGGCAAAAAAAATGAAAGGCACAAATACAGGATGGGTGACACCTGGCTTGAGAGCAGTACATGTGAAAAGGATCTAGGAGTCTTGGTAGACCACAAACTTGACATGAGTCAACAGTGTGATGCAGCAGCTAAAAAAGCCAATGCAATTCTGGGCTGCATCAATAGGAGTATAGCGTCTAGATCAAGGGAGGTAATAGTACCACTATATTCTGCTCTGGTCAGACCTCACCTGGAGTACTGTGTCCAGTTCTGGGCACCACAGTTCAAGAAGGATACTGACAAGCTGGAACGTGTCCAGAAGAGGGCAACCAAAATGGTCAAAGGCCTGGAAACGATGCCTTATGAGGAGCGGCTTAGGGAGCTGGGTATGTTTAGCCTGGAGAAGAGAAGGTTAAGGGGTGATATGATAGCCATGTTCAAATATATAAAAGGATGTCACATAGAGGAGGGTGAAAGGTTGTTTTCTGCTGCTCCAGAGAAGCGGACACAGGGCAATGGATTCAAACTACAAGAAAGAAGATTCCACCTAAACATTAGGAAGAACTTCCTGACAGTGAGAGCTGTTCGACAGTGGGATTTGCTGCCAAGGAGTGTGGTGGAGTCTCCTTCTTTGGAGGTCTTTAAGCAGAGGCTTGACAGCCATCTGTCAGGAATGCTTTGATGGTGTTTCCTGCTTGGCAGGGGGTTGGACTGGATGGCCCTTGTGGTCTCTTCCAACTCTATGATTCTATGATTTCTCCAATGTAAACAGGGACATCTTAAGGAAAAGCAGGACGTTCTGGGATCAAATCAGAAACCAGGACGGCTTCTCTAAATCAGGGACGTCCCTGGAAAATAGGGGCGCTTGAAGGTTCTGGCTTTATACTGTAATGCAGTGTTTTTCAACCTTTTTTGGGCAAAGGCACACTTGTTTCATGAAAAAAATCACAAGGCACACCACCATTAGAAAATGTTAAAAAATTTAACTCTGTGCCTATATTGACTATATATAAAGTAATTCTCTTGAATTTTTCAATTTTCCCCACGGCACACCAGGCAACATCTCGCGGCACACTAGTGTGCCGCGGAACAGTGGTTGAAAAACACTGCTGTAATGGGAAACCTGTATTGATTAAAAGGAAATCTTGTCCTAGTGTTTCCCATGCCTGCTTTGCTCAGGGGAGGAAGAAGGCTGGCTTAACCTTTACTCAAGGCTTAATCTGTATCAGCAACCAACCCCCCCCCCCCCGCCCGCCCCTGAATTTGTTTGAAATGCCAGGGACGGCTGAATCTAAGAATAGGCACAGTAATGATCTGTGGTGTGGTATTCAATTAAGTTTTACAAACTAGATGCATTGACATAGGCCCCTGGATACTTAAAGCAGTATTAAAACACTTTACACAGTCATGGCTCCCCTCCCACCCAAAGCAAAATAAAAATAAAAATCCTGGGAAATGTAGTTTGTAAAGGGTGCTGAGAGCTGTGAAGAGACCAGACGGGACTAATTAACAGACGGGACTAATTTTCGTCCATTAATGAGTCTACTCTGGAGTAGGATTTGGTTGGCTTGCACACCATTATGTCTTGAGCACACACTCGGCCTTTACACAGCCATGTTTTGTATTTAACTTACATCAAAATGTGGTAAATCCTGGGTCCCTTCCTTCTCCTTCTGCTGGGAAGGGCCCCGAACAAAACTCCTGCCTTGATAGCAACTCTGACGAATAATAAGGAAAATTCCTTTTTTTAGCATAGTTATTTGAGCGGGGTTTTTTTTTTTAACTGCTGGAGTTCAACTGGTTTAACGTGATCCCCCATCTGCCCTATATATTTAAAGCCATATCAGATCGCTTGAAGCAGCCAGGACCGGTGCTAGGGCTTCTTGTGCCCTAGGCGAACCACCCCCCCACCTCCCGCTAAAGCCAAAGCCTGCTTTAGCGGGAGGTGGGGTGGTGGAGAGGCAAGCAGCAGTTTCTCCGCTGTAGCAGAGAGCTGCTGCTCGCCCGCCCCACCACACGCCCCCCGCCAAAGCCGGCTTTAGCGGGAGCCAGGGGTGGTGTAGGGGGCAAGCAGCACCTCTCCGCTACAGCGGAGAAGCTGCTGCTAGCCCGTCCCGCCCAAGCCTGGCCAGCGCCCCCTCCATTTTGGCGCCCTAGGCAATTGCCTAGTTTGCCTAAATGGACTCGCCGGCCCTGGAAGCAGCCATGGGTTCCCGTCCATCACAAAGAATCTTGGGGAGTGTGGTGCTGAGAGTTGCGAGACGACAAATTCTTGGAGGACAGACATCTGGTTAGCTATTGTGAGAACGGGGTGCTGGGCCGTTGGTCTGATCCAGCAGCCTCTTCTGATGTTCTCCTTGGAGAGCTGAAATCCCCAGAGTTCCCTGGGAAAGAAGGAGAGCCACTGTTAAACCCCCCTCTGGGAACTGCAGCTCAGTGAGGGGAGCTGGGGGGGGTCTCCCAGCAATGCTCAGCGCCCTTAACTGACTACAGTTCCCAGGATCTTTTGAGGGGAGCTGTGATGTGTGGCAGAAAGGCTTCTTAACAGCCTGCTCCCTAGTGCTGTGGCGGATAAATGAGGTGCTTGATCTGCTACTCGGAGGAATTGTGCTGCACTAAATAGCGGAGTCTCCTTCCGGAACGTGCCTGTTCTTGTCCGTCTCTCATGCTGCATTGCCACGATTAAGCCTGTCTGTGCAGAGTCTCGGGTGGGGGTGGCGAAAAGGGATATCCCTTCCTCGCTCTGGAAATTGCCACACTCGCACTGACTCACCCCCGGGACGCACAATGGCACTCTTGCATTCACAAGCAAGGAAGCTCATCCATGCCATCTTCTGTCAGAAGCGATGGAGCACTCCACAGTCGGACCCTCTCAGCACCATCTCTGCCAGGCCTGGAAACGAGCATAGGATAAACATCACCACCGCAGAAGAAGTCTCATAGCATCCTCAACTGAGATGATCTTCACCGGCGAGGGGACAGGCCGAAGGCATTCTGCTATGTCTGTTTCCGGAGGCTGGGTCGAAGTGGCATGAGCCTTTTCCCTGATCAAAATTAGGGCGATGTCTGATTTTCAACATTGTGATGTATCACCAGCTAAACATCGCGATATACCGATATATCACAACGTGGGCTCCCTGAGGGGCCATTGCAAGTACAGGCAAGCCCCCATTTTAGGCGTGACTGATATGGGTCACGCACAGCGCTGAATCCGGAAATGTCATGAAAGATGTCACTCCAAGAGCAGGGCAGAGGCAGAACAGGGTCTTTCCATTGCCCCTGATATTGGGGGTTGCCTGTACCCAATGATGATGACCTCTGCACCAGTTTGCAATTTTTTTAAGTCCTCGTGAAAATTCACCAGCAGGGGCGTTCTTAGCCCCTTGGCTGCCCGGGGCGGGAAGCCAAGAGGCACTCCTGGGGACGGGGCATTGCGGTGCGTGTGTGCCTCATGACGTCATGACCCGACGTAGCTCGGCATAGAGGCAAGGGGCGGGCCAGCGAGGAGGGGGTGGCACCATGCCGAGCTCCGCCGCTGGAAGGGGGGGACTATTTTCGGCGCTGCCGGGCGGAGCCACAGGGGCGGCCAGCGAGGGGGGGATGACACCCCTCCTCGCTGGCTGCCCCTGCGGCTCCACCCCGGCAGTGCCAAAAATAGCCTAAAAATAAAAAATAAAAAAGCCCAGGGGGCGGGAGCGCCCCCGAAGTGTCACCCCCAGCAGGGGCGCTGCCCAGGGCCCCCCGCCCCCTCCGCCCCCCTTGCTACGCCCCTGTTCACCAGTATTTTAGTGCAAATCTCTCCTAATGTGCACATTTCTGCAAGAAATTCTTGCCTAATAGTGTGCCATTTCACATGTTATTTTCACAAATGTATGCATTTTATGTACACTTGACACACACCTAGAACTGTATGCATTTCCCCTAAAACACATTATTTGGCTGGATAATTGCACTGCAAATTTCGAAGCTTGGCTGCGGTTTCAGTTCAAATATTGTTTCAGGAAGTGAATTAGGCAGTTTCCCCTTTAAATGCCAGCTGGAGTTAATTTCTCCTCTACGCCTAATGAGAGGTCATTTGGTTCTGGGGAGACAATAGGGCCAAATGTGTTAATATGATAAGCATGAGTACTCTCTTGAACAAGGACCAATGAGCTTGAAGCCCCAGCTGTGTGAGAGTAAGAAAAACTACCCTGCTTTTCTGGAGGAATCAGGTTAAAGCTCCCTGAACCTGCCAACTCCGCCAAACACAGAGACCTTAACAGGTGTTTTGCACCACACAAGCAGGCAGGTGAAGCTTTCAACAGCACAAATCACTTGATAGCTGTGCTGGTTGCTTTCTAGAGCGAACCATTGTTAAAGGGGCAGAGCTAACAGGAACCGATTCAAACCTTGCTCTTCCTACTCCACGCCAAGTATAGAAGTTTGCAAATACACGCCAAGTATAGAAGTTTGCAAATGGCAATGATCAATTTTTAGTTGGGCGGGACAGAGAATTGGCTCTTACTTTCAAGCTCCATTCCAGACCCTCCAAGTGTCCCTATTTTCCAGGGACACCCCTGATTTACAGAATCCGTCCCAGTTTCTGATTTGATCCTGGAATGTCCCATTTTTCCTTAGGATGTCCCTATTTTCATTGGAGAAATGTTGTAGGGTATGGAGTTGTCCAACCCCTGAGCCATCTGAAGGTAATCCTGTACTGTATATGGAAGGTTTTTTGTTTTTTTGTTTTTTAAAAATTGTTTATATTGGGTGGGGGGGGGGTGAAGCTGCCCAGATTGGAGCAACCTAGTAAGATGTGTGTGGTGGGGGTGGGTATAAATAGTAAAATTATCAGTATGAAATGGGACGTCTCTTATTTTCATCCGAGAAACGTTGGAGGGTATGCCATTCCTACACCCCAGTGGGGGGTCATGTAGCTTTGCCTAACTTTATGTGAATGGCAGGGAGGATGGAAAAAATAGGGGAAGGGTGTGCTGGAAAGAGAGAGAAAAGGGGTACACGAGAGAGAGAGAGAGAGAGAGAGAGAGAGAGCGCAGAGGCAAAAGAAAAGGAAAATGGCAATAGCCCTTGACTATTCTAGGGCTAGTGCCATTTAACAAACACAGGCAGTGGCCCCCAATTTCCCACCACTGGCCTGCAGCCCTCAATGTATTGCCCCCAAAGGAATGAGGCCCTAAACAGAAAAAGAGGTTTCCTCTCCTGCTTTGCCCCCTTGCCTGGGAGCAAGCCGCACTGAACACAAGGAGACTTCTCTCTGAGTAGGCACTGATAGGTTTACGCTGTTAAGTTACCTATGCCAAAACAAAATAAAAAATAAAAAAATCCTTCCAGTAGCACCTTAGAGACCAAATACGTTTGTTCTTGGTATGAGCTTTCGTGTGCATGTCTCTAAGGTGCTACTGGAATGATTTTTTTATTTTTTTATTTTTGTTTGTTTGTTTGTTTTGACTATGGCAGACCAACACGGCTACCTACCTGTAAGTTACCTATGCATGCATTATAAATCCTACAGACATCATAAATGCACACGGACACACTCTCTTTCTCACACCAATCTAATATATATTAGAACATAAGCATTAGCACCTTAACCACTTTCCCAGTTCATTGTGGCCAGATGCCACTTCACCTGAGGCACAGGATGCTATCCTTAAGTTGGCATCAGGGTGATTGGGTGCAAAAGAGGACAAGGGGCACTGTGCCTTTAAAACTTGGACTGAAAGGGGAATTTCAGCAGGTGTGCCTTGCATGACAAGCTGCACCTGCTGAGATTCCCCCCCCCCCCCCCGTCTGCACAACTGTTAAAAGTCAGAGGAGCCCTATCTCTTTGGCATCTGGCCACCCAAGTGGGTATACAGCTCAGGGCCATCGAATCCCCTGCAATCTACAATTACAGCAGACAGAATTGATTTGTTGCCCCAGTGCAAAAAACCCACTTGTTAAAAACTTTTTTTCTTTTCGGAGTTTGGAAAGTGCACTTAAAAGTGCCAGGAGTGGGAGAGGGCGGGGGGAGAAGGAAAGTACAAATACATATATACCGTGTGCAAGCAAAATTAGGGTGCTCACTGTTGTATTACCTCCCCTCAAACAAATCGGAACCGACGCCAGTCCAGCGTGGATATATCCTAACCTCCACGTAAGCTTTATGCAAGCAAAGCAGGATGAATGCTCAATAAACAGATCTTCTGCAAGAGACGTCTATCTATATATCTCTAAATATATACACACAGGTAAAGAAGAAATGCAGTGGCGTGCAGTGAAATTTTTCATAGGGGAACAGTGCAAGTGCAATGGGGGGAGCTACGTTGCACATGTGATGTCGTGACGTCCTGACGTCCCGTGCATGAGCATCGTGCCTCCCTCCTAAGCTGAGCAGAAACTTCCCACACTTTGGGAAGGAGGCACCAAGAGAACATTTAGGGGACCAGCCTAGCCCCTCTAGTCCACCGACCACACGCCACAGACAGAAAGTTTTTGGAGGGGGTGGGTCATGTTATTATAAAACAGGCCCAGCATTGGAAGAGATGAGTGCGGCACTTGGCTTCAGAGAGAACAAAGGAAAGCCAGAGATATTCAACAGGGTGAAGTTCTTTTGCTAATGAAGTGGCCAGGATAAATGGTGTATTACATAAACAACCAAAGAGTGACAGGTACTTTCTCCCATGAGTGAGTCACTCCTAGTCACCGTTGAGCCCAAGTCTGAGAATGTGGCATCTACAGGTGATGGGATACCTGTTCAGAAGAAGATGCTGACTCAGGATTCACTTCTGGGTTCAGTTTCACTGGGCACGCAAGTTGACTCGAAAGCAATTTCCGTTGTGTTACTCTCAGGTAACTTTGCCAGGATTTTAGTGAGAATTTACCCTAACAAACCTGGCTTCTTGACACATTCCTGAAAGCCATTTCCCACCCAATGTAACGCGCACCCCATTCCAAATATACACATTTTCGCACCTATTGGTTGGAGACCTGCATTGCAAAATTCAGAGAAGTGTGGATTTCAAAGGACAGCAATGTTTCGGCTTGTGTATTGGTTTGAGAGGTAGTTTCTCATTAAAGCACAAACAAAAATCAAACTTCCCCACCCCATCCCTACTCTCAGGTAAGTGTGTATCAGATTTCAACCTCAGCAACATAGGGAAAAACTACAGTGTTGCTGCAATAAGGGCTGACAGGTCGGTGTCTAGTTAGGTGCCTGCTAGGGACCATCCTCTTATAAAGGTCCCATTGCTCATTGCTCTTTATTTATAATAATAATAATAATAATAATAATAATAATAATAATAATAATAATAATAATAATTCCCTCTTACAAAACATCAGGGCAGCGTACAGAAGACTTTCAAAAGGAATATAGAATAATCATTAAACTGTCTGACATTTTTTTAAAACACTTGCTTAGACATGTCTTTAGAGGGAAAGTCTTCAAGAGACACCTGAATGTCAAACGCAAGGATGCCTGCCAAATCTCTGCGGGGGGAAAGTGTCCCACTGCATGAGATGGGCAACACTAAATGCGTGACTTCTAGTTGAAGCCAATGAGGCCTGTTTAAATGGGAGAGGACTAAAAGTATTCCTCTCAGTGACCCGGGTGCTACGACGGTCCTTAAGGCAAACTGGGCCCCCGGTTGTTTGGGGCTTGCCATAGCGACACACTGCCTATACACCTGCAGTGACAGAACTGTACGGAACAACCTTGCATTTACACAGCAAAATATCCCTTTGAATTATATGTCCAGCACAAAAGGACAATGTGAACGGACTCTTTGTGGCCCTTACCACAGCCAAAAGACTGATACCAGATGAATTGGAAAAATAAAAATGCGGCTCCCTTCTGAGACTGGATTGAAGACCTATACAAACTCACAACATATGAACAACGTGACTATAAATGCAGGCTGGCCGTGGACGAATACAATGAATCTATTCTTACTAATACTGTAATAGGTTAAGATCTGGTGAAGTACCATAACAACTTTGTAAAGTATACAGGTTTGGGGGGTTTCCCCCTCCCCCACTTTACTTTCCCTTCTAAACAGGGTGCTGTTTCTCTCTTTCTTTCTTTCTTATTTACGCCTCACCATGTTTAAGGCACCTAGAATGGTGTGCTTTTTGAAGTTTCAATAAAGAAATCTGGAGGGGAGGAATACATACTGGGAAGCAAAAAGACACAACTTATTTTAAAAAATCATTTAAACTGCAGCTCGGTCATTATACTCCTTCCCCTCCCCCTCTCCTTTTTCTCTGTCTTCCTCCTCCTCCTCCTCCTCCCTTGCCCTCCCCGTCCACCTCTCCCCTTCCCTCGGACTCCGCTGTCCCTTTAAGGCGTTTCTGCCCCGCCTCTTCCGCCCCGTCCTGTATTTTGTCCTAGCCGGGGCGCCGTCGCCGTCGTCGGGCGGAGTTTGACTCGGGCAGAGGGTGGGAGAGCGAGCGAGAGAGCGGCCGCCGGAGGTGAAGCGCGCACCACGTGGGGCTGCGAGTGGCTCTCTCCGTCCTTCGCAGCAGCAGCAGCAGGAGCAGCGCCAGGAGCAGCGGCAGCGGCGGCGGCGCCTTCGCCAGAGGCAGCGAGGAAGGGAAGGCAGGCGGAGGCGGAGAGACCGGCCATGGTCATCAAGGCGGACGAGGTGGCTCCTGCAGGGGCGGCGGCGGAGGAAGACCAGCAGCAGCAGCGAGGCAGCCAGGGCCCGGCCGGCAAGGAGCCGGAGCTCAGCGCAGGTGAGCAGTCTTGCGTGGTCGGATCCTGGGTGGATCCCTCTCCTTCGGCTTCCCTGCAGCGTTTCACCTTCGCCGCCGCCGCCGCCGTTCCCAAGGAATGACAGCCCTGCCCCATGGGCAAGGTGTTTCAAACTCTGCTCGCTTCGGCTTGTTTCCTACTCGGGAGTAAGACCACAGCCGGAGCGGTTGGATCTGACGGTCCCTTTTCGTAACGCTGGTTGCAGCCTTTTTTCGCTTTGGGGACGGGAGTTCTGCTGGAACAACCCGCCACCCTCTTTTTTTTGTTTTTTAATGGGTGCAGTGTGCATATAGGTGCGCGCGGCTAGTTTCTTTTTCTTTGCTTTTCTGACAAGTTGTGCTCAAACCTGTTCTCTCTCCCCCCCCCCCTCTTTAATAGTCAAAGAAAGCTGCAATCCTTTTAAGCGTGTTCTACCCTGGGGTATTTGGGGGGGGTTAAGGTAGGGAGAAAGCCGACCCCAGTGTAGCTGTCTGGCTTGGGCTGTTTCTTGGGGTAATGACCCCTGTCTCTAACTCCATTTCCCCTCTCCCAGCCCTTTGGAGATGGCGACCCGGAAAAATTTCCTGTTCCTTGGCCTCTTACGGTTCCATATATGTGACCTTTCCGACGGTGGTTTGCAAGGTGGCTTGTGACGAGTTAAAAGGTTGCAGTTCTGTATATGCTCCCCCCCCCCCCGTATTAAGCCTTGCTGCTGCTCTGTGTGGTGTTGCGGGGTAAGGGTCCAGGCCAATGACGCTTACTTGTGAGTAAAAGTCTCTAAGGTGGATTTCTAAAGTAAGTACAAGGCCTTAACTTCCGCTTGCTTTCACCACATTCTGGGCTAAATCCCCCAGCCCACCCTGCTTTGGAGGTGGTTACTCCTGAATAATCTCCAGTCGCTTTAGTCCCTTTCGATGCATTCCCAGCAATGCATTGAAAGTGGCTTACAAGGCCGAACCAGTGGAACAGAAATTAAAAGGAGATGTTTACATTGGGGGAGAGGGCTTTCTCCTTGAACGTGACCCATATTTTCACAACTCAGCCGCTACAGTGGGTTATTGAGGTCCCTGCTTCTCCTCCTGTGTGTATCCTTGCTTGCGAGTAGGCCCCGTGGAACTCACTGGGACTTTGACAACATAAGCACGGGCCGTGAGCTGTGTGACCCAGATTCTCCCCCCCCCCCACACGTACACCTTGGTGGTAGCGAACTTTGTGAAAGTGTCGCCCTTGTGTTGACAGCCTTCTTTGCATTCGGGGACCCTCCCAGGTGTCGAACTTCGGACTCTTGAGGGGAGTTATTTGCAACCTCACGTGGTCAATCATTTCCCCACCCCATGCGTGGACGCCTAGATCTACTTGCCCATATTGAGGAGCACTGGCTGCGGTTTATTGCAGAAGAATAATCCTTGGGCTGGTTTTCCCACTCTTGGGACGGATCCATACTGCTGGGGGGGGGAGGAAAAAAATAACTGTTAATCCCTCCCCTTTCCTCACCTGCTTTCATAATGACACATCTTTTTAGGCTTGAGGGTCATGACCTTTGGCCCTCTTCCCCCATGACTCCCAGGATTTGTGAATGACCCCTGCATAACCTTATTTGCAAATGACGTCCCACTAGCAAGAAGGGAGGGTGGATAGCCTTGCCTTTTGCCCTGATAATACCCAGTTGCAAGGATTTATTCGTTTTTCTGTATTGAAGAGAATTCCATCCTTTGAGAGAGCCCCCCCACCTTTCCCTGAAATGGTACAGCTCACACACAGATTCCCCACCCCAACCCTTAGTTGGTGGGAACTAGGCCTGTCCTATAGTAACTATCTCATCTGATCTGATTCACACGCTTTGCTTGGGAGTCCCCTGGCAACTACCCCTCCAAGTGTGTTTTGTCTGCAAGGGTCAGAGTACCGATCTTGCGCTTGGGAGGCCAAAGGTTCAATTGTTCCTCGCAGCCATGAAGCTCACTGGGTGACCTTGGCGCCAGTTGCCACCTCCAGTGTCCGCCTCACAGGGTTGTTGTGCAGGTAAAATAAAGGGGGTGAACCATGTAACTACGCTGAGCTTATTGGTACAGGTGAAACTCGAAAAATTAGAATATCGTGGAAAAGTCCATTTATGTAAGCAATTGTTTTCATTAGCCAATGGAGTTTAATATATGAGATAGGCTCATGACATGCAAAGCGAGATATGCCGAGCCTTTGTTTGTTATAATTGTGATGATTATGGCGCACAGCTGATGAAAACCCCAAAGTTGAAATTGTTAATTTGGGGTTCTCATCAGCTGTACGCCATAATCATCACAATTGTAACAATAAAGACTTGACATATCTCGCTTTGCATGTCATGAGTGTATATCTCAAATATTTGTTTTACCTTTTAAGTTGAATTACTGATATTTCTATGATAATTTCTATGATATTCTAATTTTTCGAGTTTCACCTGTAGGTGTGGGCATAAATGTTAGTAATAGGTAATGTAACTATGTAGTATAGATGTCAAAATAAATGAGACCTGTAACCCAGGGTCCGAATGTGTAGCAAAGTCCAGGTGTCCTCCGTAGGTTTGTGTCCCTGTGATGGTGCACAGAAGCTCAGATATATAAGCTAATTGCCAAACAGCACCTTAAACCTAGGTTACAGTCACCACAACGGCTTTTTTTTTTTACATTGAGATTTATTATTACAGTGGTACCTCGGGTTGCGGACACGATCCGTTCCGGGGTGCCGTTCTCACCCCGAAAAGTACGCAACCCTAGTGGCAATATTGCGCATGCGCGGAAGACCGCTTCTGCGCATGCGCGCGCAGTGAAACCCGGAAGTAAACACTTATGGGTTTGCCGCGTTCGTAATGCAAAAAACCGCAACCCGCAGCTATCGTAACCCGAGGTATGACTGTATTCGTAATCATTTCATTTCCATATTGCTTTATATTTTAAAGAAAACAAAAAATCTCAAAGTGGTTTGCAGCACATTAAAACATCAAATAAATCCATCCCAAAGTCAAGCTTCAAGGAAAAATATTTCAGCTCCTTCTCTTAGTTACATTTTCCTTTCCCCACTCACCTGCTTAATTTATATAGCTGCCTCAAAGGAAGCCAGTGTGGGTGTAGTGGTGAGTGTTGGACTAGGACCTTGAGAGATCAGGGTTCAAATCCCCCCTCAGTCCTGAAGCTCGCTGGGTAACCTTGGAAGTCAGCCACAGCCCCTTATCCTACCTCACAGGGCCGTTGTAGGGAACTGAGCGAGGAAGGAGGTGAACCATGTACTCCTTGGAGAAAAAGGCCAGATACAAATACAAATAAGCTCTTCTGCTTGCCTGCTTGAGAAAGTCGCCAACCTGGCATCCAGAGATCTCCAACCGGTTGCCATTGGATCCGTGCCAGTCGCAAAATGCGCCTGCCTAATTTCTACTAGGCATGATGGCTATGGCTATACTCTGCTTCTGCCGTCAGAGGCAATAAATGCTTCTGATTACCAATTACTGGAAGACCACAGGAGGGGAGTTATTTTGTGCTTGGTTCCTGCTTGCGGGCTTCCCATTGGGGCATCTGTTTGGCCACTGTAAGAGCAGGTTGCTGTAATTACTCAGCTACTGGCAGGATCCAGGAACTAGTGACCGCCCAGAAGCTGCTGGCCTCCCATCAGCCCCATCTGATGTGGTCATTGGTCACAGACAATGGGGAGTTATAGTCTTCCCAAGCCACCCCTAAGCTCTTGAGGGTGTCTTCTTGTCCAGAGGCAGTGGAATGAACCTAGAAAGAGCATTTGCTGCATCAGGCCAAAGGTCTGCTGTTAGCCACATTAGCCAGCCAGGTGACCCTTGGGAGATGCTCAGCAGGGGCACAGATGCAAGACTCCCTTCTGGTTGCAGGTCCTCGTCTGATATTCTCGAGATACACTGCTCTTGGCTGTGGAGGTTCTCACCTTGGTCGTCCAGCGGCACATACTGTACTATCTCCTACACATGGAATCACAGATGCTTTCTTAGTGGAGATTGAGCCCCCCCATCTTTCCTTGCTTTGAGGTGGGGGGTTAGAGCTGTAGAAATTGAATGAGGCGCCCTCAGTTCCTCCTCTTTGAGAAGAGGGCCAAAACTACACATCAGCTGAGGGAGACGGTGGAAGGGTGTCTCATTTGTGGAATGTGAACCCAGAATAAGTGAACCGAAAGTTGACAAACCTGGTCTCTTTGTTTCTTGGGGCAATGTGAATAACTGGAAAGGGGTAACCGAATTGTAGAGTTGGAGGGGACCACGGGGATGATCTAGTCCAGGTTTTCCCAAACTTGGGTCTCTGTTTTTGGACTGCAGTTCCCATCATTCCTGACCACTGGCCCCGCCAGCTAGGGATGATGGGAGTTGTAGTCCAAAAACAGCTGGAGACCCAAGTTTGGTAAACCTTGATCTGGTCCAACTCCCTGTGATGCAGGGATCTTTTACGCGGCATGGGGCTCGAACCTGTGACCCTGGAATGAAAAGTTGCATGCTCTACCAACTGAGCTGTCCCATGGCAACAGTTTTTGTCAGTGCTAATTTTCTAGGGGAAAAGTAGTTCTGGAACTCCCCATGAATGCCTCTCTTCACAAAATAAGTTATCACAAAATAAGTTCTTCACAAAATAAGTTATCATAAGTTATCATAATCAAGGTGACCAACAGCCCATGGGCTAATATTGGGGGTTCTTCATTTATGAAATGGTTTATATCCGCTATTTCAGCTGTCCCAGAAGGGCCCTCAAGGTAGCGCACAGCATCAAAATAATAAAGTGCAAAAAAGGGTGTTAAAATGGCGGCAACACCCAAATCTCTTTAGTACCCAAGAATGTAAATTGCTGAAGGACGGGTCATTGGGTTAGAGGGTCTGTTTTGCATACAGAGGGTCCCAAATAGGGCTGGGAGAGACTTCCTGTCTGAAATCCCAGAAAACTGCTGCCAGTCAGTGTTCAGAACATAAAGCTGGGTAGACTGATGTTCTGACTTGGTAGGAGATGTTTTCTTACGGGCCAGGTGGGAGGGCAAGTCTAATCTCTAAGGGCCTTGATTATGATAACTAAGAGTTCTTCTTGGTGCTGGTTTGTCGTGGGATCAGAGCTCCGCAAGTGTATTAGACAGCCACCCCCAAACTCGGCCCTCCAGCTGTTTTGGGACTACAATTCCCATCATCCCTGACCACTGGTCCTGTTAGCTAGGGGTGGTGGGAGTTGTAGTCCCAAAACAGCTGGAGGGCCAAGATTGGGGATGCCTGGTATTAGATCTGTCTATCCATCCAAGTAACATCTTCTCATCCGTATGGCAGCCATTTATTTTGTCCCATTTTATCCGCCTTTATCCTTTCTGGGGGAAATCTGGTAATTTTGAAAAACCGATGTAGACCTGTAGCCAACGCCCTGTTTGCGATACCTTGGAGACCCATTTACAACCGCTGTTAGAAACTTGGATATAAAAGCCGAACTTGCACCTGGATTATGGTTGCCACGAAGGGGTTTCTGGGTGCCTTTTTATTATTTTTCGTTTCACTTCTATACCACTTTCTATTTTAAAGAGAGAAAATCTCGAAGCAGTTTGTAACACATTAAAACATCAAATCAAAACAAATTCAAGCATAAAGGAAAATATTTCAGATCTTTCTCTAAGTGACCTTTTCCTTTCCCCATATTTATTTATTTACCTACTTAATAGGACTGCCCCATGGCAGAAGTCTAGGGAGCCAGAGTGGTGTAGTGGTTAGAGTGTCAGACCAGGACCTTGGGAGATCAGGGTTCAAATCCCCACTCAGCCTTGAAGCTCACTGGGTGACCTTGGAGTCAGTCCCAGCGCCTTAACCTACCTCACAGGGCCGTTGTAGGGATTAACTGAGGAAGGGGTATGTGAACCGTGTACTCCTTGGAGAAAAAGGTAGGAGATAAATGCAGTAGATAAGCTCTTCTGCTTACCTGCTTAGGACAGCTGGAGGGGCCAGCCAGATGGAGATGTCAGCCTCCAACCTGCCACCCAGAGATCTCCATGTGGTCGCCATTGGACCAGCGCCAGTCGCAAAACACGCCTGGAGCCTGGGGAATTTCTAACACAGACGGTTACAACATTAAATCTCCCATCTGGAAGGCTTTTTGAGAAGAGCCATAGCTAAGTGGATGAGAGCATCTGCTTTGCATGCAGAAGGTCTTGGGTTCAGCCTCTGGCATCTCCAGGTAGGACTCGGAGCAGATGTTGTCTGAAACCCTGGAGAGTTGCTGCTGGTCGATACAGCCAATGTGGAGCTAGATGGACCATTGGCCTGACTTGGTGATGGAGGAAGACGGCAGCCGTGGCCACCCCCACTCTCCCAAATGGATTGGTTTAAGTAGCAATGCAACCAACCAGGTGTGGGCTGGCTGAGGGTAGGCTGATCTTGGCCCCCTGAAAGGATCCTGGAGAGGCAGCCTGTGTCTGCCAGTGTAGACAATACTGTACTGAACTAGATGGGCTCGGTTTAAGGCAGTTTACTGTGTTGCTAAGTCTCTGGGTTTGTGTGTTGTTGTCATGATAATAAAGGCATGGATAGACAAAATTGCACCCTTGTGCTCTGTTCAACAGGAGCAGCAGTCATTGCCCCCTTTGGGGCTCCTTACACCCTCTAAATGTGCATAGATATCCACCCAGCTTAGCAGCTTGCATTCTGCTGCTAGGAAGGCTCATAGCTCCGTTGGTAGAAATCTCAGGGTCGTGGGTTCGAGCCCAACGCTGGGCAAAAAGATTCCTGCGTTGCAGGGGGGGGGATGTGTGGACCAGATGACGCTTGTGGTCCCTTTCCAACTTTACAATTCCATGATTCTAAGGTGTGTACCTGTACCTCTATCAATTCTCTGTTGCCCGTATGACATTCCCCTCTTAATCATTTCCCCGTCCCTCAATCTGGGGTTTCTCAAACCCCTCTCCTTTTGGACTGAGGGCTGGGGAAAGTGTGGGAAGGCATATGGAGAAGAACCTTCGCCATTCACGGTTAAATGACAGTATGGATGAGCCCTGTAGCTTACCCTTATTTCGGTAATCTTTTGAGCTCAGGGCTTTGCCAGTGAGTGTGTTGACTTTCTCTTTTGTGATCCTGGGCTGGTGTTTTTCCCCCATTTTTATTTTTTTTTTAAAAAAGGAAGAGGAGGTTGTTAAGAAGGTGTTACCTGGTATTGCTGCCAGAACTTAAATTCTCTTTGTTTCTTTCCCTCCCTCCCTTCTCTAACGGAATTGGAGCCAGAGGCTTGTACTGTACAGGGTTTAATCTGTGCCAGGCTCTAATGCTGGGGCTAAGTTCTGGCGCATGTGTCCTAACAAACCATGCCCCCCTGAGAATGTGCAGAGTGTAGCGGTGTGAGCTTTCCAGAAACTTTTGAAGCGAGGGGGGTTTTCACTGGACAATTTTTAGTTTGCCTCGGGGGGGGGGGATTCAGATGCTCTTAAGAATGATGTAACCTAGCATGTTTAGTTTACTTGCATTTAGTAAATAAAGCTTAAAATGCAATTAATGTTTGGCGTTTTACTATGTTTTTATATGTGCTGTAAACCGTCCAGAGTGGCTGGGGAAACCCAGCCAGATGGGCGGGCTATAAATAATAAAATTATTATGCTAGGTTGGCCTAATATTTATTTGCAGTTGGCACCTATTCGTTGTTTACGAATGAACTTCTAAAACAGAACATTTTCTGCCACACACTTCTGATGCTAAGTCACAATGGGCTTGTGAGAAAGTTGCAATGGGTACGAATCTGTGTGCTGTGTGTGTGTGTGTGTGTGTGTGTATACACACACACACACACACACACACACACATATAATATGTTGTTTTGCCAGGGAAAATGAGAATCCTGCAATCTGACTTTCAGAATCCATATTGGTGTTTGAATGTTTATTTTCCACATGGTTGCAATTGGACTTGTGCCAGTTGCAAAACATGCCTGGCTAATTTCTAACACTGGGCACATAACGGGTTACGGTGGCCTTACCACCCTCTCACAAAACATCAAGGCCATGTGCAGCAGCATCCTAAATAAAGCTTTGAAAGTAGTTCAGCCTCATATGAAAACTTGCTGGACGGAAAAGTCCCAAGAAGTACTACAGAGTTGAGTTTGGGCTGTTTGTTTCCTGTTCTAACTTAACACGACCTACTGTTTTCTCACCTGCACAATCATTCTCTGCATCGTAGCCTATAGAATAGGTTTGATTTGGCAGTTTTTCCTGACTCCTGCCCCGCCCTGATTTAACTGCACACTTAAATCAGCTTGTCGGTAGACCAGGAATCTGTTTTTGTTTTTTTAAATGCTGCCGTTAAACTTTGCTGCATTTAATGCTGCTAAACTTTGCATGGGCTTAATGCAGCCCAACAGACCTGCCATGGGTAGCAAAGAACTGCTGCTGTGAATCTGCGGCCACCTGCAAGTGACCACCTGTGCTATAGCTATCTCACTAGCTACGTATTATAACACTGGGTTGCTTTGCTTTGTTTTGGCTTCAAGTGCATTTGCTGAAAATCAGCAGATGGACTACGACAGGTGAAGCCGATTCAAGAGCAAAAGCGGGGGTGTAAATTATTTTGTGCTTTTGGTCTGGTAACACAGATGGGGTAGCTTGCAGTGCTTCCCATTCTACAGATGGGGAAAACTGAGGCTGGAAGACGAAAGCTGCACATTTCGCTCCTCCCAGAGAGGGCACTCTTTGATGCGGATTAGGAATAGTGTTTTTTTGGGAGGGAATTCTCGTTTATTAGTTGTTTTATGATGCTTCCCCAAGGTTACCACACTTGGGCTATTTGGAATAGTTTTGACACTGACCCACGCAACTTTGTCCTAGCTATAGTGGAAGGGATGACCATCTCTCAGTCTTGTAAATGCACTCGCAAACTCTCCTAGACTGCCACTGATTTTTAAATACTTTTAAAGTACCGTATTTTTCGCTCCATAAGACGCACTTTTTTCCTCCTAAAAAGTAAGGGGAAAAGAGGATCATGCTTTTTATTTTACAAAGAGAAAAGGGGGTGTTGAAAGGACCGCGCTCAGCAGCTGATCAGCAAGAGATCGGGAGAGAGATAAGAGTCCCCAGCTCCCTTTCAGCCCCGCCCTCTTGCCCAGGCCTCCATTGTTGAATGTGCTGCAGAGGGAGGTTGTTTGTTTCCCCAGCGACATGTGACTGGCTGATTAGATTATCTGTCTGGAAACTGTAGAAAAGGCTCCCTTTCCTTTAGAAGCTGCAGAAATGTGAGTTGAACCCCATAAAAATGGGGCTCTTCATCTTTGCTTTTTCCCCTTTGCAAAAAAAGCTGTAAAACTTTTAGCTGATCCTCAAAAAACCAGGGTTTCTCCCTTTGCAAAAAAAGCTGCAAAACTTTTAGTTGATCCTCAAAAAAACCAGGGCTTTTCCCTTTGCAAAAAAGCTGCAAAACTTTTAGCTGATCCTCAAAAAAACAGGGCTTTTAGAGGAGGAAAACCAGGAAAAAAAATTCCCTTGTTTCCTCCTCTAAAAACAAGGTGCGCCCTATAGTCTGGTGTGCCCTATGGAGTGAAAAATACGGTAGCCTGCTGAGAGGACAGTAGCCTGAATTCTCTCCTCTGCAGTTGGTATAGAAACATGGATTAGGACCAATTCCCAACCCCTTTCGACCACACCTGAATGCAATTCCTTATCACCTTTATACAGTCATACCTCGGGTTAGACGCTTCGGGTTGTGTGTTTTCGGGTTGTGCACCGCGCCGAACCCAGAAGTACCGGAACGGGTTACTTCCAGGTTTTGGCACTCGCGCATGTGCAGAAGCCCCAAATTGCGACTCGGTGGTGCGCAGGCGCGGCGCTTCGGGTTGCGAACGTGCCTCCCGCACAGATCCCGTTCGCAACCCGAGCATCCAATGTATTTGGCGAACTCAATGCTGATGTAGCTCCTTATGACCTGAAAGCAAAGCATTGTAATTTGGGCAGGGTTTGGCAGCACTGTGTCGGTGAGCATAATGTTCCCACTCCCCATGGTCTTTCTCTGGTGTCCACAGGGCGTCTGAACTGCCCCCCTTGGTCATGTGGGGACCAGAGTGCTTACCTCCCCCCCCCTTGGAAAAAGAGCATAGAGCTGAAGGAGGAAGTGTGACGCTCTGGCTCACTTCTTCTTTCAGATCTTTGTGCTTTCCAAGGCTCAGATAAAATTCGCCCAGAGCCCAGATTCACCAGATCTCTTGTGAAAAGTTTGTGTGCATGCATTTAATCTCTTACTTTCCTCCAACTGAGAGGCTAATGGGAGTCCAAATTGGCAACGCAGACCGTGTTAGAAACTCAGGTATTAAAAGCTAGGGGCCCAATGGCTCTAAAGTCTTCTTTTTCAAATGATGGACTGACTGTGATTGCTTCTCAGTTAAACATCTGCCTAGTTCAGACGGCAGCCTTGAGCTAGGTTAAGGACATTGAGAAACTAAAGAAGAAAATCCCCTTGACCCAAGGACAGTCCGCATATCCCGTACTTTTCCGTGTATAAGACTAGGTTGTTTTTTTTTACTTAAAAATGTTTTAAAACGGGGCTCGTCTTATACACAGGCAGTATATTGTGGGGCCGGGTGATTGGTTGCAGCCCCCAAAATAGGGGGTGTCATACACAGGGGTGTGTTATACACAGAAAAATACAGTATATTGGCCTGTTCTGGCCTCTTTTTCTTAATGGTGCCTGCTCCCGCACAGCGTTTCGGTTCCAGAAATTCATTCTGCTTGTTTGGATAAAGTGTAACTGATAGAATTCTACAGGATGGCGTATTAGTGTGTGATCCCCAGTTGGCAGAGATGTCACTTGTTCCCAAGTAGTCAAAAGCCCTGTGCAAATTGCTCCTGGCACCTGGCTAATTTCAAACACTGGCAACCCCTAGGGGCTATGAGAAGCTGGATGGACTTTGCAGCTTAGGTCAGCCATTTGACTCTGTTGCTTTTCCCACTCCCATGGCTGACATGTTTTGTATTGGATCGGGGCCTTAACACACTCCCACTTAAATCTCTGTGACATCTGATGCAGATATTGATGCAGACCTATCCTCTGCCTGCTTTACTCGGGAAGCAAGCCCTGCTGGGTTTGAGCCGCATGGCTTCCAAGTAAGTGCATATCGTTGCAGATTTGGAGAGGGACCAACCTTTCGTTTGAAACCCTGACCTTTAAATCATTATACTTCTTCCCCGCACCCTGCTTCCCCAATCCTAACCTTCCTTGCCTTATCTCTCTGCATCTAGAGCATATAATTGTCAGCCTGTTTGACAACCTTCCCCCAGACCAGCTCTTAGATTCTTATTGCTGCCTTCGTTGGGCTGTAGTTTATTTTGGGGGGGGGGTGCACTTTGCTTGCTCTGATTTGTTGAACCTCCTTAGCCTTTGTCCTGTCCTCCGTGCCGCTTTCAAAGCGATTCGACCCAGGTCATAATAAGGATTGTTGGGGGGGACATTTTTCCACTTAAGGTGGGAAGGCTCTTTGGAATCCAAATTTACTTTTTGAAGAAATATATGGGGGGGGGGAATTAATGCCCCATTCAGGGCTCCCCATATTTAGCCCTTTTGAGCAAGTGTGATGATCAAACAGCTGGCCGCAGTGAGAACTTATTTGGCCCAGGAATGGAAGGCATGCTTCAGCTTCGCGTTGCAGTATGAAATAAAAATAAAAATAAATAATAATAATAATATAATAATAATAAATAAGTTTTTATTTATACCCCACTCTTCCCAGCCAAAAACCGGGCTCAGGGCGGCTAACACTAATTAAAATTCCATCAAAAACATAACACAATCAATTTAAAATAACGGATTAAAATACAAATTAAAAAATTCAATATCAAAACTGCAGTCTCATTTTCAAATAACCCACCAATAAAAGAATGAAGCATAAATATCAAACAGAAACCAACCCAAAGGCCAGGTGGAACAGCTCCGTCTTGCAGGCCCTGCGGGAAGATGCCAAATCCCGCAGGGCCCTGGTCTCTTGTGATAGACTGTTCCACCAAGTCGGGGCCGATACTGAGAAAGCCCTGGCCCTAGTTGAGGCCAACCTAGCGTCTTTGTTGCTCGGGACCTCCAAAAGATTATTATTTGAGGACCTTAAGGTCCTACATGGGACATACCAGGAGAGGCGGTCCCTTAGGTACAAGGGTCCTAAGCCGCATAGGGCTTTAAATATGTGGACTCTGGCTGCCGCGGGAAAAAACAAGCCACAAATTTCTAAGGTAAAGGGAGACCCAGAACATTCCTGCACCGCTTGGTGGGATTCCATTTTTTAAAAAACATGTAGAGCATGAGACTCATAATCTCAGGATCATGGATTCGAGCCCCAAGTTGGGACAAAATATTTCTGCATTGCAAGGGGGTTGGACTAGATGACCCTCGTGGTCCTTTCCAACTCCACCATTGGATGATTCTTACCCCACCAAATCACAAAATTCGGCTTTCCATGATTTGTTTCGCTTCTTTTATTTTTCCACATTACCTGCTCTCTATCTGTTTTGTAAATACAAGCTCCGTCCTGCTCCTGTGGCTTGTGATTTTGATTGTGTTTTCTTTTTTTCCTTTGTATTTTTCAAATTTTCATGAAAAAGCTTTATCGACAGTAGTCACAAATTCATCTGAAGTCTTTAGATCTCCCACGGGGGAGAATGTAGGATGATCTCCGTCTTGTATAGACAATACTGACATAGGAGATGTGGTTCAATCTGAGGCTGCTTTCAAGGCTTGTGTTGTTGTTGAGTGTGTGGCGTCACCGGCACTTTGGAACTCCCTGCCTATTGATTCCAGGCAGGTGCCTTCACTATATTCTTTTCGGCGCCTGCTGAAGACACAACCACTGGGATGGCTCAGTTGGTAGAGCATGAGACTCTTAATCTCAGGGTCGTGAGTTCGAGCCTAATATTGGGCAAAAGATTCCTGCCTTGCAGGGGGTTGGACTAGATGACCCTCAGGGTCTCTTTCAACTCTACAATTCTGTGGTTCAAATGTAGATGAGCCAACCAGATGTCTGGAAAGCGTGTACGAGTTTTAATGCGTTTGGGCATATTTTATTGTGGCTTTAACTTTCTGTATGTTTTAAATTGCATTCGTAAAATTCTTTTAGGGATAATTTTATTATTTTACCTTTCGAGGTTCTCCTCCCCCTTTTCCCTACAATCAAGCGGTATATAAATTTCATAAAATAATAGCAGCAGCAGCATCATACAAGTGAGGAACCTGCATTCCTCCAGATGATGCTGGGCTACAATTCCCATCATTCTCTGCCACTGGGCATGTTGGCAGGGGCTGATGGGAGTTGCAGTCCGGCGACAGGCAGAGGGGGCGCAGGTATTCCCCATATACCCTTGTAAGTGAAGCACATCTCAGGGGCTGAGCACATTCTGAGTGTGCAGAAGCTCTGGGTTGGATCCCTGGAAGTAATTTCCATTGTGTTCTTAATGTGGTGTTTGTGTAGGGAAGGCAGCGGCAGATGGTACAGGCAGGGTGTAGAGCAGGCACGTCCAACAGGTAGATCGTGATCTACCGGTAGATCACTGGACATCTGCGGTAGATCACTGGTAGATCACTGACTCCCCCAAAGAAGCTCAACAGGTTTGTCTCCCCTAAGAAAAGCTTGACATTTTTGCCCTGAACCCCTACAAAACTGGGCTTTCCTCCTCCCAAAAAATACCTCAACAAATTGAACCTGAATCCCCCCAAAACAGGGTTTTCCTTCCTAAAAAAGCTCAACAACTTTGACCTGAATCCCCCAAAACAGGGGGTAGATCACTGCCGGTTTTAAACTCTGGGAGTAGATCAGTCTCTTGGGAGTTGGCCACCCCTGGTGTAGAGGGTTAGGCTAGAACTTGGGAGGCCAGGGTTCAAATCCCCACTCTGCCACTCTCCGGGGCCGGTAGCGATCTCTCCGCCTAAACCTACCCCACATCAGGGGATTAAACTGAGATGGGGAAAGGTGTATGTGTGCCACCTCGACCTCCTTGGAGGAAAAGTGGAATATAAATGTCAGAATGAATGAGTGAATTTTAGGCGGGGGGGGGGAGGGAGGAAGAGAATGGGTCCAGCTGGTGAGATCGCATGGTGGAACCTTGCCTGGCAGGAAAGAGACTGGTGGGGATAACCTGAAGAGGCCAGAGCTGGCGTCGCCAGCCCTGGCACCCTCCAAACTACAACTCCCATAAGCCCCAAGGTGCAGCTGGGAGTTGTAGCACACTTGCATATGGAGGGTGCTCACTTGGAGAGGCAAGAGAGTGTAGCTCACTAGGTGGAGCATCCCCTTCACAGGCAGAAGGTCATGGGTTCAATTCTGGCAGCATCACTCTCATTGGGGCCGAGAGAGTCTCCCTGCCCCTGGAAGCCTGGAGAGCTGCTGCCAGCCAGAGTGGGCAGTGCTGAGCTTAGATGGACCAAGTGGCTTCACTCTGGTCCCCGGCAGCTTCCTCTGCTGTTTGCCGAGTTATAATCTGAGGAGGGGGCTGGGAAATTGGAGTGGGGGGGGGGGGAAAGGAAAATGAAAGCAGGAGGATTCTAGATAAATTTTTGGAAGGGGTGACTTTGAGATTTCATATGTGCCAGGTTGTTGTTTTTCCCGGGGGGGGGGGCTGACATGGAGAGTCCACATCCCAAACTAGTCCTGCCAGGGCTACTTCTGTGCCCTCTGCAGCTGGTTCCTCTGTCTCCTTCTGTTCTCTCTCTCCCCCCCCCTGCTTCCGCCACCTCCTTCAAGGTGACCTTCAGAGGGGTACAGGCTTCGCCCAGCCAATCGGAGCAGAGTGGGAGGGCCTTCCTCCCCTCTACCCCTCCTCTCTTTGTTTAAGATCACAGGATCCTTTAAGGTATCCTCCCCTCCCCCGTACATTTTCATTGAGGGGTGGGAACGCAAGACCCCCCCCCCCACACACACACCCTGATTTCTGCCGTCTCCCCTCTTCAAGAGGGAGTCCAAAATTAACTGTATCCTTTTTAATGTGGTGTGTGCCCACGTGGTTTTATAGAAGTCTCATCTGAGGCTTAGGAAGCGGAAGAGTCCCTGGGGAATCCAGTTGTCCTTCAGCGTTGGTTGGAAAGGGGATTCCCCCCCCCCTTCCCAGTCTGAGATGGCCTCCCCCCTCCACGCATGCACGTGGCTGCAGTTGGCAGTTCTGTAGCTGCTCCCACATTCCTGCAATATTTTTTTAAAGAGCCAGGCACCCTTTTCCTTCCCTCACATAGCAGGCTGAAGGTAGCAACAGGAGCCTGTTGCAAACGGGGGTCTTGCAGGGAAGGGACCATAGGGTAGGTGGTCCGACTCACATGCAGAGGGTCCCGTGTTCAATCCTCCTGGGGTCTCTAGGCTTGGAATGACCTCTGAAACTCTGCCAGGCAGCGTAAACAGAATTGAGCTAGACGGAGGAATGGCTTGTCTTTGGATATGGCAGCTTCCTAACATTCCTTTGGTTGTTTTGCTCATAGACTCTTAGAGTTTGGAAGGGACCACGAGGGTCATCTAGTCCGACCCCCTGCAATACAGGAATCTTTTGCCCAACATGGGGCTCGAACCCACAGCCCTAATATTCGTGCTGTACTGGCTGAGCTATTCAGGTCGTCGTCTCAAGGAGGGCAGTAGTGATTGTTGCGTGAAGAATAATTAGTACCTATGGTGCCTTCGCTGTGCATGGTGGTTTATGCAGAGTATAAGAAGGCAGGTCTCTGCCTACAAGGAGCTTACAGTTGCAGTTACTAAGTGGTGGGCTTGGAGTGCTGTTTGAGTTAAAATGTGAAATTCACTCCAGATCTCCTGGGATGAACTGGAAGGTTCTGTATGGAGAAGAACAGCTATGACTTACCAAGAATTTTTGATGCATCTTTTTAAGATGATGGATTTCTGCAGCTGGTGGCAACTGAAGAGAGGCAGTCCCTGTGTGTGTGTGTGTGTGTGTGTGTGTGTATACCGGTAAGCCAAATGGCACCTTAAGCCTAGGTTAGTCGCCATAGCAGAATCTCAATTTGCCAGGGACTTGGGCTCGATGCCCCTCAGGATCCCTTCCAATGCTACGATTCTGTTTCTGTGATCTCGAGTACATTGCTTGGCTGTAGCTTGCGTTTGCAATTCACTTGTCCCCAGTATGCAAGGAGGAGAAACTCACACAGTGGAAGTGGAAATGGTTATTAACTCTGGACTAAGGCAGAGGCTTCTAAATTGGCTTGATGGAGATGTCAAGTCGCCAGCCTGACGCCCAGAAATCTCCACGTAGTCACAGTCGGACGTGTGCCAGGGGCGAAATGTGCCTGGCGCCCAACAAATTTCTAACACGGTTTCCGAACTGCGACTCCCTTCATCTGTGGCCATTGGCTTTGCTTGCTGCAGCTGATGGTAGCCCAGAACACTGGCAGGTTCAGAGTTTTCCCCACATCTTGAGCTGCTGGTTCTCTGTTGCTTGAGACTGTAGGCTCTTCAAGGCAGGCACTAGACCCCAGCAAACCAGAGACACTGTGTGCATAGAATATTGTTTTGACTATGGCAGACCAACACGGCTACCTACCTGTCTCTGACATCTGTTTCTGCCTCGACTTGTTTAAAAACCGGTTCTTGTGTGCCAAGGCTGCCTGCAAGGGGCGTTTGCCAAAATTTGCCAGAGCGGGAACTGTTTCTAGAGCGTGCCTCCTTCTCTCAACGGTGTTTGGGAAGTACATAACCTCTATGTCAACATTCGCCTGTCCGCATTTGCCTGCTTGACAAATCTGGTTTGGCTAGTGGGTGTTTTGGTTGGCAGACTGCTATGGCAGTGGGGAGTGTGGATTCCCTCACCAAGAGCGTAAGTAGACCCTGCTGGATTAGGCCTCTTGTGGGAGGTTCCCACAAACCAGTGCATTTCTTCTTCTTCCCCTGAACAATGTTCAAAATTGCCCAGGCGCATTCGGTCCTAGCTCCTGCCCACCTAGCAGTTCGAAAGCACGTCAAAGTGCAAGTAGATAAATAGGTACCACTCCAGCAGGAAGGTAAACGGCGTTTCCGTGCGCTGCTCTGGTTCGCCAGAAGTGGCTTAGTCATGCTGGCCACATGACCCAGAAGCCATACGCCGGCTCCCTCGGCCAGTAACGCGAGATGAGCACCGCAACCCCAGAGTCGGACACAAACACGACTGGACCTAATGGTCAGGGGTCCCTTTACCTTTACTATCAACCACTTTGCGACCAAGTGAAGATGCCTAGGTGCCAGGATAGCGCCCGATATCTCCACCATCGAGAGTTGCATGCCTTGGGATCACTGGATCTTGACTGCTTTGACACACTCCTATCACGTCGCTTCTCTGAGTTATATTTTATGTGCACAATCGGAATGAATTTCAGGAACCAAAATGCTTTTTCTGTGCAGCCTGAGCAGGAGGGAGCAGTCACCATTGAGAAATGAGGTAGGAATAAACCAATATATATGTGGGCTGTCCCTGGATCAAATTACTCTTTTTTGTCCTCTGAACTAGCCAGATTTTTAACTGAGCATCAGTCAGCCAGTCCATCATTCGAAAAATAAGACTTCGGAGCTGTCTTGCTCCAAAATGGCAACTAGACATTCAGTTTTGGCGACTGTAACCTTGGTTTAAGGAGCTATTTGGCGCCCAGCTTATAAATCTGAGTTTCTAACGCTCCTGAATCTTCCAACTTCCACCTTCATGTACTAGTACTGTGAGAGAGGGAAAGAAACATATCTCTGTCTGTTTTCTAAACACGATGCATAATTTTCTACACCTCTGTCAACACCTGCTTCTATGCACATTTTCTCTAAACTATAAAGCCCCACACATTGTAAACTTTCCTCGTTGGGGAGTTGCTCTGTCCCCTTGTGGGGGGGGGGATCTCTTTTCAATTCTACAGTACCCCTTTTCAGGCAAGGCGGCCAGAACTTTACCCAGTATTTCGAGTATGTCCGCCTCATTGATTGGTATAATAGCGTTATGATAATCAGCAGTTTCATTTTCAGTTCTTTTCCTAGTGATCCCTAGCATGGGATTGGCCTTTTTCATAGCTGTTGGCACCTTCATTGAGCTACCCACTGCAACTCATGAGATTCCTGCATTGTGGGGGGGGGGGGTTGGACTAGATGACTCTTGGGGTCCCTTCCAACTCCATGGCTCCAAAGTTTCGCTGGTGTGTTCTGCTAATAACTTGGCGCCAACAGTGATGTTAAAAAAAAAATAGGAAGGTTTGCAGAGGAAGCAATTAAAACCAAGTACCTGCAGATTTATAGCCTCAGTTCACCTCTCTAGAAAGCATGCACAGATTTAATATATTTCCTAGGCTACCCTATAAGACCTTTTCAGTGTGGTTTTAAAGCATAGTGCAATATATTATAAAATGCACCAATAACAATTTTAAATGTATTCTACTGCTTTAAAACAAACCACACACACACACAAAACCCTTTAAAAGCATTCCTTGGTCCTGCTAAAATAGAAACATCAGACTACTACAAACTAGCTGAAATCCAAATGAATATGACAGCAACAGTTTTACAAAGCCAGCGACGTTCTTCATTGCAGCTCAGCACGGACAACCAAGTCTTCGAGGTTCCTTTCAGGTTTGCACTCTGAATTTTAGGACAAGGGTGCATTGCTCTTAACTCAATTATTCTCACAACAACCCTGTGAGGTAGGAGGTGTTGAAAGATGGCGGCTGGCATGACGTCTCTCGGGGAGCTTCTCTGCTGTGGAAGTCCTCGTGGAAATTCGTAGAATAGAAACGGTAGAGTTGGAAGGGGCCACAAAAGTCTTATCTAGTCCAGCCCCTTGCAATGCGGGATTTCTTTGCCCAAAGTGGGGCTCGAACCAACAACCCCGAGATGGAGAGTCACATGCTCTTATCAATTGAGCTATCCCTCCAATCCTTATCCGGCATTCTGACCAGTGTACCACAATGCTGCTTATTTCTCAAAATGCTGCGAGGCTCCATAGGAATGCGCGAATGAAAAAAGTCGGCAGCTTTTGTTTCCAGTTCCTTTCCCCCTTAAAAAACATTGTGAAGGAAGTTGTGCGATACTTGTGTCGTAAAAAGGTTTTTAGCTTTCCCACCAAAGCATATAGCTTCTAATTTATTAGTTACCCAAAGCCCATTAAGTTCTCTTGAATCCTTTCCTAACAATAACAACAAATGCCAGTGCAACAACAACTGGATATTGGGGATCCTTTTTCTTACGAAGCATGTAATACGGCTCCTTTTGTACTTTTGACTCATCTAGTAAGTGAATCCTCAGGTGGGAAACTTTCCATCCTGGAATTTTCCTAGAAAACCCTCATCACTGGTGCCTTGTGGGCTGTGTTGGCTACCCAGAACAGTTGATGGAAGTTGCAGCTGAAACATCTGGAAGGGCAAAAGGTCTCCGCACCTCTTTTACGGGACCAAACCCGGGAAGCCTGGTGCTTAAACATATAAGCAAAACATGTACAAACTGGTGTAGCGCTGGGTTCGCAGGTGTAGCGCACCTGGTTGTGCATGTGCCACTGAGCTTGCCAACAATGTGCTCTCTGGGTTTTTGGAGCTACATCTGGATCTTCCACCAGAAGCAGCCTTAGAAATTCAAGTATATAATATAATCACCAAATGACATTTTAAACCTAAGATGCGGTTGCCACAATGGAATGTCTTTTTTTACAATGGATGAGGATGGTGATGATTTCGTTCCTTTTTAATATTTTAAAAATAAATCTCAAAGCGGTTTGCACCACATTAAAACATCAGTTAAAATAATCTGGAATGAAACAAATTCAAGCTTCAAGGAAAATATTTCAGAGCTTTCTCTAAGTGGCGTTTTGCTTTCCCCAGTCGCCAGCCTGGCATTTCCAGAGATCTCACACGTGGTTGCGATTGGACCCACGCCAGTTGCCAAATGCACCCGGGTGCCTGGCTGACTTCTAACACTGGTGCCCTGAAATCTACACAGCAAATTTAACATGGCCATTGCTCCTTCCACCCACCCACCCACCCACCCACACACACACACACCAAAAAAGATTTCTGGGAACCATAGTGTTAGTGAGATGCTAAGGATTCTTCCCCTACAGACCCTTCTTTGTAAAACTACGCTTTCCGGTGAAGGGGAGTTGGGGATTTGGGTCTGATAAGCCCCTCTCTTTGCGTTCTTGGATGCCCGTGTAAAGAGGCCCCCTCATAACTCAAAAGTGGGTGGGGCTAATTTTGCATCATGGGATGTAGGCGGGGCTTTGTTGTGCACTGTGCAGAGCACGGGGGGGGGGGCACTTAACTTTCTGAATTGCTCTTGTTCCAGGAGGTAGGGTGGTTTTGCTGCAGGACTGGGGGTGCGGTTGCTGTGCCGGCTCACATTTGGATCTACGGCTGGCTCAACCCTCCCGTTTTAATAATTTGGTGTTGAATGGCTGGCTTAATTCTTCAGCGGCCTGGTATATCTCCGTGGGAACCACCCTTACCCGTACGTGTATGCGCGGAGCTCCTTTTAAGTCGCCGGAATGTGCAACTACATGTTTTTTTTGAAAATTGCGTAACGCAAAATTGCACTTATTACCTTGCAAGGAAGGAGGCTGCCTTTGACCAGCCCAGAAGAGAGAGAGAGGGATCCAGTTACGGGAGACGACTTCTAATGTTCTCTGTTCTCCATCCCCCACCCTGACCAGTCTCATGAGCCATCTGGGGTGACCAGTAACACTGGTTTTTCTGCTTCTCGAGTGCTGAGGAATGAGCCGGGCTCTCAAATCAGCCCGCTCAGCAAAAAGCATTAGATCTTAAATCGAAGGGTGTGTGTGTGTGTGTGTGTATTCATTCAGTAAGTACTTGGGAAAGATGGGCCACTGAGACCAGTCTGCACCTAGCCAAAGTTTGTGGCACCCTGACCGCCAGTGGTAGTTTGCCAAGGAGTTTAGCAACCATGCCTTGTAGAGCCCAGCTACATACTACCCATGTGAAATCAATATTAAATTCCATGTCAGTGCTCAGGGTTTAATAGGAAGCTGGTCAGTATAGTTAATAATAATAAAAAGGTAAAGGATCCCTGGACGGTCAAGTCCAGTCAAAGGTGACTATGGGGTTGCGGCGCTCAGCTCGCTTTCAGGCCAAGGGAGCCGGCGTTTGTCCACAGACAGCTTTCCCAGTCATGTGGCCAGCGTAACTAAACCGCTTCTGGTGCAACGGAACACCATGCTGTTTAGCTTCCTGCTGCAGTGGTACCTATTTATCTACTTGCACTGGTGTGCTTTGAACTGCTAGGTTGGCAGGAGCTGGGACAGAGCAACGGGAGCTCACCCCGCCATGGGGAGTCGAACCGCCGACCTTCTGATCGGCAAGCCCTAGGCTCTGTGGTTTAGACCACAGCGCCACCCACTCCCTAGTATAGTTAGTATAGGTAAGTTAGCATAGTATAGTTTGCCCTATTTATACCTGGTTATTATAGTTCACTTACGAGATTGCCTTACCCTTCATGGGCCCACTAGATCGCTTTGATTGGCGGAATTGTCACCACCACAGGTGAAGCATGATGCTCCTTCCTCATTTGTAAGAACCAGACTGTTTAGCGTGGCAGCGGTTGCCCTTTGGAACTCCCTGCCTCTTGAGATCGAGCAGGCGCCTTCGCTGTTCTCTTTTCGGTGCCTGCTGAGAACATTCCTGCTTAGAAATGCCTACCCAGGTGCTTTAGGAAGCTGAGGTCCTTTTAATCTGTTGTAGTATTTCAACTTCCTTATGCTTTAAAGTAGGGTTGTAAATCTTCTCTCCATTTAATTGTTTTATCTTTCTCTAAATCGCTTTGAGGTGGAGTTCTCAGCATTGTCCACAACAGGGTTTCAGGCAAGTGGCTGGGATTGAACCTAGGATCACCCCCATGTCTTCTGCCCTGCTCTCCACCATACTAACTGCAAGAGCAGCCAGCAACTCAACATTGTTCTTATGGGGCAAGTGTTTTTGTAGATCTTCCTAGTACGCTCATTAACCGAATGCATGGTTCCTAGGTAAGTAAGAAGGCGCCATTTTCTGTATTTGCCATGTGCGGTGCTGTTTCTGTTCCCCTGCAGATCACCTTCTGCTGAAAACCACGTTTCTCGTCCTTCTGTCTGCTGCGGCGGGGTTACGTAACTTAATGTAATTAACGAGGAAGATTGCATCATTCCACCCCATTGATTTTGGTTCAAAGGCTGCACAATTCAAAGGGGAGTGTGTGTGTGTGTGTGTGTGTGTGTGTGTGATCGATCGCGTACCATTTGCTGACTGAACACAACAGCGGCAACATGGACTCCCAGCTGCATTTGCTGGGTTGTTTTCTGTTCTGGACAAATAAGTATTGGCCATTTCGGCTCCCTTTTCCGTCAGCGTTCTCCGACGTCTAATGGTCGCTGGCAGGGGTGCCAACATGGACCTTTCTTCCCTGCCGAGGCCCAGAAAATGCCTGTAAAGAAACCTTTCCTAGGAAGACTGCAAAGCCGCCATTGTTCCACGGAGCATGAGAACCAAACTTCTTGCCAAGAAATGCCAGCGTGGATGAGCCGAAGGCTTGTCAAACTAAACCGATTCCCAGTTAACTCTTTTTTTTCTCACTCTTTCTCTGTACTCCCCCCTTTTAAAGTAGTAGTAAAGTATTCCCTGCTCAACTCTCCCAACTTTTTAAGAGTTTCTGGCTACTGCTAATCTTGTCAGTCCTGGGAATGTAGGGTTGCCTCCAATGTTGATCGGTGACAGGGTATATCTATTAAAGCTAATGAACATGGCAGATCCGGGCTGCCTATATGTTACCAGGCCAGGTTCAGTGTCCTTGTCTTAATTTAGAAGGCCGTCAGCAAGACGGCAACCTAGGTCCCGTGTATCTTAAGGATCTCCTGATCGCTTTTGGGGAGTGTATGGTGGTTCCCCCACAGCTCTGATGCAAGGCTTATAATGCCTAGGAGCCATGCGTGCATTCAGTGTTGTGGGCCTAGACCTGTGGAACTCTCCGCTACTAGATTGTATTAGAAGATGGGCACCCTCCCTGCTGAACTTCAGACGCACAACAAATGCTCATATTTCCACAGGCGTTTTAGGGTAGCGTCCGGGTTTAAGTTCAGTTTTATGATGAATGTTTGTTTTGCCCTCTGCACAGTGCATAGAAATGCTCGTGATTAAGCAGTAATTAAGTACCTTAAAACAAAATTTAAAACTAATACTTTTAGCTCCCATTTCAGTTGGGGGGATGATTGTACTTGGTCATTTTCATATTTGCAATTGCTAATGCCAACTAGAAACACGAGAAGCTGAACTATAACAAGTCAGTGTTTATGTATGTTTTATATGTACTGAGTCACACCATTGCTCCATCTACATCAGTGTGCCGTTATGAATAGAGTGCTAGACTAGGACCTGGGAGACCAGGGTTCGAATCCCCACTCTGCCATGAAGTTCACTGGGTGACCTAGGGCCAGTCACTTTCTCTAAGCCTAGCCTACCTCACAGGGTTGTTGTGAGGATGGGGGCGGGGAGAACCACATACACCACCTTGTGCTCCCTGGAAGATAAAGTTGGTATATAAATGTAATAAATAAATTCTAGCTTAGTTCCCAGCCCTCCCTGCAGATTTTTACTCACTGAGCTATAGTTCCTCCCCTCTTGGGTGGACTCTTGGGTCTTGATCCAGCAACGCTTTTGCATTTTTGCTATTTCCAGGAAAGGCTTCGGGTTACTTTTCCCTGTGCAGAGAATTATTACTACTTGGAATATTTCTTGAAGAGAGCATTCCGTCACATGAATTATAGAATCACAGAATTGTTGAGTTGGAAGGGAGCCCCAGAGTCATCTAGCCCAACCCCCCCCCCCCCGCAGTGTGATTCCTTAATGTGCTGCCTGAAGCATTGAGGATTCCAGACTAGGGATGTTGGAGAATGCCAACAAAAACAGAAACTGGTCTAGAAACTGCTGGTGCTTGCTTCTTCCTCCTGTGTTCAGAAGAGAAATGAGGAGAGTGTGGGATATGTAATGTAGTGGCAACAGAACTTGCATATTTTCACCCCCTCGGACAGCAAGATGAACAATATCTGTTTGGGCGGAGGACGATACGCAGCAAAACGGAAACAGCACTGCATGTGATGGATTCAGGGTGGCCTGGAAAGTGCTGCCTTCTTATTTCTCCTGTCCAGACCCAGATATATATACTTTGCTACCTCAATGAGAACTGGGCCCCAGACCTACTTTCTGCCCCATAATTGTTCTTCTGTTGGTCTCTATTTAGTATGGATATCTGTGTGGAAGTCTCAGCGTGCTATAGTAACCGGCCTTGGCTCTGCCATTCAGCCCCCGCCCCATTTGTTTGTATGTTTGACAAGGGCAAAACCCTTTAGCTGCAGTCCCAGGTTGCGTTGGTACGGAGCCCGGGCTCTGGGCTCTATTTATAACTTGGCTTCGGAGCCAACGCTGTCCTCCTGCTTTCAGTCTTCTTGCAGAGTTGAGGGTGGAAAAGAAGCACTCTCTGCTAGAACTTTGTTCTCCAGGGAAACACGGAAGAAAACCCATCGCGCCTTGATCGCAGTCTTCCCTGGCAACACACGGTTGGCGTCTGGTTTTGCAGAAAATGAAGGTCACTGGCAGGAACTCCAGGAGAATTTTGACCGCGGAAATGCAGCCTGCCAGATGTTGGTGACATTGTATTTTTCCCCCCCAAAGAGAAACCACCCATGACAAACTCGGCGTCGCTGCGATTCACCAAGGTGTTCTCCCCGATTAAAAACCACCTTGGTCCACCTTCTGGGAAAAGAGGATGTGCCTCTTTGGAAAAACATCCAGACCGTGAATTTCCGGAGAGCGTTGCTCTGCCCGTAGATTGAGCCGTTTCCTTTGGATGTGCCGGAAGTCTCGTGCTGGTTTTTAACACATACCTCCTGGCAGGGGACCATGGGGAACGGCCTCTTTGCCAACTGCTGCCGCTGCATCGCCAATCTCATCTTCCAGGTCCGTGTGGAGGGCTCATCGGACGAGAGATCCCCCCTCTTACCTGTGCCGGCAGCCGTGGCTCTAGAGGGTGCCCGGGAAATCCAAGCCATGCTGGTCTCCTCCAGAGCTTCCGAGGGCTCTGCGCCATACCCGGATATTGTCATTAGCAGCGTGTCGCACGAATACCTGCAGAGTGGGGCAGAACCGGCCAGCGGCTTAATCGAGGGGAAGAGGGTGGAAGAGCCCACCAAGGCTTGCGTCAGGTGCCTGACACTCGTGGCTCCCGTCTTGCTGCAGCATGCACCGAGATCTTGTCTGGCGCACGCCCTCCCTGCCGACCTTGAGCGAGAATCATCACGGCCTCCAAACTATTCTTGGCCGCTTGGTCGGGCTTCCAAGGCCCACGAGGTTCTTGGAGGTGTAAGCTTTCAATCAAACCAGCTGGAAGGCAGTCCGGGCAGTGGAGGAAATGCCAGGCACGGGACACCAGCTCCTGGGCTGCACCGGTGCCAAGGAACCGTGGCGGCGAGCCAGAACCTGGCTCTGGGGCCCACGCCAGCTGATACCGTCTTGGAAGCTTGCAGTCGCCAAGTCTCTTCTGCTTTCGATTCTGGTGGTCCCTCGAGGGGCAGCGCAATGTCAGAGAAGCCTGCGCTTTGTCCATCGGGAGAGAAGATCTCGGTTGTCCTCCAGGCTTCTTCGTATGAGCCACAGGAAGTGAAAAGCGTGGAAGGAGTTGTGGATGCTAAAAGGGATGCAGGTAGAGAGTTGGGCCTTGCACCTGAAGGGGAAGCTGGTCCACCATACAACAAGAGGAGGAGTAAAAGGGCATTTGTCTTGGGGTGATTTCCAATACTTGCCTTGGGGTATATATCCGGTTTGCCCTGACTGGGGCCTAGTCTGTATGTAGCACATAGCTGTAAACCCTCCCATAAGGGAATTTCCAGCAAAAAAAAGGGAAAGGTTGACAGCTATGATGTAGCATCAAGTGAGACTAGGGCTGGGCGATAATTGGGTTTTCTACTTTGTGGCCTTTCGCCAGCTAAACATTGCAATAGAGTGGAACCTCTGTTCTCGGACTTGATCCAAGGCGTGGCTTCCGATTGGCTGCAGGAGCTTCCTGCACTCATGCAGAAGCCGCATCATATGTTTGGCTTCAGAAAAACGCTCGAAAATCGTAGCACTTCCGGGTTTTCGGTGTTCGGGAGCCAAAACGTACGAGTACCACGCTGTTCGAGAACCAAGGTACAGCTGTATAGTGATACGTTACAATGTGTGAAATAAGAATGGAGCCATGTTAGAGGCATTGGCTGGCTTCACGGTTTCCCCGACATTGTGATTTTTGCAAAGCGTGCGCGCGCGTGCGCGCGCACACACACACATCGTAAGTCGCAATATATTGCCAGGTCAGAAATCATGAAACCCATAATGGCGCTCTGGACTTGGAAACCGGTTTTGGACACAAGGCTCTGCTTGTGATTTTAAAGCAGATACGGGTGAAGGAAGAGGAAGTTGACATGGAAGGCCAGGGAGAAATGAGGGAATGATTTCTGATAGAACTCAAAGGCTGCTCGTGACCACATTATTCCCCTCTGGACTCGGAGTGGAGTTGCTGTTGTGAAACCCAGGTAGTTTTGCAATAACGTCCACCCCACTGCAAAGAAAAAAAGGAGGGGAGCCATCCTGTCCAGTTTTATGGTTGAAGTGCCAGAAACAGCACACGGCAGTCTTTATTTTTTTTAGTTACAGGTGGGTAGCCGTGTTGGTCTGCCATAGTCGAAACAAAATAGAAAATTCTTTCCAGTAGCACCTTAGTTGGTCTCTAAGGTGCTACTGGAAAGAATTTTCTATTTTATTTTTTTAATTCCTCTCTCCCCTACCCCCCAGTCCCTTTGTGAGTAGAGAACATGGAGAGGTTGAGTTTGATCCCTGGCACCATCTGTTAAAAGGACCACAGGTAACTCAGCTGGGGAGAGGCATTGGGCAGCTTCTGCCAGTCAGGCCCCAAAGGCCCAGTGGTCTTGTTCCATGCATCAGGGCAGGACCCCACCTTCGTTGACTCTTTCTGCAACCCTTTCCATTGAAGCCTGGAGCATGTTGTGTTTGGGTGCTGCAGCGATTACATGCTGCACTGGTTAGTTTTGGACTAGGACTTGGGGGGGACCGGGGTCTGACTGCTCGCTGGGGGACCTTGGACCAGCCATGCACACGTCAACTTAACCCTACCTCGCAGGGTTGTTGTGAGGAGCAAGCGGAGAGGGCGAGAAGCTCTCTTTGGAGGAGAGCTGAGGTATAAGCGTAGTAATGGCAGCTATAGAGGAACCGTCAGATTTCAAATTCAACTATGGTGAAGCTAGGGTGTGGTTCGGCTGGACTGTGGCTGCTCTTCACCAGCCCTGGTGGCTTCTAGATGGTTTGGACCGCAACTCCCACCAGGCTGTGCTGGCTGGGCCTGCTGGGAAGTGTAGTCCGGAGCATTTGGAGGGTGCCAGATTGGGCAAAGACTGGCTTAGGCTCTCTCCGTTTGCATGTGCTTCTAAAACTTGTCAGTGGAGGAGCATGGTCCGCATATATATTGTAAACCTGGAATTTCCGGTAGAGAGACACACACGCACCATGCATGTTGATTTCCTGCGCATGCTTTCAGGGAAACGGGTTAATGTTTAATGTAGAAAGGCCAGCCGCAAGCCTTGCTGTGCGGAGTGCCATTCAAATGCCTTTTTGACGGTTGCGACGGAGAAGAACGGCTTCCGTAGAAAAGCAGGCCGTGCCTGGAGATCAAACATCGAGCCAGAAAGAGGACTTGGAACCTTGACCTTGTGTTGGTGTGGTAGTTTTAACATTTTCCTCCTTACAGGAGGGGGGAAAGTCACTTAAAAACAACAACAACAACAACATTGTGGAAGTGCAGGAGCAGTCTGTTGTGTCTGTCTTTGGTTCAGCCTTTTCACCCAGCATGTCATAGAATTGTATACAGTGGTACCTCTGGTTACAAACGGGATCTGTTCCGGAGCCCTGTTCGCAACATGAAAAGGCCACATCCTGAAGTGCCGAATCTGTGCATACTCACTGCGTGATTCGGCACTTCTGCGCATGCGCGTGGCGTCATTTTGCACGTCTGCGCATGCGTGAAACGCCGAACCCGGAAGTAACCCGTTCCGGAACTTCCGGGTTCGGCGCATTTGTAACCCACTTCGAACGCAACCCACAGCGTTTGCAACATGAAGTACGACTGTAGTTGGAAAAGGACCCTGAGAATCATCTAGTCCAACCCCCTTGCAATGCAGGAATATGCAGCTGTCCCATACAGGGATTGAACCTGCAACCTTGGTGTTATCAGCACCACACTCTAACCCAGTGTTTTTCAACCTTTTTTGGGCAAAGGCACACTTCTTTCATGAAAAAAATCACAAGGCACACCACCATTAGAAAATGTTAAAAAATTTAACTCTGTGCCTATATTGACTATATATAAAGTAATTTTTTAATTTTTCCCACGGCACACCAGGCAACATCTCGTGGCACACTAGTGTGCCGCGGAACAGTGGTTGAAAAACACTGCTCTAACCAACTGAGAAGAGGGTTCCACCTTGACAGCCCTGAGCTAAAGCCTGGATCATTTGGGTTCTGTAATCTGCCTCTTCTTCTCACCTACCATTGGAGTTGTTGTTGTTCCACCCATCTGACTGGGTTGCCCCAGCCACTCTGGGCAGCTCCCAACAGAATATTAAAAACACAATAAAACATCAAACGTTTAAAAGCTTTCCTATACTGTACAGGGCTGTCTTCAGATGTCTTCTAGAAGTCAAATAATTGTTTATTACCTTGACATCTGATGAGATGCCCTCTGCCTGGTTCGCTGTAACCTCACTTCTCACAGGGAGGGAACTACCAGAAGGCCCTCGGCCCTGGACCTCAGTGTCCAGGCTGAATGATGGGGGTGGAGACGCTCCTTCGGGTATACCGTTTAGGGCTTTAAAGGTCGGCACCAACACTTTGAATTGTCCTTGGAAATGTATCAGGAGTCAAAGTAGATCCTTTAGGACCAGTGTTATATCATAGAAGCATAGAGTTGCAATGCAGGAATCTCCCCCCCCCCCCCAGTGTAGGGCTTGAACCCATGACCCTGAGATTAAGAGTCTCATTCTCTACCGACTGAGCTATTCCAGCTAATGGAGGAGTCAATTGAGGAATTTTGAATGAGCTTCCATCCGAGACGCAGAAACATTTTTGCCGAAATTCTTGGGAGTTGCGTTAGCAGGTGATGTAGAGCAGGCACATCCAACAGGTAGATTGTGATCTACCGGTAGATTGTGATCTACCAGTAGATCACTGGACGTCTGTGGTAGATCACTGCCCCCCCCAAAGAAGCTCAACAACTTTGGCTCCCCTAAAAAAAAAGCTCATTTTTTTGCCCTGCAACCCCCCAAAATAGGGTTTTCCTTCTCCCTAAAAAAAAGCTCAACAACTTTGACCTGAACCCCCCAAAAGGGGGTAGATCACTGCCAGTTTTTAATTCTGTAAGTAGATCACAGTGTCTTGGGAGTTGGCCACCCCTGATGTAGCGAATCGGCGATCCAGAAAACCTGTGTCCCTCCAGGTGTTGCCAACTCCCACAAGCCCCCAACTCTTCTCTGGGGCGAAAAGAAGTCCCCACAGTCCAGCAACGTTCAGAGGGCCACATGGGGGGGGGAGTTTCCGAGAGGGCCGCATTTGAAAATAGGTCACGGCTGGCAAGCACACTTGCTGCTGCTTCCTGCTGAACTTAAGCAGAGCCAGCCCTCGCACCAGTGTAGCATCTTCTTGATCTTCAAGGCTGAAAAGACCTGCGTGTCTCTTTAAAACAAAACCGAAAAGAAACTTAACACCTGCGTGGCTGGAACACAGACGGGTTAATCTCTTAAACACGGATAATCCAATTGGGGATATTTCTGTTTAAACGCAAGTTCTTAGAGAGACTGCTGCATCTGACAAGAAGAAGTAGATGTCTTGATGGGTGGGTTTTGCACCGAGCCAGGACTGTGGAAACTTGTGCACAAAGCCTGCTCTGGGAGCATTGCATGCAATCGGGCTATCAAGTGATGCCTACCGTTTTTGCATATCGTTCCAGAACTATAGCTGTGTTCTTCCTCTTCCTGCCCCATGTGGAACCGCTGGGAAGGGTGCCAACGCTGTGGCTGCGTCATGAGTGCTGTGGGAAACCCCTTGGTCTTCCAGATGTTGCTGAACTACAAGTCCCACTAGCCCCGGCAAGCGAGCCAGTGGCCAGGGATGATGGGAGGTGTAGTTCCTCAACACCAATTTCATGATTCTATGGCATTGTCAAAGATGGAGGGCACAAGGAGAAGGGGACGACAGAGGATGAGATGGTTGGACAGTGTTCTCGAAGCGACTAACATGAGTTTGGCTAAATTGCGGGAGGCAGTGGAAGACGGGAGTGCCTGGCATGCTCTGGTCCATGGGGTCACGAAGAGTCGGACACGACTGAACAAGATCAACATGGCATTGTCTGCATGCCACCCATAGATCTGCACGTCTTCACCCCCTTGTGAGGCTTGGCATTCAGCCGCTGAAATGTTTTTGCAGAGAGAAAAAATTGAGAACCACTGGCTTGGTGAGAGAGCAGATACTTTTCTGCATGCATTAGTACCCTGGTTCCATCCATGGGGCTTTCAGCTGAAAAAAAGCTCTGAGGACGAGGAGAGGAAGGGAGAAAGACCAAAATGGACAAAGTCCAAGCTTTGAGCAAGGCAGTTTCATGTGCTTATGCTCACTTGAGCTCACATTTCTCTCTGTGTGACTGCTATTCCCCACCACCCCACCATCCACCACCCTTTAGCTCTTACTAAGGATGGAGAAGAAATCGGTTCAGTTCACAATGAAAGGTGAGCCTACCTAACTCATGCTGGCTGAAACAATTTGTGAAACCAAAGTCGCCCTTAGAGATTCGTGCTCCTATGAATTTTGCAAACGCTGTTCTCCTGCCAGTGTGTACAAAAATGCATCTGTTGTGGTACAATGCATGTGGAAATGCATGTATTGCTGAAATCAACACACCCAGCTATTAGTTGTACCTTGGATCCCAAACACCTTGGTACTCAGATGTTTTGGCTCCCGAACGCTGCAAACCCGGAAGTGAGTGTTCCAGTTTGCAAACATTCTTCGGAATCTGAATGTCTTTGGTTTCTGAACATTTTGGAAGTTGAGCGGACTTCCGGAATGGATTCTGTTACACTTCCAAGGTACGACTGTACTGAATCAACACAAATGTGATAGGATAGCTGTGGAAATGGGTTGTGCAATGGACTTTTAAGTATTCCAACCCCTGTGCAGGAATGCTGTTATGCAAAAGTTCGCGGTGTTTCCACATCGTCTGAAACTTCTCTCTGTAGGAAACTGTCCTGGAATGAAGGAACATTATTCAGGGTCTCGGGTTTGTTCATTTTAAATGGCTGAGAGAGATCTCTGGGAAGGATTTTGCCTTGCAAGCCGTTCTTCTGTCTCTCCTGCTCTTCCCCCTGCCTTCCCAAACTTATAGGACAAAGGTTCCCCCCTCCTTCATATGATTGCCCTTTGATCTTGCTGTGTTGCAATTTCTGGCTTGACAGTGTTTGTCCTTTTTGGCAAGGAGACGGCTGCTGGTCTGCTGCACCACCCTAGATTAAGAGCACCGGTGGTTTTTGACGCCAGGAGTGCCGCATGCCTTTTCACCCACATAAAATCCCCCTTCCTTTGTTATCTTTTCTTATTGAAGACCTCTGCCTACCCTCTTTCATCCTATTTAGGAATCCAGAGCAGCAAACGACCCATTGTGTTGAAGTCCAAATACAAATACAGTTGCACCTTGGTTTTTGATCAGCCTACTTTTCAAACGTTTTGGCTCCCGAACGATCGAAACCCAGAAGGGAGTGTTCTGGTTTTCGAATGTCCTTTTGGAAGTCGAACGTCCAGCGGCGCTTCTGCAGTTTCAGATTGGCTGCAGGAGCTTCTTCCTGATGTTTACTCAGAATCTCCCTTCTTGTAACTAAAACAGGATTTGACTGGCATCTTTTGCAGACCTGCTAGGGGGTTGAATCTGGAACCTTCAGCGTCCAAATCATGTGTGCTGCCATCAACCCTTTCCCAAATGATTATCTGAGACCCTGCTGTGGGTGCTATTCAAAAGTTGAGTCGGCATTTGCTGAAGGCAGGGACTTATCGGTGGTAGCCCCAAGTTGCTGTAGAATGTAAGAGGGCAGAATTGTATTGCAACATGAGTATAGCCTTTATGGATCAGACTTACAGGCCCATCTGGTCCAGCATCCTGATCTCAATCCAACCAGTTGCCCTAGTGAGAAGCCTGAAGGTTTTGATGTTGTGTATTGGCCAGTCACTTGCCCTTGGGTATGTGTTTTTTTGTAAGCTGCGTTGGATAGCATTGATGATACTCACATTCGCCACAAATTTGCAAGCTCCCAGTCTTGTTTGCCAGGGAGGATACGATTTGAAAAGAATAATAGTTGGGCCATTGATTGGCAGCGCTGTGTGTTTCCCGCGAGCGTCACAGAAATGCAGAATTGGCAGCACAAAAGAAGCATCCTGAGAACTTCACAATATGCAGCAAGTTTCCAGTCCTCAGTGTGCAAATTCGAACCTCTAGTGGTTGTGGGGTTGCGTAGTACACTTTTTTTTGCCTTACTTGCTTGAATTTTGCAAAGTTGTGCAAAGTTTATTTAAGTTGCATGACTTGGGAATTGAACTCTGCTCCCATGGCTCCCGTGGCACTAAAAGGGACACCGCTTCTCAAAAGGCATGCCTGCTTCCTTAGTCGCATAGCCTCTGTTTCTCTCCGCCTCCCTTCCTCACGCTCTGCCTTCCGACTTTAAACTTCTCAGAGTCACCAGAGCCCCCTAAGCCTCTGTCTTTGCAAACTAAGGAACCATATGTGTGGTGTTCAGGAGGCAGGAAGGGAGAGAACTGCAGCAGCACAAGACTCTATGCTCTTGCTCCCTTCCTGCATTCGCGGGAGGGAGGAAGATTATCAAGGTAACAATCACTTTCCGTGCAATTGGCAAATCCTCTGCAGGAGTTTAGAGATGCCTCTGGGCTCTGCAGCTCTGCCCACGCCCCAGCGCCTGGTGATTTTAGTTAAATAAGTCTCTTCAAACTTGAACTGTGAATGATGCTTACTCTTAAAAAAAAGTGGGGGTTTGCAATCCACTCCCTCCCTGCATTTTTGCCTCTTTTTCTCTTTTAACCATTCAGTTAAAGCACTCCCCACCCCACTCCTACCCCCCAAAAAATAGAATCCTGGAAACCGTACTGTTAAGGATGCCGGGAGTTGTAGCTCTGTGAGGGGTAAACTACACTTCACAGGGTTGTTTTGGGTGCTTTAAATGTGACTTTACTGTGTGGTGTACACCATGGGTAGGCAAACTAAGGCCCGGGGGCCGGATCCAGCCCAATTGCCTTCTAAATCTGGTCCGGGAATCAGTGTGTTTTTACTTGAGTAGAATGTGTGCTTTTATTTAAAATACATCTCTGGGTTATTTGTGGGGCATAGGAATTCTTTCATTTTTTCCCCAAAATATAGTCCGGCCCCCCACAAAGTCTGAGGGACAGTGGACTGGCCCCCTGCTAAAAAACGTTTGCTGACCCCTGGTGTACACAGTCTTACTCTGTTGGTTGCCTCTCTGTTTTTCCCCTCTTGAGGCATAATCCCCTGCCTAAAGCAGAGAAAAGGGCGTTGCTCATTTGGGCAAGGGAAAAAGAGAGATAAGGCCAAACGTGCCTTTCTCGTAAGCGCCAGCTTGGAAAGGGGACGGGGAGAGAGAACCAGAGTGGAATTTGCAACCAGGCTCCTGGCCTAGTGCAGCCCAGGAGCTCCTTTTCGGCTTGTGACCCACCAAGGCATCTGCCGTCACAATCGAGCCTCACAGGGCTGGTTCCCTGCGGCGAGTTGGGATCTCCTGCCGGTGACCCACACCTGGGTGAGCTTTTGTGAAATGTGGGAAGGCAAGGGACTTGGTTTGAGCTTCTCCCTCCATCTCCTTGCTGTGCCAGGATTAGTGCTGTTTTATAGGCAGTGTGGTTTAGTGGGCAGTGTATGTCTGGTACCCATTGGAGGGAAGGGAGGGAGGCCAACAGTAGGTGGCGCCAGAGCCCAACGGCAAGCAGATTCAACTAATTCCTGTTTTGTCCCCATCATCCCTGCTGATTTCTGCAAGGGCAACACTGAGACTAAGGGCGAGGAGGAGGTTGGCTGTGGGCAGGCAGAGATTGAATTGTTGTTTGAATGGTCCTGCCTTGGACATTTTCAGAACTGGAAAATACAGCATTTAAATTCACGCCGATGACGCTTTTATCTGGTGTTTTCATAATCAGGTGTTTCTGTTCCAATATTTCTGACTGTTGGGAGAGAATCAACTTGAGGCTCCCGATCCCATGTGGTTTAGGGCAGCAGAAGCTACAGTCGTACCTTGGAGGTCGAACGGAATCCGTTCCTGAAGTCCGTTCGACTTCCAAAATGTTTGTAAACCAAAGCACGGCTTCTGATTGGCTGCAGGAAGTTGCTGCAGCCAATCAGAAGCCCGTTGGACATTCGGGTTCCAAAGAACAGTTGCAAACTAGAACATTCATTCGGGAGCCAAAACGTCCAAGTACCAAGGCGTTCAGGATCCAAGGTACAATGGTATTACTTATCCAGAAAACCAAGTCTGCTGTCTGTATCAATGTCCTTTAAGGTCTCCAGCTGTGAAAAACCTAAATTGTCTCCCTTTCTTTTCGGCTAGAGCAACCCCCGCCCAGCATAACCCTGATGAATGGTGATGGCTTGCACGAGAACCACAACGAGGAGACCAGGCAGAACGGCCACGAGGAAACAGACCACGCAGACGATGGGAACGACCAAGAGGTTATCGTCATCCAGGACACCGGTTTTACGGTCAAAGTCCATGCGCCGGCAGTCGAACCTTTCCCCCTGCAAGTGAGTGTCTCTGGAAGTGCTTCTGGTCTAAATCTCCTTGGCTGGCCCCCTTCCTCTCCGGATGTGCAAATTGGGACTGCTGTGTTTCATTGCTATTGCTGTTACTGCCTCAAATCTGCCTTCCCCGATATGGTACCCTTTAAATTATGCTGGGCTACAGTTCCCATCATCCCTGACAATCGTCCATGCAGGTCGGAGCTGATGGAAGCAGAAGTCCAACTACATCTAAGTCAGTGTTTCCCCCAAACGCGGGCCTCCAGCTGTTTCTTTGTACTACAGTTCCCACCATCCCTGACCACTGGTCCTGCTAGCTAAGGATGATGGGAGCTGTTGTCCAAAAACAGCTGGAGATCCAGGATTGGGAAACCCTAATCTAGAGGGCATTGCATTGGGGAAGGCTGCCTTGCATCCCGATTGCTTAAGCCCAGAGCGGCTAGCCAGGTTTGCTCCCGTTTCGGCGTTTGCGCTGCATGCCTGTTGGGTGCCTCCAGGTGTCCTCATCTTGGTCAAGAGCTCAGGTGAGTGAAAGAGCAAGCAGATCTGAGAGGAGCCCATCTTCCGGAGCCAGGGGGTGGCTATCCTGCAGGTAGATCTGGCCCGCCAGCCCTTAGCGGTGGCTTAGAAGAGACTTGGGCTTTGAGCATGGAAAGAGTAAATATGCAGGTTTGGTCTTCGTATGGGACAACTGCATATCCCTGCATTGCAGAGGGTTGTAACTAGATGATCCTCAGGGTCCCTTCCAACTCTGCAATTCCAGATTCTATGAAACTAAGCTTAAAGCATCTCAAGTTTGGCTGCATCCATCTATTATGCAGTAGACTGAGGAACGTACTGCCCTGGCTGCATTTGAACATATTTCATATTCAGAATGAAGAATGGGTATTAAATTGTAGTAGCGGTTGTGATGATGATTAACAATAATAATAATATATGCATTGATTTTGTGTGGGTACCTATTTGGACATCTGGAAGGGTCATGTGAACTTACAGGTCTAAGATCCATGCATTGCTGATAGTAACTGTTTAAACACACATAATAATAATAATAATAATAATAATAATAATAATAATAATAATAAAAAATAGTTGTTGTTTTATTTATACCCTGCCCATCTGGCTGGGTTGCCCTGGCTACTCTGGGCAGCTTCCAACACATATAAAACATTTAAAAAAACTTCAAACGTTAATATTGACAATCTGATCTAATACAAAAAGTCACAATAACTTTAAAATAAGAACAACTTACATCAAATAAAGCAATATTCCATAATCCATTGGAATATAATAGTAAACAGTAAAATGAAATAGCAGCAAAAAAATAGTTGAACAGTTTACACTTACGAGTTACGATAAAGAATTGCTAAACTATAAATTGAGAGAATTAACGGCAAGTCACAATGCATAAAATACCGCAAAACGTACAAAACCACGTGAAAGGATCAAATTGAGAAACAAGGACACACAACTTACAAAATTATTTTAAAAACAAAAATAAAAATTGTCACCGAGCTCCTTTTCTCTCTTCCCAGGCTGCCAGGGTGGGCGGGGAGGAGAATGTCAGTGAAGCAGCCTTTGCAAGGGAAACTGAGGCACACATGGGGCAGAGGGAGGAATTGCTTTTCTCTTCAAAATGCTGCTTCAAATTCAAATTCAAATTTATTGCTGCTATAAGCCCATAAAAACATAAAATATGGAATATATGACATAAAATACAGCAAACCATAGACCCTGGAGTCATAGGGAAACAAACCACAGCACAAATACAAGTTTTAAAATTGCAACCAGGGAGCAGAAAACAAAAGTATTAGTGGTCGTGTAGTATTAGTGGTCGTGTAGTTCAAAATGCTGCTTCTGCTGGTTCCAAAATAATCTTAGATTAGCAAGTGTCCTGCTTCTGCAGCAGCAGCAGCAGCTTACTATAAACCACCTCCGATCTAGGAGCTTAACCTGATCAGTCTGGGTGGCCTTTGTCTGGCGATAGCATTTGTCGGGCAGTTCCTAGCAGGGTTCTATTTTTATTTGTATTTTTTGGTGGTGGTAGTGAGAGGAAGAGTCCGTTTCAGCATCCCTGGGGAACGTGCGGGGGGCTTGATACACAGCCTCGTGGCGCACGCAGCCAAAACATGCAAAAAGCAGGCTGGGGGGCAGGCAAACTGTTTTGTTGTCCATTCTTTTTGTTGTTGTTGTTGTTCCCAGTAGTGATGGGCCCTGGAACCCAGAAAAATGGAGCCAAACTGTGCATTCAGGAGCATAAAGTAGGAAGGCAGGATAAGGACCCCCTGCCATTTGGGGGGGGGCGCAACTGTGGGGTTGCTATGGAGTGATGCAGGGGTCAGCAAACTTTTTCAGCAGGGGGGTGCCGGACTATATTTTTTTTGGGGGGGGGGGAATGAACGAATTCCTGTGCCCCACAAATAACCCAGAGATGCATTTTAAACAAAAGCACACATTCTACTCATATAAAAACACCAGGCAGGCCCCACAAATAACCCAGAGATGCATTTTAAATAAAAGGGCACATTCTACTCATGTAAAAACACGCTGATTCCCGGACCTTCTGCGGGCTGGATTTAGAAGGTGATTGGGCTGGATCCGGCCCCCAGGCCTTAGTTTGCCTACCCATGGACTGGTGGGTGGTTTTTTGTGTGGGTGTATTTTGCAACATGCCATTGACGCAACAGTAAGCAAGAATTGGTAGTGGGTTTATACTGGGCCATCCACATACCATTCTAGTTTGTTAGTGGTTCTGCAGTGCTTTCCCAGTTTTACAGAGGGGCACTTGGGTGCTGTGGTGCAAGAAAAGTGGGAACCAGAAAACAAAAAGCTCTGGGGCATGTACCAAATGGAAACGAAGCAGTGTGCCTGCACCAAAACATTTGCAGGTACAGAGTGGTATGGGTAGCAGATCCATGCATAACTGCCTGGATGTGACCATAAACAAAAACCACCCAGAATGCACTGTAAAGGGATGTCTGGAGCAAACGCCTGTCTCTGTGGTTAGAGCCCCTGCTTTGCATGCAGAAGATCCCTGGTTCAGTCTCTGACACCTCCAGGACCCCTCACCCCCAAAAAAGGTTCAGGGAGCAGGTGATGGGAGCAGATCTCTACCTGAAAGCCCCTTGGCAGTGAGATCAAGCAATTCTGGGCAAGAGGGAAAAATGAGACTTCTCGTTGCTAGTTCAAAAGCTGTGGAGTTCTCTCTTTAAGGAAGGAGAAGAGAACAAAACTCTTCTTCCCTATTAACTTTTAAAATATTTTATTAATGACCTTCCCCTCCAGGGAAAACCTTCTTAAGCAAAAAATGTCTTCAGTAGATGCCTAAACACCCTGACACTCAACGCCTACCTAATTTCAAATAGGAGCTGATTCCAGAGGGCTGGAACTGCAACACTAAAAGCCCGTTTTTGTTTTGTACAAACTAAGTGCGCCTTAATAAATTTGTTGTTTTTGTTTCATGTGCGATGAACCTTTTTTGTAAGCTGGTTTGAGTTGATACCGTTCTTCCCTTTATAAAAAAATAAGTATATGTAACCTCTGTGTTCTGGCTTTTCTTTCAAGGTATCTCCCCAAGAGATGGTCCAGGAAATCCACCAGGTGCTGATGGACCGCGAGGACACCTGTCACCGAACGTGCTTCTCCCTGCAGCTGGACGGCAACGTCCTGGACAACTTTGCCGAGCTGAAAACCATTGAAGGGTTGCAAGAAGGCTCCGTGTTAAAAGTAGTTGAAGGTAAAACTTGGGAGAACGTTTGCAGCCTTGTATGTGTGGCAGGAAAGTTCTTAAACCTATAAATTGCAGGTAGGGAGACTGTGGCACCCCAGATGCTGTTGGAATAAACTCACAGCAACTGATGGCGGCTAAGATTGAGGTGAGCTGTTCCTCCTTTGGCAACCTGCTTGGCTACTATGCTGGGCAGGGAGAAATGTGGAAATGCAGCAGAGACAGCCACGGACTGAATACACTACGAGCCAGATTTGGCCCAGGGTCTCATAGTTGCCCACCCCTGATAAAAAGACGGTTCCTTCAAGCGCTGCCTTGTACCTCCCTTGGCCCATCTGTGGAGTACTCATTCATGGAAAAGGAGCCAGGATTAGCAGTGAAGTCGTTGCCCACAGAGGAGAAATCCTAAAAAGGAAGCCTACTTAAAAGCCTCTTTTCACATAATATTTCCCCCCTCAGTGCATACCTAGGACAGAGTGGTTCATAGCTGTCAACTTTTCCCTTTTCTTGCGAGGAATCCTATTTGCAATAAGGGAATTTCCCTTTTTTTAAAAAAGGGAAAAGTTGACAGCTATGGAATGGTTAGAGACAGTCATGGGCCCCCAAGGTCACCCAGGTTAGCTTGAAGACCGGGGGAGGTCTTGAACCCAGGTCCTACCCAACACTGTTCAACCAGCAAAAGTTCCATCCATAAGTAAGAAACCCATGGCCATTGGTTCTTCCGGCTGGGGCTGGAACGGAACAGCAATAGGGGGTCACAGAGGTTGTGGGGAGGCTTGAGTTTAACATTGCTGGACTAGGGCTGTAGAAGCCTGCCTTCACGCCCCCCAGGCTGCCATCAAACTCACTGGGGCAGCCAAGCATCCCTCGGATTCTTCAGAAAGTGCAGCCCCCAGAACTGGACACGGGACTCCGTATGAAACCCAGCATGCTCCTCAATCCTTGTTTTTTTTTCCTTTCCCCTGCCCCTTCTCTTTCTCTCCTTGCAACCCCCAAACCTTCCCAGAACCCTATACAGTCCGAGAAGCTAGAATACACGTCCGCCACATCCGAGACCTCCTGAAGAGCCTCGACCCCTCGGACGCTTTCAATGGCGTCGACTGCAACTCCCTGTCGTTCCTCACCATCTTCACAGAAGGGGACCTTGGAGGTACACGAGAGAGAGAGAGAGGCGTCGCGGTTGCCTTGTTGCTTCTGTTTCGGGAGGCAGTGCTTTGCTTTGTGCTCCCACGGCCTGTTAAGCGAGGTCGGGGTCTCCAGCTGTTTTTGGACTACAAGTCCCATCATCCCTGACCTCTGGTCCTGCTAGCTAGGGATGATGGGATTTGTAGTCCAAAAAAAAAACAGCTGGAGACTCACGATTGAGAAACTTAGACCAAGGGGGGAATGTGTTGGGATTTGATTAGATGCTAGGAGAATATGCATTTATTAGATATTATGCTTCCTTCCTCACTTTAGTGAGTTCAGCAGAGTTCCATCCCCTTGCAGCTTAAAGGCAAGTTTAGATAGGCTAGTTTTAGCTTTTAAGGATATTGGTAATCCTGGATGTTTTAAGGCAGACTGGATTTTCCTGGCATTAACCCCCCCCCCCACCTTTCGCCCCTTAAAATACAACATTTACTCAGTATAGGTCTTGAAGAATATCAAGATACAGCAGCTTGGTGCAGGCAGGCTTAAAATGTGTAATGGATTTACTAAGACATACAGAAGTCTAGCTTAAAAATGGAGTCTGAGCTGGAGCTCAGAGTTACAGGTGTTCTCATGTTGCAGACATAATTGGAAAGAGTTCGCGTCCAGACAGGGAGGAGCATCTATAGTCAACACGCTCTTCCTGTCAAGACGCAAAGGGGAAGTGACCTCATAGAGTTCCCTCTAGCAGGTTTACAGGAAGTCTCTGTGAGCCACAGCCCCTTCCCCTTCACATGCCTATCTGGCAAAGCATGAATTGTTGGTTTGACTGCAACAAATATGCAGTGGTACCTCGGGTTAAGAACTTAATTTGTTCCGGAGGTCCGTTCTTAACCTGAAACTGTTCTTAACCTGAGGTACCACTTTAGCTAATGGGGCCTCCCGCTGCCGCCGCACAATTTCTGTTCTCATCCTGAAGCAAAGTTCTTAACCCGAGGTACTATATCTGGGTTAGCGGAGTCTGTAACCTGAAGCACCACTGTAGAAGGAAAGTGTTTGTTTCTTAAGCGCATTCTGGCGTGTGAGCTCTTGCCTGTCGTCTGAAGGGGCATAACTCATGTTCCGGAAGAAGGACTGAGAACTGGTAACCCTAGGGTGCTGCTAGACTCCCAGCATGCATCAACCCAGACAGCACTGGATGATGGGAGTTGTAGTCCAATATCTTCTGGAGAACTGCAGGTTTCCCACCTCTCGGAACTAATGCAGGTGGCAGGGAACCTTTGGCCCTCTGGATCCTGCCGAACTACAAATCCCAGCAGCCATAGCAGGCATGGCCAAAGGCAAGGGGTAATTTCCTACCTCTTTGGAGTAAGCAGTGTTTTAACTCCGGGTCCCCGAGAATGAGCTTGTGTCATGAAGCAAGTCTCTAGAGCTTATGGTCCTTTCTCCCCACACCCAGCCCCAGCGCAAAAATGGAGAAGGTGACGGTTTTGCTTCTCCCCTGCAAGGCTGCCTCTCGATAGTGCTGACTGCTCTTCTGTTCCCCTGTGCTTCGTTCCAGACAGCGGCAAGAGGAAGAAGAAGGGCGCAGAATTGGAGCAGATTGACTGTACCCCTCCTGAACATATCCTGCCGGGGAGTAAAGAGCGGCCCCTCTGCCCCCTTCAGCCTCAGAACAGAGACTGGAAGGTAGAGTCCTAAGAACTGAGCCAGGGGGAAACACCAGGCTTGCCCCACCTGGGCCAGCTCCTTCCCAAAGGCAGGACATCCACCTGCCTGCCCCCTCATGCCGCCCCCAGGTGATCGTAGCTCGGTGGCAGAGCATCTGCTTGGTCCCAGGTTCTGTCCCCGGCTAGAAGGACTCCCTGGCTGAAACCCTGGGGAGTTGTGGCCCGTTTCAGGAAGGGAACCCTGAGTCATCTAGTCCAACCCCCTGATTGAATCATTGCCAATGGCACCTGATTGGCTCTCTAAACACTCGTGCCCATTAGCTATATTCAAACGAAGGAAAGCTGATGCATATCGACCTGAGCAATTGTGCCTTCCTTTTTCTGGTTATTTGGCCATAACATTTGATAGAATACAGATAATTGAACAAACTCTGTTGCATTACATTCTTCATTGAATTACCTTTCCATTGATGCATAATTTTGTGGTATTACTCCGAAAAGAAGTGGTGTTATGAGCCGTCGAACCTCAGAAATAACACTTCCCCCCCAAAAGTTTTCCACAATTTTGGCCACTAGTGTATATAACAGTAATTCAAAACTAGTGTGCTGGGAGACAGAGATGTTCTAGGGTCACCTGCTCCCTGAGAAGCTAGCTTTCCACATGCACACACCTCTTTCTTTTCCCACTCCATCCCCCACAAAGCCTCTACAGTGCCTAAAAGTATTGACCATGAGTGGCTGGAATCCTCCTCCCGGAAACCGCAAGATGCACGGAGACCTCATGTACCTGTATGTCATCACGATGGAAGATCGCCATGTGAGCATCACGGCCTCCACACGTGGCTTTTACCTCAATCAGTAAGTGGCTAGATGGGCTTGATTTAAAAACAAAACAAAACACCATTTATCTGTTTGTAAAACATATAAGGTACATATAAAATCAGGAGTTAGTTATGCCACGACTGCAGCCAGGATTATTTATGCTCGGAAACGGAAAGAAGATTTTTCAGTACCAACCAAGGAGGAGTGGCAGACTAAACTAATGGATGATGCCAAAATGGCAAAACATACAGGAGCAATAAAGGAACCAAGAGGAAAGGAAACTTTTATCAAAGACTTGGGAGAAAATTGTGGGTTATTTGCAATGTTACTGTACACTCAAAAGTTCATTACAAGAAGAAGAGTTTGGATTTGATATCCCGCTTTTCACTACCCGAAGGAGTCTCAAAGCGGCTAACATTCTCCTTTCCCTTCCTCCCCCACAACAAACACTCTGTGAGGTGAGTGGGGCTGAGAGACTTCAGAGAGAAGTGTGACTAGCCCAAGGTCACCCAGCAGCTGCATGTGGAGGAGCGGAGACGTGAACTCGGTTCACCAGATTACGAGTCTACCGCTCTTAACCACTACACCACACTGGCTCATTAGCAGGTTTAACTTAAACCAAACAGTTAAAATCAATGCTAAAGGAAAACTAGGGAGTAAATAATAATTGGAGTAATGAAGGGAATGCAGTATTACAAATTGAAAAATACAAGAAACCGCAAAAAGGAGTGGGGGGGGGAGTCAGAATGTACATATTTGCTGGAAAACATTGGATTGGAGTTTTGTCAAAATATTTTTGAAAAATTATATAAATGAAATAAAGAGGGTCAGGACCCAGAGATGGGTGGGTGGGAACCATACAAAACCACAGAACACAGAATCGTCAGTATGTAAAATTTCACTTAAGGGGACAACAACCAATAAAGGCAGCAGGCAAAGGCAGCAATTCAGTAAATAGAGTCTAGCATCCTGTTCTCACAGTGGCCAACCAGATGCCCCAAGAGGGAAACCTGCAGGCAGGATTCGATCGCAAGAGCCTTCTTTCCTCTTGCGGTTTCCGGCAACTGGCATTCAGAAGCACTGCTCCCTCCCACTGTGGAGGCTGAGCATAGCCATCATGGCTGGTAGATCCCTCCGTGAATCTGTCTCCTGCTCTTCCAAAGGTACCCGAGTTGGCGGCCATCACTGCCTCTTGTGGCAGTGAGTTCCGTAGTTTAACTCTGTGCTGCATCAAGGAGGACTTCCTTTCATCGACTTCATTGGGTGCCCATGAGTTCTGGTGCCGTGACAGAGGGAAGAGTTAACTGCAGTCAAAACATCGCAAGCATAAATGTATCGCATCCAGGATCTGCAACCTCCTGAGTCGCCAGCCGACAATTAATAATAATAATAATTTCGTTAATTATACCTCACCCATCTGATTGGGTTGCCCCAGCCACTCTGGGCAGCTTCCAACATACAGGTGAAACTCGAAAAATTAGAATATCATGGAAAAGTCCATTTATGTAAGCAATTGTTTTCATTAGCTACTGGAGTTTAATATATGAGATAGACTCTTGGCATGCAAAGCGAGATATGTCAAGGCTTTGTTTGTTATAATTGTGATGATTATGGCATACAGCTGATGAAAACCCCAAAGTTGAAATTGTTAATTTGGGGTTTTCATCAGCTGTACGCCATAATCATCACAATTATAACAAACAAAGCCTTGACATATCTCGCTTTGCATGTCATGAGTCTATCTCATATATTAGTTTCACCTTTTAAGTTGAATTACTGAAAGAAATGAACCTTTCCACGATATTCTAATTTTTCGAGTTTCACCTGTATATAAACACATAACAAAACCTTAAACCTTAAAGAAGAAGAAGAGGAAGAGTTTGGATTTGATATCCCGCTTTTCACTACCCGAAGGAGTCTCAAAGCGGCTCACATTCTCCTTTCCCTTCCTCCCCCACAACAAACACTATGTGTGGTGAGTGGGGCTGAGAGACTTCAGAGAAGTATGACTAGCCCAAGGTCACTCAGCAGCTGCATGTGGAGGAGCGGGGATGCGAACCCGGTTCACCAGATTACGAGTCCACCGCTCTTAACCACTACACCACACTGGCTCTCCTTATACAGGGCTGCCTTCAGATATCTTCTAAAGCTCATATAGTTACTCATCTCCTTGGTATACAATGGAATTGCTTTCCGCAGGGTGGGTGCCGCTACCGAGAAGGCCCAGTTCTGTTTCCTGCTGACCCCTCCTCCTTCCCTGAGGTGGGGAACGGGGCAGGCTGTTCCTTGCCATGTTCTTTGACCGAAATATGCTTCCGGCGGCTTCTCTTTGCAGGTCCACGGCCTACAACTTCAGCCCTAAGCCTGCCAACCCCAGTTTCCTCAGCCATTCCCTGGTCGAGCTTCTGAACCAGATCAGCCCAGCCTTCAAAAGAAACTTCGCTTCTCTGCAGAAGAAACGGTAACCTTCCTCTCCCCCCCCCCACTCCACCCCAAGCTCTTGTCCAGAACAAACTTTATCCCAAACTTGGGTCTCTCTAGCTGTTTTAGTTTTAGTTGTGGACTACAATTCCCATCATCCCTAGCTAGCAGGATCAGTGGTCGGGGATGATGGGAATTGTAGTCACCCCCCCCCCCCCAAAAAAAAACCATGGAGACCCAAGCTTGGGAAACCCTAGTCTAGACGATGACATTTTATTGTTTTGTTTTGTTAATGTTCTTATTATGTACTTTGTGGTTTTTTTCTGTGAACCTCCCTGAGATCTTCAGATGAAGGGCGATATACAAATTTAATAAATGGAATTAAATCAATCTTAAATCAATACAAACCTCAAATTTCTAGCCTTTTAAGGTGGTTGGAAAGATGAGCTTGAAAATGTGGAGGGCGCCAAGGTCCATCTAGCGCAGTCATAGGATTGTAGAGTTGGAAGAGACCCCGGGGGGTCATCTAATCCAACTCCCTCCCATAGCTCAGTGGGTAGAGCATCTCCTTTGCAAGGGAGTGGACCCAGGTTCATTCCCCAGCATCTGCAGGTAGGACTTGGGACGGTCTTGTTGTCTGGCACCCCGAAGAGCCACTGCACGCCAGTGTAGACAGCCTTGAGCTAGGTGGACCCAGCGGCCTAACTCGGCTTAAAGCACCTGCCTACATTTAATTTCAGTCCTTGATCTGGAATCATGAGGACTAGAAACCTACCTTACTTTTGGGTGAAGGACGCTGGCTCAGCAGTAAGGCAATCCTGCCTTGCACGCAGAAGGACCCGGCTTCAAACCCCCCCCCCCCCCGCATTTCCAGGTCCTCCGAACGGGACCTTGAAGAACCATTGTCCATCAATGTAGGCAAAACTGAGCTAGACAAAATAATGGGGGGTCTGACTCTGCATGCAGGACCCTCCTTCATTCCTCTTGTCCACATGGATGGGAGTTTTCAGATGGATTTGTTTCCCCCCCAGCCCTGCGTTGAGGTGCTGAAATTCGAACCTGAAGCCTTCTGTGTCGGAATGCCCGTGCTCTTCCCTAAATTGGGGGGGGGGGGGGAGCACAGGTCCTGCTTTGGCTTCCGCATTTATGGTTTCCTTAAACAGAAAAGATCCCCTGTGTTGCAAACAGAACAATCTGACAATCCGAAAGCAACACTGTAAGCTAATAATATACTTACAATACTTTTATATCACTATGTAAATATGTCTCAATTTGCAATCAGATAATGTACTATACACACACACACACACACACACAAACACACACCCCTTGCCTTCCAAGGTAAGTGTCTTAAGCAGTGTTTTGCAGGGAGTGGGCTGAAGGATGATGGTGCTGTTGCCTCAGGTTTGAGTGATTCTTTGCGATGTTATACTAGCCTAAAAATCTCTCACTTTGGGACATTTCCTTAACTCTTATTAGTTGGTGTCACCATATAATTTATGGTTTCCTTGGCAAACGGGCAGATAATGTGTAGCAACAGTACAGCGAGGGTTTCTGGTTTTCTACCCCATCGCATCGAACGACGAGAGATGCGTTAAAGGCAGTTAAAGCCAGGCAACGTACGAAGAGCAGGGACTTAAAACAGCAAGCAGGAGAGGGAACGGTTTAGATTAAGAGGCTTGACTGGAAGGCGGAGAGGATGGCCTTTGCTCCGGAGCTTGGCCCCTGAGACTCTTCATTTGAATTTGATCGGTCTCGTGGTCTTCAGTAGGGGGGGGGAAGATGGGGGTGGCGCTTTGCAGGAGAATGGAGCGCAACAACCTCTGCGCATTGTTTGACTCCAACCCCCAGGGTCCAGAGACACCCGCTGGAGAGGATATCCACCCCTTTCCAAGTCTACAGCTGGACAGCCCCTCTGGCTGAGCACGCCATGGACTGTGTAAGGGCGGAAGATGCTTACACCTCAAGGTTGGGCTACGAAGAGCACATCCCGGGACAGGTAGAGATGGCTTGGCTTGGGGGCGGGGGGCTACTCTTCACCTTGGCTCTCCGCTGAAACTTGCCCTTGGGGTCTCTCTGCAGTCTATGCATTCCTCAAGGACCACCTCTCTCCGTGTGAAACGACCCAGACCCTGAGATCATCATCTGAGGCCCTTCTTTGTGTGCCTCCTGCTTGAAAGGCCCAGAGGGCGGCAACACGAGAACGGGGCCTTCTCTGCAGTGGCTCCCTGTCTGTGGAATGCTCTCCCCAGGGAGGTTCGCTTGGTGCCTTCATTATATATTTTTAGGTGCCAAGCAGAAACGTTCCTCTTCAACCAGGCCTTTAGCTGATTCATACCCTACAGCCTTTTAAATGCTTCTGTGAGAAGGGGGCGTTCTTGTTTTGGTTTAATTATTTACCTGTGTTTTATTTTGTATTCTGTCAACTGCACTGAGATCTTTTGATGAAGGGCGGTATATAAATTTAATGAATAATAATAATAATAATAATAATAATAATAATAATAATAATTTGACACGTTAACCATTGCACCACCCTTGGCTGTCTTACTTTAAAAAAAAAAATAGACCTTGAAAGAACAAAGAACAGCATACAGAAATATACATGAAATATCAAGCTTTTTTTTTATTCAACATAACGATTAGAGAAGAAAAAAGAAAAGGAGAAAAACTTCAGATTTTCACTTTTTGATATCTAGCACACACTTGCCATGCCTGGGGGCGGTGGGGGGGGGGCGAATGTTTCCATTCAACATCCGTTTCTAGTCCTCTTAAAGGCAAAGGAAACGTATAGTTAAGATAATTAAATCTGAACTGGTCCTGTGTGCATTTATTATTATTATTATTATTATTATTATTATTATTATTATTATTATTATTATTACTTCCTCCGCTGGAAGAGGAGGTGCTGCTGGTCAGGTGGGGCCGGGGCTCTCTGTAGCATCCCAAGAGCCCTTCCACCACCCTGTGCTGAGCCGGAGACAGTTCCCTGACACAGTGCATAATAAGATAAAATTCAAAAGATTACCGAATTAATAAACTAAAAGCAATACAGCAGTTTCTGCAACCTTGCAGTTAATACTCCATTAAGTGCCCGGGTCACATTTCAGGAAAAGCCTTCTTAAACAAAAATTTGTTGAGTAGCCACCTAAATAGCAAGTTTTTAAATAGCAAGACCACCAGGCCCATGCCTAACTTGAGCTGGTAACTGTTTCCAGGGGTCTGAAGCTGCAACACTAAAAGCCCAAATTCTAGTACATACTAAGCGCCTCTTGGGGGCATGTGGTGGTACTTGGCAGCAGTGCAGTTGCTGGGCAAAGATATACGGGGCCTCTTAGTCCCCTTTTCATCTGATCTAGAGAGGGCAACATCCTTGCAGGTTTTGCACCTCTCTCTCTTTACCAGGCTAAACTTGTGATACCTATTATCTCTTCTTCCCCAACTTTCCTTTCAGACCAGAGATTGGAATGAAGAGTTGCAAACAACCAGGGAACTGCCACGCAAAAATCTTCCAGAAAGGCTGCTGAGGGAACGCGCAATCTTTAAGGTAACCTCGAGCCCTGCAGAGAGGTGGCCCAGAGAGGACTAGCAAGATTCTAGTCCTCATTATGCAGCCAAGCATGAGCACAGCTTCAGTTTTCAGTTTGCTGCTCAGTAATTGGAGAAGGGAGGTTGGAAGAGGGTGCCCTGTGGTGTGTGAATGAAGGAGGGGTGGGTAACAAATTAAACTGATAAGGATTTGTTCAGAGTTGCCCAGGAGGTGTGTTGGGGAAGACACACAGCACAGCTGCAAACCTCCTCAAAACATAATTTCATTCATTGATTCTGCTTCTGTGCCACTTTCTACTCGCACAAACCACAAAGCGGCTTACATGCAACAAATGACAATAGCGTAATAGAACATCAGTTTCAACATAAATCTTGTAAAATACCTAACGAATCTTTGGTTGGAACAAATTAAAAATCAGTAAAACACTATTAACAAAACAAAATTAAAAATTAAAAAATTCCTTCCAATAGCACCTTAGAGACCAACTAAGTTTGTTCTTGGTATGAGCTTTCGTGTGCATGAGAAGTGGGGTATAAAAATCGCGGCTTCCGATTGATTTGCAAGAAGCTCGGACGTTCGCGTTCCAAAGGAACGTTCGCAAGCCAGAACAATCACTTCCGGGGTTGGGAGCTGAAACGTCCGAGTTCTAGGGCGTTCGGGATCCAAAGTACGACTGTATATATATTATTTTTGGTCAATTACCAGTAGAGAAGATAAGAAGAAAACGGAGCACATAAAGCACAATGCAATACTTAAAGCCTACTATTAAATGAAGAGTTAAAAACAATGTAAGGTATTTTAAAAACCCAATGAGAAATAGAAAATAATTGTATTAATATTACATTTACTGATGGCTCGCTCCTGTCCTCCTTTGCTCTGAGGTCGGTGAGCGCCGTCTCTCCTTATGGCCGACCATCTCCCATGACTTTGCCTCTCTGCCTCGCAGGTCCACAGCGACTTCACTGCCGCGGCGACGAGAGGCGCGATGGCGGTCATTGACGGCAACGTGATGGCCATCAACCCCAGCGAGGAGACCAAGATGCAGATGTTCATCTGGAACAACATCTTCTTCAGCCTGGGCTTCGACGTCCGCGACCACTACAAGGACTTTGGCGGGGACGTGGCCGCCTACGTGGCCCCCACCAACGACCTCAACGGGGTCCGGACGTACAATGCCGTTGACGTGGAAGGGCTCTACACCCTGGGCACGGTGGTGGTGGACTACCGGGGCTACCGGGTGACTGCCCAGTCCATCATCCCCGGCATCCTGGAGCGGGAGCAGGAGCAGAGCGTCATCTACGGCTCCATCGACTTCGGCAAGACGGTGGTCTCTCACCCCAAGTACCTGGAGCTGCTTGAGAAGACCAGCCGGCCCCTGAAAATCCAGAAGCACGCGGTCCTGAACGACAAAGGCGAGGAGGTGGAGCTCTGCTCGTCCGTGGAGTGCAAGGGGATCATCGGCAACGATGGGCGCCACTACATCCTCGACCTGCTCCGCACCTTCCCTCCCGACCTGAACTTCCTGCCCGTCGACGGGGAGGAGATGCCCGAGGAATGCCAGAAAATGGGCTTCCCCAAACAGCACCGCCACAAGCTCTGCTGCCTGCGGCAAGAGCTGGTGGACGCCTTTGTCGAGCACAGGTAACCCTCTCCACCACCCAGAATTCATAGAGTTGTGGAGTGGGAAGGGATCCCAAGGGCCATCTAGTCCAACCCCCCCCCCCCGCAAAGCTGGCCTCGAACCTGCAACCTTGGTGTGATCAGCACCACACACACTCCAACTAAGCTATTCAGGCTTTTTGCATCGCTGGACTAGGTTTCTGTCCGGGGTGTGTGTGTAGTAAATGACCTCGTCACCTGAGGGCCGCATCCCTTCTTGGGCAGCCTTCCAGGGGCCACATGTCAATAGGGGTGGGGCCACAGGCAGATGTGGGCGGAGCAATGGAGTCGATTTTTGGCTTAGTACAATAAGTTGCGTTTCAACAATGCAAGGGCTATGAGAGTTCAGCCAGGGAAAAGCAATTGAGTTTGATCTGGAGCAGGCTGGGGAGGGGTGTAAGGTAGAGGAAAGTGGGAGCCCCGAGGTATTATTATTATTATTACTACTACTACTATTTATACCCCACTCATCTGGCTGGGTTGCCCCAGCCACTCTGGGCAGCTTCCAACATAATAAAAGCACAGCGAACGTCAAACATTAAAACCTTCCCAATGCAGGGCTGCCTTCAGATGTCTTTGGAAAGTTGTGTGTTGTATCTCCTTGGCATATAATTGGAGGGTACTCCACAGGGCGGGCGCCACCACCGAGAAGGCCCTCTGCCTGGTTCCCTGTATCTTGATACCTCGCAGTGAGGGAACCTCCAGAAGGCACTTGGCGCTGGATCTCAGTGTCCGGGCCGAACTGTGGGGGTGGAGACGCTCCTTCAGGTATACTGAGCTTTAAAGCTCAGCACCAACTGAATTGTGCTCAGAAACGCATTAACTGCTGTGGTTAAGATACGAGGTGTCTGCTGAAATCGTCTGTGGAACAGACACAGGATTGCATGTGGGGGGGGGGAAATTCAGCACCTTCAGTTGTTTTCTTAAGTGTTAAATTACGGAAGGGGAGGCTGTGCAGTTAAGATACCTTTCAGTATTGTCGAGTAAAGTTTTGAGTTTGAATGTTACATATCGAACATACTTCATTTTCTAGCATCCACCCGCTGAGTAAACCAAATTTTAGTCCATCGGCAGTTGAGCAGCGGGGGAATCTCTTCAGGTATTTTTTTTTGCAGCGTGAAAAATTAACACGGCAGACACAAACATGCCCAGTCCAACCTCCATTGGTTTTAGAGCTGCATAATGTTTTGTTATAAGTTTTCGAGGGCATTTTCCAACTCAGCTGTCGTTCCCAAAATCCTACATCATCACAAACACACACCCCAAGTTTCTAGCCCTCGTGGTGGAAGCTTTGAGGGCTGTGTGTAGCCGTTGCTCCAAACCAACAAGGAATCCACTGTGGTACAGTGCCAGACTAGGACCTGGGAGATCAGGGTTCAAGTTCCCACTTGACCATGAAGCTCACCAAGTGACCTTGGAGGGGCCAGTGGCTGCCTCTCAGCCTTACCTACCTTGCAGGGTGGTTCTGAGGATACAGTGAGGGAGGGGGGAGACCCCTGCCCCCCACCTTAAACTTCTTGGAGAAAAGGTTGTTCTAGAAATAGATATGTGTGTTCTTGCAGCCCCTTTTGTGTTAGGTGACTTCATCCCTTCCCTCTTCCTCTCCTCGATAGGTATCTCATGTTCATGAAATTGGCAGCGCTGCAGCTGATGCAGCAGAAGGCCATCAAGCAGGAGGCGCCCTCCCTTCTGGAGAACGGCGGGAGCCCCACCTCCTCCTCCTCCTTTCCCGAGAACGGGGTGGAGGACGGTGAGGAGAAGCCCCCCTCGGAGGATGGCAAGATGGAGGACAGCGTCGCAGGGTTGGACCAGGTGAAAGAGCTCACGGAGACAATTGCGTCGGACGATGGAGCAGGTAACTTGGTGCTCTCTCCCACTGGGAGCACTGCCACAGCCCCCAAAAAAGAGGGACCCCCTTTCCTGTGCATGAGGAAACCCTTCCATTCATAAGAACAGGGTTGTTGGTTTTTTTGCTGGATCTGAGGTAGACTGCGTCTGAACCTGTAGGATCCATTTGGCTGTCGGACCTCGTAGTTGTGCATAGGTCTCCTTCTCCATGAATTTGCTTGCTTGCCTTTTTAAAGGCTGGTACAAAGTCGTTTGATAGTAGTCAGTTCCCTTGGTTACATAAAACCCTTGATAGATCTCCTTCATCTCCTTTTGGGGAAGTACGTCAACCTTTGGATCGTTTTGGTTGTCCTTTTCCAGCTCTACAGCTTGTGAGTTGGGAAGAGGTGAGTGCCACCAGAACTGGACACAAAAATTCCCAAGCAGATCCAGCACAGATTTGTATAAGGACATCATGAAACTGGCAGGCTTTGGGTTTTTCCAGTTGAACCTGGAAGACACTTCATCCACCTTTACAGTTGGGGGTCAGGAACCTCCAGCCCGTCAGCTGACCTTTACCCACTACAGGGTCCAAGTTGGCCAGTGAGGTTGTCCTCCCCCTTCTGACTTGTGACATCATCTGATGGGTGGGGTTAAATTTTGCATTGGCTACTTGTGACATTTACCCAGAACACACTCAGCGCTCATCAGATGCCATCACTTATCCTCCTCCTCCTTTATTATACAATGGTACCTTGGTTCTCAAACTTAATCCGTTCCGGAAATCCGTTCCAAAACCAAGGCTCGCTTTCCCATAGAAAGTAATGCAAAATGGATTAATCCGTTCCAGACTTTTAAAAACAACCCCTAAAACATCAATTTAACATGAATTTTACTATCCAACAAGACAATTTATCCAAACAATGTACTGCAGTCACACAATCAATCAATCAGTAGCTGAACTGGGTTCCACACAGTCGCAAAAACAAACAAAAAGAGCCACAAAAACGTAAAATAAATAGCAAAAACAGACAGACCTCAGCGTAACACTCAAATCGGAGCACGTTGGGCTTCTGAAAAAAGTTCACAAACCAGAACTCTTACTTCCGGGTTCCAAGTTGTTTGAGTACCAAGGCGTTTGAGAACCAAGATACCACTGTATTGTATATCACCCTATACCCGCAGGTTTCAGGGTGGTTCATATGATAAAAGCACACCATCTGCTGAGCAGAGTTTAAATCCTGCTCAGGTCAGCAACATTCCATGCAAAGCCCTTCCTGAATCAATAAGGAAATTTGAAAGCTCTGCTTAAAATGGAATGGGGGGGGTAGTCTTCATTTTAGCAGCTGCTTTGTGATGCCATGGGGTTGACAGGTCAGCAGCCCCTCCCACCCCTCAAATTCGGCCCATGAAAACCGATCCCAATAAGGATGCGGCTCGTGACTTGCATGCTTAGCTCAGTCGGTAGAGCAGGAGACTCTTATTCATCTCAGGGTCGTTTGTTTGAGCCCCACGTTGGGCAAAAAGATTCCAGCCTTGCAGGGGGTTGGACTAGATGACTCTCGGGGTCCCTTCCAGTTCTATGGTTCTATGAAGCGGAAAAGGTTCCCCACGTCTGCTCTGCAACCCAATTTGTCTCCTTTACCCAGTGGACCCCAAAAGCCGGGAAGTGATCCAGAATGCTTGCAAAGCTGTCGGTTCCATCAGCAACACGTCCTTCGATATCCGGTTTAACCCAGATATTTTTTCGCCAGGTAAGAAGGTGCTTCAGGTGCGGTTGGAGTCCTTTGCAGCACGTAACCCTTTCCAAGTGTTTGACCCTTTTGAGTTTAGACGTTTGCGTATTTTCTTTTGGACACTTAAAAGAGTTGCTTTGCACACAAAAGCTCCCAGCTGTTAATCCACCCAGCACCTCCAGTTCTGTATTTTCCCCGGTGCATCCTGATCCTAGCTTTCTTGTCAGTGATGATCAAAGCACCTCCTAAGCTGCAAGAAACAGTGTCTGTGAAACAGGAGGGAAGAACCACGTACGCCCTCTTGATCTCCTTGGAGGAGAAAGGTGGGGTGCGAATGTTATAATCAGTAAACAAATCAAAATTATACGATCCACAGCAAGCCTTGGGGCCAGCACACACTTCCTGTGCAATTGCTAGGAGAAGCTCAGAAAAATCTACTTCTGCCGGCACAAACCATAGATAGCTGAGCCCATTTTTGTCCAAACTGGTTAACACTGGGTTGTAGCCAACTAAGTTTATATTCAAAGGTAGGTAGTGCCCTTGAAATAAATGGACCCCAAGTTAGTCATGTCCATTATTTTCAGGGGATCTATTCTAAGTGGGACTAACATTGAAGTACAACCCATTACTTTTGAGCATTGTATAGAAGATGGTATACAAATAAACTGACGTGGGTGAATAGCTCAGTTGGTTTACTCGAGCTTGGTGCCACGGTTGCGGGTTCGATCCCCCTATGGAACGGCTGCATATTCCTGCCTTGCAGGGGGTTGGACTAGATCAGGGTTTCCCAAACTTGGGTCTCCAGCTGTTTCTGGACTACAGTTCGCATCATACCTGATCACTGGTCCTGTTAGCTGGGGATGATGGGAATTGTAGTTCAAGAACAGCTGGAGACCCAAGTTTGGGAAGCCCTGGACTTAGATGAGTGGTGACCAAACTTGGACCTCCAGCTGTTTTTGGACTACAGTTCCCATCATCCCTGACCACTGGTCCTGTTAGCTAGGGATGATGGGAGTTGTAGTCCTAAAACAGCTGGAAGGCCAAGTTTGGCCACCACTGACTTAGATGATCCCCAGGGTTTCTTCCAACTCTAAAATTCTGTAATTGCTTAACATGGTTTCAAGCCATCTGTCTGGATGAATTGACAGGTCCTGACCTGGAGCGAAAGTGGAAGGTTTTTATTTATTTTTTATTATTTATTTATTCAGTTCATCCAAGGAGCTCAAGGTGGCCTGCATACTTCCCCCTCCCCTCCCCATTTTTATCCTAACGGTGAAGTAGCTTAGGCTGAGAGTGAGTGACTGGCCGAAGGTCTCCCACTGAGCTTCATGGCTGAGTGGAGATTTGAACCCTGGCCTTCCAGGTCCTACTCCAGCCCTCTAACCACTACACCATACTAGTCCTATCTTACTCCTGGGCAAACGGGAGGGGGGTGGCTGCTGTGAGCCCCATGATTTCCATATCGTGCATTCTAAGCTATGGTTTAGTGCAATGTGTGAATGCAGGCCACTCTCTGACCTGCTGCAGGAAGGCTCCTAGCTAACCATCCTTCCCCAGGGTAACATTGAAGGGGAGGCAGCTTTGGCCAATTCCGAGAGGTGCGTATTCCCCCACCCCCACCCCCCAGCAGGGTTGGGCAGAACTTGGCAAAATCTTGCTAACAGAAATATATGCCGTAAAGGCAACTCTCAGCTTAACACAGCGGTTACATTCCAGGGATAGCACACAAAAGCCAAACTCCCATCTGGCCAAAACACATTGGGTTCAATGGCAGGTGGGATTGCCAAAGCCTCCCCACCCCAGACACCCACCCTCTTTTTAGTATTTTTAAATTTAAATTTGTTAATTTAAATTACATGCAGGTAGAGTGTGTGTGTGTGTGTGTGTGTGTGTATACATACACACACACACACACACACACATATATATATATATATATAGCCCTTTCCCCATCTGGCTGATCTTCCAGCTTCCTTTTCCAGCTGGCTGATCTTCCTTTCGTCTTTCCATAGGGGTCCGCTTTCCAGAGTCCAGCAAAGATCAGATTCAGGATCAGAAGCGGTTGCTAAAGGATGCGGCTGCTTTTCTGGTGTCCTATCAAATTCCAGGCTTGGTGAGTGAATTTGCGCCAGGGGAGAAGAGGGTGGGGGAGCAGTCTTTACACAGGAACGGCATAGGAAACGGCCTTATACTGAGCCCCAGACCCTCAGTCCATCTAGCTCAGTATTGTCCGCAAAGACTGGCAGGAGCTTAGAACCAGAAGACTCTCCCAGCTCTGTCTGGAGATGTCATTGTGGATTGAACTTTTTGCATGCAAGGCAGAAAAGCCAGGCTTGCTAAATTCTGTTGTGTGTGTGTTTTCTTCTTCCTTGGCAGGTGAAGGACTGCCTTGACCACACCATGCTTCCGATGGACGGCGCCACCTTGGCCGAAGCCATGCACCAGCGAGGCATTAACATGCGCTACCTGGGTAGAGTGGTGGACTTCATCACCAAGACCCCTGGTCGGGCTCAGCTAGATCACATCTATGTAAGCCTCAAAAGTTATTTTTTGTTTTCTCCCCAACTTCTAATTGCCACTTAAAAATAAATAAATGTTGTTGTTGTTTCTTGAGGATTATTTGCCCTGGCAGAGATCCAGCTCAGATAATTTGTCTTTCATGAACCTCAGCTTTAAAAAAAAAAAGCAAGCCCACATATATTAGGGCTGCCATTTTCTGGGTACGTGCTGTGGCGGTGTGGTCTAAACCACTGAGCCTCTTGGGCTTGCCGATCAGAAGGTCGGCAGTTCGAATCCCCACGACGGGATGAGCTCCTGTTGTTCTCTGCTAGCTCCTGTCAACCTAGTGGTTCAAAAGAACACCAGCGCAAGTAGATAAACAGGTACCGCTGTGGCGGGAAGGTAAACGGCATTTCTGTACACTCTGGTTTCTGTCACGGTCTCCCGTTGCGCCAGAAGCGGTTTAGTCATGCTGGCCACAGGACCCGGAAAGCTGTCTGTGGACAAACGCCAGCTCCCTCAGCCTGGAAGCAAGATGAGTGCCGCAACCCTATAGTTGCCTTTGACTGGACTTAACCGTCGAGGGTTCCTTTACCTTTTACCTTACGTGCGAATTTTCCCAGACATTACCTGGATTCTCCCATCAGAAATAGTGTCCGGGTGGAAATTTCTAAAATTGGTAAAAAAATCTCTGGGGAAACCCAGGCATATGGCAACCCATGACGGAAGTGTTGATTTTTGTCGAATTTCCTTAAAAATAGCTTTAAAACTTCATTTTTATTTTTGGAGATTTTGCAGGAAAAAGCTCCACTGGCCATCCAGCAGGGCTCCTCTTTCTAGAACTCAGTTGGACAAAATGTAGTTGTATTATGAAAAGTCACAACGAGGGGTGGAAGATCTGACCTTCCAGCTGTTGCTCCTGTCAGCCACAGTCAGCATAGCCGCTGGTACAACTCCCACAAGCCCCTGAGGTCAGGGATGAGGGGAATTATAGTCCAACAACGGGGAAATCGACATAGCTCAGTGGCAGATCATTTTCCACATCGGTGGACCATAGCTCCCCTCATCCCTGACCCTTAGGGCTTATGGGAGTTGTAGTCCAACAACACCTGCATGGAAACAGGGTACCTTGGGTTACAAACGCTTCGGGTTACAAACTCTGCTAACCCGGAAGTAGTACCTCGGGTTGAGAACTTTACCTCGGGATGAGAACAGAAATCGCGCAGCGGCAGCAGGAGGCCCCATTAGCGAAAGTGCGCCTCAGGTTAAGAACGGACCTCCGGAACGAATTACGTTCGTAACCCGAGGTACCACTGTGTAATGGCAAAGTTAGGTAAATGGTAAACATTTTAGTGAGGCAACAAAGGCTACATCCACGATATGTGCTTAAAGCAGTATTGTGCTACATTCACATTCACATTGTTATCCTCCAAAGAATCCTGGGAACTGTAGTTTGCCTAAGGGTGCTGAGTGTTGTTAAGGGGTCCCTATTTCCTTCACAGAGTTACCGCTTCCAGAGCGGTTTAACAGTCTGTCCCTCTTTACAGGGGACTCCGGGAATTGTAGGCCTGCGAAGTGAGTGGGGGGGGGGATCTCCAAACGACTCTCAGGCACCCTAAACAAGCTACAGTTCCCAGGATGCTTTGAAGGAAGCCATGACTGTTAAAGGTGGCAGGATAGCGCTTGGGAGCTATAGTGCATAGGGTTTCTTGAAGGAAGACAGTTTTGAAAACGTGGTATAAATCTGGAAAATTGCCCCACAGTCCACATATTTAAACCCAAACAGATCAACTACAGCAGGCTTTGGGTACAGTCCTCTCCCGGCAGACCCTATCTACATTATTTTTAAAATTCTTGAGCGAAAAGCTGGCTGCTTGAATTGTCGCAGCGGCTCTGTCGTTGAAACGGGCTTTTGAGGGAACGTTCCGGAGCACCAAATGCCGAACTCGGAAAGAGTTTGTCAGTGTCGGCGGTACAAGTGATGTGTTTCTTGACCTGTTTGCTCTCCCCTCCCCCCCCGGTTTGTTTCCTTGGAACAGAAAATCGGAATCACAGAACTGATCACCCGGTCGGCCAAGCACATCTTCAAGACATACCTTCAGGTACAAATCGGATTATGCAACCCCAAACACCTTTCCTTACATGCCCTCTCCTGCGCAAGGGTTGCCTGTCTCTCTCTCTCTCTCTCTCTCTCTCTCTCTCTCTCTCTCTCTCTCTCTCTCTCTGCCTTCCCTCCCTCCTCGCAGTCCCGGCCTTCCTTCCCAGATCGAGAGAAGCCATTTCCTCATTAGGCTTCTTGCACAGGTTGCCTAGCAACCGGAAGTACAATCTCATTAAGGCCTAAAATAAGTGCAGGCCTGTGTGGTTGAGGGAGAACCAGTGGCAACTTGTCTGTGTGTGAGTGAGAGGGGGGGGGATGATTCAAAAACTATTCCTTCATGGCTGAGCTTTTTGTTTTTATCTTCCGCTCTCAGCAGGAGAGGTTTTAACAAAGAGGGGAGATGGCAAGTGTTTGTGTGAACTTGTGTCAGACCCGCGACGCAGTTAATGTAGGCCCGGTGTTCCCAGATCCCTGAGAAGTGGAGGGGGCATTGCATAGGGTTCCTCTTTCTCTCCCCCCCATGCTTCTTCAGCTCATGCAGCCATCTGCTTGGGTTTGTTTCCAGAGCAATGACTCCTCAAATGCTTTGCATGCCAGCGGGGTCTCCCGTCCGCCTTCCGCAGTTGTGTGTGTGTGTGTGTGTGTGTGTGTGTGTGTGTAATCCCACATGGGGCTTCTGGCATCCCGATGCCTCAGCTGGGGAGGAATGCCCACAGCGTAATAGCTTCCCGCCCTGCCCCACCCCCAAAAAAATTCCAGTTACAGGTAGGTAGCTGTGTTGGTCTGCCATAGTCAAAACAAAATAAAATAAAAAATTCATTCCAGTAGCACCTTAGAGACCAACTGAGTTTGTTCTTGGTATGAGCTTTCGTGTGCATGCACACTTCTTCAGATACACGGAAACAGAAGTCACCAGACCCTTAAATATAGTGAGGGAGTGGGGAGGGGTATCACTCAGAAGGGTGGTGGGAATGGAACCCCCCTTGCCTTTCCCTGCAAGACCAATTGCAGTCGTTATCAACAGGTTTTCCAGACCTATCAGCTGATTCCCATTCCCACCACCCTTCTGAGTAATACCCCTCCCCACTCCCTCACTATATATAAGGGTCTGGTGACTTCCGTTTCAGTGTATCTGAAGAAGTGTGCATGCACACGAAAGCTCATACCAAGAACAAACTTAGTTGGTCTCTAAGGTGCTACTGGAAGGATTTTTTATTTTACTTTGTTTCAAAAAAATCCAGTTCAGTCTTTGTTTCATTTCATTTGCTTTTGGGGCAAATCTGGTCCAGAAGATGCAACTAGTCGTTCTCAGAGATTTCGTTGGTTATCGATTTACTGCCATCCCAGGTTCAAACTCCTTCTGTTAATTCACAAAGCCCCGAATGACCGGGACACAAAGTAGTAGTAGTAGTAGTAGTAGTAGTAGTAGTAGTAATTAATAATAATAATTTTATTATATGTATCCTGCCCATCTGACTGGGTTGCCCCAGCCACTCTGGGAGGCTTCCAACACTTATAAAAACATAATACAGTCAAACCTCAGCTCCCGGATGCCAAAAGCCAGGACATAAATGCTCCGGTTTTCAAACGTTTTTCAGAAGCCAAACCTCTGTCGCAGCTTCCACTTGAGTGCAGGGAGGCTCTTCCATCCAATCAGAAGCCACGCCTTAGTCATCGAACATTTCGGAAGTCGAACGAGCTTCCGGAACGGATTACGTTCGGCAACCGAGGTTTGACTGTAAAATATCAAACATTAAAAACTTCCTAATACAGACCTGCCTTCAGATGTCTTCTAAACATGGTATAGTTATTTGTCTCCTTGACATCTGACGGGAGGGCGCCACTACCGAGAAGGCCCTCTGCCTGGTTCCGTGTAACTTGACTTCTCGCAGTGATGGAACCGCCAGAAGTCCCTCTTTGGAGCTGGAAGTACCTTCAGGACTGCTTGATTCCTCCTCCTCAATTGCCAAGGCATTCTGAGGGGGCACTTTTGGTGGTCCCACTTACCCCTGAGGTTTACCTGGCCTTCACCAGGGGATGAGACTTTAGCATGGTAGGTCCAGCTCTGTGGAACTCCTTGCCAATAGAAGTTGGGCAGGAGCCGCCCCTGCTCATTTTAAGACATCTCATAAAAAAACGTGTTATTTGGGCAGTCCTTTCAAACCTGAGATTCTTTGCCAACCAGCTCTTTCTTATGTGGTTTAAGTTTTTTATTGTGATGCTGTGTTTTAAGTCGACATACCATCTTGTGATGGTGTTTATGAAAGTGCAGTTTACACATCTTTAAATGAACAGATGACTAGCTGGGTAGTCCTGAGGGAGTTCTCCTCTGTATGTTTGGTTGAATGTCTCCCTGCCATGTAGAAGGCCTGAAGTAAGGAAAACGAAACCTCTCTGTTCACTTCTCCTCAAATCACACACTGCTTGCGTTGGGTTTGCTCAGTAAGGTGTTAACAGGACTTTGCTCCCCGGACTCTGTTTGCATTATTTGGCTTCACTAACATGTAGCACGTTATTGGTCTCCTCTTTCTCTCCCACAGGGAGTGGAGCTGTCAGGCTTATCAGCTGCCATCAGCCATTTCCTCAACTGCTTCCTCAGCTCCTTCCCAAACCCCGTGGCCCATCTCCCGGCCGATGAACTGGTCTCCAAGAAAAAGAACAAGAGGAGGAAAAATCGGAATTTGGGCGCCGCTGACAACACTGCCTGGGCCACCATGAGCCCTCAAGAATTGTGGAAGAACATTTGTTCAGAAGCCAAGAGTTACTTTGACTTCGGCTTGGAATGGTACGTCTTTTAAAAATAAAACCTAGGAAACTCGCAGCTGTTGTAAGGATTGCCATCGGTCCACTGTGAGGGACCCATGGTCTTCCACACAATATTGGACTCCAGAGCCCATCAGATTATGTCTCCATCTTGCCCTGTGCTCTCTACTTAGGCTGGCACCAGAATGTGACTTGGCCAATGCAGAGCTTAGGGGGTAGGCTTGTAACTCAGGGTTAAAGCACCTCTGTCATGTGTGGAAAGGTCCCAGGTTCAATCCCCGGCATGCCCAGGTAAAACTGGGAATATCTCCCCTCTGAAGAGCCAGTGTGGTGTAGTGGTTAAGAGCGGTAGTCTTGTAATCTGGTGAACCGGGTTCGCTTCCCCGCTCCTCCACATGCAGCTGCTGGGTGACCTTGGGCTAGTCACACTTCTTTGAAGTCTCTCAGCCCCACTCACCTCACAGAGTGTTTGTTGTGGGGGAGGAAGGGAAAGGAGAATGTTAGCCGCTTTGATACTCCTTCGGGTAGTGAAAAGCAGGGTATCAAATCCAAACTCTTCTTCTTCTTCTAGTCTGAAAATGTGGATCCCTCTGGTGTGTTGCTTCCTTTTGACTCCCCCTTCTCCTTTTTTTGCAGTGAGAGTGTTGATCAAGCAGTGGAAGTATACAGTCTACAGAAGGTCACCCTGCTACGTGAGATTTCCCTCAAAACTGGAATCCAGGTGGGGAACGACATACACAACCTCCAAGTTCTTCCCCCTCACTTGCCCCTCCGAACACAACTTGGAAGAACATAAAGACTTTGTTTTTAAAGGGCATTTTTATTCCACTCTTTAGCTCAGTTTCTCAAACTTGGGTCTTCAGCTGTTGTTGGACTACAGCTCCCATCATCCCTAACTCTCAGGACCAGTGGTCAGATTATGGGAGTTGGATCTTCAGCTGTTGTTGCAACTACAAGTTTGAGAAATGCTACTTTGGCTGGAAAAGGCTCCCAAAGCAAGTTTGCAAATATCAGCGGTAAAATAGCCCCAGGCCTTAAGCTCTCAAAATCTTAAGGGTGACAGCACAAAAGGAAAAGGAACTGGGAGGGAGGAGGGAGGAATCACTCATTCTTAGTTACGGAGCTCTTCTAGCGAACAGGAGGAACGCATTACGTTCCTGCCAGCCACTAGGTTATGCAATGCCACCTAAGATTAATTTCTAGCTTTGCTGATAGAAACTGTCATGCATCCCCTAAGAAGGAACTTTCGCTTGAGGCAGGAGAAAAGTACAGTAACTGCTGGATTGTAACCATTTTGCTGCTGTGCTTCAGCAGTCGTAGGTGCGGCCTGAAACCCACACACCACCTGGTAGAGCATAATCCAATTAATAATGCAATCTCCACCTACACCCTTAGTTTAAGACTGTGACTAAGAGGATGGCTCCCATGCCTGGTTCATCTGTAACTCGTGGGGAACCTTTGGCCCTTCAGATGTTGGCTGAACTCGCAACTCCTCCCCAGCAAGGATGGCCAGTGGCTTAGGGAAGTGAGGAGTTGTAGGTCAGCAACACCCGGAGAGCCAGAAGGTTCCCCCACATCTGCTCTGAGCCATGGTTGATAAACCATGGTTTTAGTTAACTGTAGCTGGTCTTGTGAACCCAGCCCCTGCAGCTTAACTATGGTTTATAAATCACTGTTAAAATGAGATAGTTGATTAGGCTTTCTGGTTACAAGCCTCGTTTGGTCACCGTTAACCATGGCTCACTATTACGTGCAGACCCAAGCCTCCTCCTCAGCTATGGTCAAGGAGCTGTCACCACCCCACAGCTGCAGAGCAGCTCAGAACTCAGAGTGGTCAATGGGGGTCACTTGTTGGGGGGGGTGAGAACTCCTGGGCCGGTGGTAGCAGAAACACAGATACCGAAGGGGCAGCATACCCTGCATAGTTCCTCAGATGAAAATGTCCCTATTATCATTGGAGGGTATTAAAATCTATGTACTTACATACATACACACACACACACACACACACACACACACACAATCCCATAACCAGTGGGTTTTTTTCTTGGGGTACGCAGGGGTACACATACCCCTAAACATTTGGTGAATCTTTGTATTTATTTTTCCCTATTTGAACTATAAAATGGTGATTTTCTTGAGTCAAAATGAGAGTACCCCTAAACATTTTTTAAAAAGAAAAAAAGCACTGCAGAATACCCAGCTTACAACATAAAAACAAGATTCCAAAGAATCTCCTGGGCTTCTCTCCTGCCCATTGTTAGTTATTTTCTCCTGCATCTTTTATAACAATCCAGATCATTTTTGCATCTCCATTATGTCCAAAATTCACCATTAAACTGCAAGTTTTACTCCAACCGTACTAACAATTTTAGCTGTTTACAATGGTTTCTAAGATTCCTTATTAGAATTTTGGTCTTCCTGATTTTTTATTCTTCCAGTCACTTTTGCCATTTCGGTATAATCCATCAACTTAATCTTCCATTCTTCTCTGGTAGGGACTTTTATCTTCTTTCCATCTCTGGAAAGTTTAGTTAGATTAGTTTGCTTTTTATTGCATTGTATTGTGGAAAAGCTTAAAAACAAATTCTGGAATCAAGCAACAGCAGCGCTCAGGATCAGCCTGCATTGGGAACACTGCTTGTCGATAGCCGCCTTAAACTGTGGCATCCAGAACCGGATGCAGGACTTCCAATTGGGGTTGGACCAAGGCAACATAGAGTGATAACAACTGGCTTGTCCTTTTCCCTTAGGAAAGATATGGAAGCATTAATGTGTGTTTGTTTTTCAGATCCTTCTGAAAGAATACAACTTCGATAACCGCCACAAGCCAACGTTCACAGAAGAGGACATCCTCAACATCTTCCCGGTCGTGAAGCACGTCAACCCCAAAGCCTCGGACGCCTTCCACTTCTTCCAGAGCGGCCAGGCAAAAGTGCAGCAAGGTATCATTTGCAGTGTACTACTGGCTGTGAATTCGGTTTTGAACCAAGGTGGATCGGTCCGGGGTGGGGGGTGGGGGCTAACCTTGGCAGCCCAGGGGCTCTTATATGCCGGATCCTGACTTCCTGAGAAGTTTAAAAATATAAATTTTAAAAAACGAAAGTTTACCCGGATCTCTGTGCAAGGCGTGTGTCGGGGAGAGAGGCACTTATTTTGCGACACATATGTACAGTACAGTCATGGGGGGGCTGGTGCCCATTGGGGAAGGGGTAGGGTGGAATGCAGGGAGCCCAACACTAGGTGGTGCCAGATCCAGCGGCAGACATGGCCACGTAATTCGTAGAATTGCAGGCATCAAAGGAGCTGCAACGGTCTTCTAGTCCAACCCCCTGCAATGCAGAAATCGTTTGCCCAATGTGGGGCTTGAACCCACAACCCTGAGATGAAGCGTCTCGTGCTCCACCAACTGAGCTATCCAGCAACGTTGTCCTTCTCCTCCTCCCTGCTGAGTTCTACAAGTGGGCAGTATGGAGACAAAGGAGGCATCTCCCCTCCCCGACTGTTTGTAAGCAGCAAGGTGGGGGGCAGTTTGAGAGGCGGTGGGGCCAGTGCCCCATTTGCACTGATAAAACCAGCCTCCACTGCTTACATCCTCCGCTGTCTTGTGGGACATCTTCAGGAGAAGAAAAGGCTAAGGAGTAAACCCTACACAAATCTGGAGTGAGTCTCCAAGACGGTTGGATGGCGCCTTGTACACCTCCTTCCAACAACTCCTGCAGCCAAGCTGGTGCCAAACCTATTGCTCTGCTTTTCTTTGGACCACCATCAGTGAGGCTGAGAGGAGGGTCTTGTCATTTGGGCCTCCATGCGCACTGCCCAGGCTTGCATCCCGGAAAGGTCACTTGGGTTTGACTTGACCTCCATCTGTTGTCTCTTGAGACGGATGGGTGCCAGCAACTGCCGGCGTTGTAGTTAAGCACCACCTGCAATCTCAAGAGTGCTTTTTCTTCGCTCATTCCAGGTTTCTTGAAGGAGGGCTGCGAGCTGATCAGCGAGGCCTTAAACCTGTTCAACAACGTGTACGGCGCCATGCACATGGAAATCTGCGCCTGCCTTCGTCTCTTGTCTCGCCTGAACTACATCATGGGAGACTACTCAGAGGTAAGGGGAGCCCTGGCCTCTCGCTGTTCCCAAATCTCCTGTGTTATGTAAGCAGGAGACATGCTTTGTTGGACTGAAGGAAGGCCTCTTCGTCCGGCCTCCTGTTTCCCACAGTGGCCAATCGGGTGCCTCTGGAAAGCCCACAACCCGGGCAGGAGAACAACAGATCCCTCCTGCTGACTCCCCAGCCACTGGTATTTAGAAGACACGTGCCTCTGAAACCCTGAGGGCTAACCATAGAAGTATAATGATTTTTTGCCTTTGATAGGTGTGGCGGTTCGCTCAACCTGCACAGGTCCCCCAGACGTTTAACGGTCCGTTGATACCTGCGCTCACCACTTTGTTAATTAACCGCTGCCACCAACCAGTCTGTCTGGTATTTACTTCACTCAGTTCAGTCAAGGAGAATATTGGAACAAAACTGTTTTATTTGAAACATAAGCATGTGGTTTCTGAATAAACAGTTCTTTCTTGGTTGTGTTCTTGTTAACAACAGTGCCCAACGATTTCTCCCACCCCTGTTCCTACTCCTTCCAACCTCTCAATACCCACAACAAGCCCCCAAGACAAAGACAAAGACCAAGACCCTGACAAAAGACAAGACCCCCTGCCTTCCCCGGGAGGGGTCTATAAAGCCCACATAACTCCGCCCCCTAAAGGTTCTTACTGGTTATTCCTTTTAACTCCTTCTATGCCAATCCTAAGTTTGGGTGATCGCCACAATAGGTTTAGACAAATTGGTGGAGGGAACTCGCCCACATCTTGTGGCAATGAGTTCTGCATGCATGGTGTGAAGAAGTACTTCCTTTTTCTCTCCCGAACCTCCCCCCACCAATTATATTTGTTGGGTGACACCATTGGGCTATAGGCTGACGCTCCTTCCCAAAGAATCCTGGGAACTATAAGTTTGTTAAACGTTCTGAGAAAGCAAGAAAGAACTAGTTTTATGAAGACCAAACCCAAAAATCTCCTGATTTTTTTGTGAGAGGCGGAGAAGGTTTTAGGTTTTCCTGGCTTTTCAACTCTGTCTTCCTTTTGTTCTAGGCCTTAAGTAACCAGCAGAAAGCAGTGCTCATGAGCGAGAGAGTCCTTGGCATAGAGCACCCCAACACAATTCAGGAATATGTAAGTATCAAACAGCAGGGAGGGTTGAAGGATTCTGCAGCAGGCAGCTGAGGAGGCAAGGACGAAGCGTCATGGAAAACACCCCCTTGCCCACAGAAAACTAGCACGTCAAGAAGTCAGAACCCTTTTCCCTGAGGTGCTAGCTTTTGTGTTTTCTCAATGCAGGGAGATCGTGAAATCAGAACATTCCAATTCCCCTTACCATTTGCATTTGAAGTCTTCCCCTCCCCCAAAAAAATCAGCCCACTTTTCCATTGAGATCTTGTTGCCTACAAGGGGTGCTGAGCATTGCTGGGAGACTCATGTTCCTGTCACAGAGCTACAGTTCTGAGCTCCCTGGGAAGGAGAGTTGTTGATTAAACCTTTCTGGGAATTGTAGCTCTGTGAGGGGAATCAGGGTGCCCCCAACAACTCCAGGCACCCTTAACAAACTGCAGTTCCCATGATTATTTTCAGGGAAGGCCTGACTGTTTAAAGTGGCGTAAGAGTTCTTTAAACATAAGGTGCACCCTTGGATTCAGTGTTCTTCCCTTGGTGGAGACAGCTGGGTTCTGCAACAAAACATTGCAGCGCAAAGTCCTGCCTGCTCAGGATGCAGCCTGTTCCATCCCCAGCGGCAAGCAAATTTTATCTTCTTCATTCTAGCAGTATTCCATGGTCGCTGAACGCACTCTGTCCTCACCGGATTATCTTTGAGTTCCTTCCACTCATCCCCAAATCCTAAAGACGTGTATTTCTCCAAACCCTTGACATCCCCCATCCCCACCCCCAGCTGCTAATACCATGAATGATGCCATTAGGACTATGGAAATAAAGGCATCACAGCCCAAATTTTGGAAACAGAAGGAAAAGATTCTTGGGGGGGGGGGGGGCGGCAAGGAGGGGTGGTTCTGACTTTTAACCATTTTGTTTGTTGTTGTTGTCTAAATTGTTCATCTGCAACCAGATTCTCTTACACCTCTTGTAGATGCACCTTGCTTTGTACTGCTTTGCAAACAGCCAGCTGTCTACAGCGCTCAACTTGCTATACCGCGCACGCTACCTCATGCTGTTGGTGTTTGGCGAAGATCACCCAGAAATGGCACTCTTGGATGTAAGTTTAGCTGTTGGCCGGCCACGGTCTCTGGAGCCCCAGCTAAAGAGCCTGTGTGGTTTCTGCAGGTGGAACACCTAAAGTCGAACTTGACTTTTTCCAATGAGATGCAGAGTCTTGAAAAACCTCTGCCTTTTGCGTTTCTAATTTGGAACACAAGTTTCTTTTGCCCTTGTGGGCTTTTTGGGAAGATACATGCAGGAGTTCTAGGGTGCGAGGACTCCTCAGCATCAGAAATCCTTTTAAAGTTTATATCCGGCTCGTTCTCCAAAGTTCAAGCAAGCACACCTGGTTTCTCCATACTCCATTTTATCCTCAGCACAGCCTTGTAAAGTCAGTGAGGTTCAGAGTCTCCCAGTGAGCGTTGCAGCTGAGCGGGGATTCGAACCCAGGTCTCTACAGCCCTGGCTGGACAGTAACCACTATGCCACACTGACGTGCAGCTCCATTGTCCCACACAGATGTGACTCATTTGGCCAGTATTTTCTGTCACTTGCCTACCTGCCTGCCTGTTCCTCGTGTCCAACCTTCCCTCCATCTCTTTCCCAGACTGCATCTCCCTATATGCATATAAATGCAAGGTTGTCATCAGGGAAACCTCACTTGAGGATTTGTAGTCCCTTGTGGCAGTCCTGGAGTTCTTTGGGGAGAACTGCAGCTCTGTAAGGGTCTCGTAACAACCTTCACCCGACTACAGCTCCCAGGATTCTTTGGGGGGAAGACATGACTGTTAAAAGTGGTAGGAGAGTTCTTTGAATGTACAGCATGGGTGTGACCTCAGGTATCCAGTGCTACGGTTGAGAGGTGGCTGAATGGAGTTGCCCTCCCTTACTGATATCAGCCTGTCCCCCAGAGTCAATTTCTTCCCCCACCCACCTCAGGTGGGATCTGGGAGTGTTACAAGGTGGGATAGCTCAGTCAGCAGAGCATGAGACTCTTAATCTCAGGGTCATGGGTTCGAGCCTCACATTGGGCAAAAGATTCCTGCATTTCAGAGGCTTGGACTCGATTACCCTCGTGGGCCCTTCCAGTTCTATGATTCAGCAGTCTTGATTCTGTGCTGTATAAATCTTTTTTAGAAATTCCCTCAATAACCAAAAGTGACTGCAACTGATTGTGAGGGACAGGAGAGACTGCTTCCTGTGTCCCTTGTTTTCAGATTTGATTTAAAATATTGTATATACAACATTGTAAGGATTATGATGATCGTTCATTTTTATGCAGCGTTTCTGACAAGTTGAAGTTCTTCTTTTGCATAAAAATAGGGGGGTGGGATTCTGCCCCCTGCCACACCTCTGATCACTGTGTGTCCTGTATGTGCCATGAGGGTGGATTAGAGGGACGGGCTCCTTAGGGGTTCTTTTGTGCGTGGGAAGGCCAGCTCTAGCACTAAAGGTCCACTTCTGGCCCTGCCTCACTGGAACATTGTGTCTGCCCCTAGAACAACATCGGCTTGGTCCTCCATGGAGTGATGGAGTACGATCTCTCCCTGCGGTTTCTGGAGAACGCACTGCTCATCAACTCCAAGTACCATGGCGCCAAGTCTCTGAAAGTTGCACTCAGGTGAAATGCCCAATCCTGTCGTTTGCCCAGTGGGGAGGGAGGGACTTTCGCAGCTAAAATATATGCATTATATTAAGGAATACTTCTGTAAATGTGTATATTGTGACCTGCCAGCCATGGAAATGCAATTGATCAAATGTTAGTGTTAAGTTGGTGGAGAGGCATCTGCCAGACCTGCTTCTGCAGCCGAATTCTCCCCCACGCACACGATAGCTTTTGTTTTCCAGCATGTGCAGAAGCATTATTCTTCCGTCTTCCCTTTGCATCCTCTCTGCAGCCACCACTTGGTCGCCCGAGTGTACGAGAGCAAAGCTGAGTTCCGGTCTGCTCTGCAGCACGAGAAGGAAGGCTACACGATCTACAAAAACCAGGTAAGGGTCCCTTGCTTTGCTTTAATACATTGGACGCCTTCTGTTTCCGTTATGTGTGTGCATTTGCTTAATATGTATGTATGTATGCATGTATGAATAAATATCTGTGTGTGTTTTTGGCTAGCTTGGTGAGCATCACGACAAGACCAAAGAAAGCTCGGAGTACTTGAAATACCTGACTCAGCAGGCTGTGGCCCTGCAACGCACAATGAATGAGATCTACAAGAACGGATCCAGCGCCAACATTATGCCCTTGAAAGTGAGTTGCCATGCGGTAGCTGGCCAGATTGGCTTTGGCAGCAAGATGTAAGACGTACCTCTTGATTTCCCTTGTCTGAGGAGTTAAGCAGCAATACATAGCACACTTCAATGTCCAGGAGTGCTGTTCGGTTTACTCTACCACAGCACTACTCGGGGATTTTTACTCCCATCTCGTCACAAGAGCTCAGCCATGGCGTTTTCCTGTCTCATAGCTTGGAATTGCTTATCTTTGCAATATCCCTGAGCGGTGGGGGTTAAGCAGCTGATTGTTGAAGATCAGCCTGACCACTTCGCAGCTGGACAGGGACCTGAACTTGGGTCTGGGTCAAAGCCACACTGTTTATCGCATGAGAGAGAGAGAGATTGAAGCGCTGAGGGCTCTAGGCAAGATAAAAAATGGCAGATGAAAGCAAGGCTTAAGTCATTGTAGTGCAGATATGAAGCAACTAAAGTCAGCATAATGATCCTTCGGTGACTTGCTCCCTCCCCACTCAACTGAACTGCCAGGAAACAACTCCCTTCTAAGCCTAACCCTGACCTAAAGGGTTCTTGTTCTTGGGAATCGGGCTCAGAAGGGTGCATTTTCTTGCATTTATTTCCTGTCTTTCTTCCAACCTGGAACCCAAGGTGTGGGCTCCCAGATACCATTCCAGGCATGTTTTTTTTTAATGTTGTTACCATAGTTAGTAACAAACAAAAACAATACCCCCCCCAGTGTAAAAGGCCATAGTTAGTTTAATTAGCTAAAGACCAAGGAGAAAAGAAATGCTTTTGCCTAGTGCCAAAAGATATGCAATGAAAGCACCAGAAAGCACCCTGGATAGATCAGGATCCACTGCAGAAAAGTCCTGTTCTTGTGTTGCTGCCCTCCGGATTTCTCATGGAGAAGGCACATGAAGAAGGGCCTCAGATGAATACAGCAGGGTCCAGGTTGGTTCATAGTGGGGGAGCCAGTCCTCAGCCAGTGTTCGTATCCTCATTGCTGGGAGCCCTTCCCAGTCGTCAAGTCCTGTTTTTGTGTCAGAAACCCTGTGTTCTGCTCACTACCCAAATCACCACCTCCCTTTATACTGGGGGGAAGAGCATTGGCTGCCTCTAGGATCCACGGTCACATTTAGGCAGCCCGGCATCTGTTTGCTACTTAGAACTGTGCATTGGTTTCTTAGCCCCATGTGTTGCTTTTATTTTGTTGGTTAATAAGCTAATCTATTGCTTCTTTTAGTTCACAGCTCCCAGTATGGCCAGCGTCCTGGAGCAGCTGAACATAATCAATGGGATTCTCTTCATTCCACTAAGGTAAAAGGGACCCAAAACTTTGTGTATCCGACTGTCTTTCTCTCTACCACTCCGGGAGTGGTGTATGAATGGCACTGGGTGTCGCCTCCATTGTTTTTAATGGGCGGGGCTTCAGCAGAATTTTGAAGTTTAGGCGTAGGTTGGTTGGCGATTACACATCACTTCTTTGGCAACACTTCCTTTGGCCCTCCAGAGGTTGCTGAACTACAACTCCCATCAGCTACAGCAAGCATGTCCAACAGCCAGCGATTACGAGAGCTGTAGCTGGAGAGCCAACTATTAATCCACACCTAACTTCAAAGAGCATAGCAAACTCTTCATCTGCTCTACAGTGACAAGAGTTCCTTCGTTGGGTTATTAAGTCTCTCCTACCTTTATCTGTTCCTCTAGAACATGGGGAGGGAAGAAGGATTTCATCCCAAGGGACAGATTCCCTGCTGGACACATGGCAGGGGTGGGCAGGGCCAGGGCCAAAAATGAGCAGAGCAACTGATGCACATTTTAACATTATACGGTAGGCTAGCATACACACACACAACCCTCCATTCTGAAGCATTATCAGAGTTCAAGGATACATTTCAGCCAGGACGAAAACACTTGAGATGCAAGGCTGGCGAGGGGTGTGACCTGGAAGAAGGGGGAGTCTCTAGAGAGGCTGGGGGGGGGGCCTAGCCTGCAGTTCCATACCTTTGAGCTCCAGAAAGCACCAGGGCCACATTTCGAAAAAATTAGGAACCATCTTTTGGTATAAGATTATCAAGGTATGGCTGGACACCAAGGAGTGGGGGTTGGAGACTGACTTGGAAGAAGGGGGAGCCTGTAACAGCCAGGAGATCAAAGTCAGAGGCAGAAGGGGGAGAGAGAGGTAAGGGGTGGTGGAGAGTCAAGGTAGGCAAACTTAAGACTCGGGTGCCGGATCTGGCCCAATCACCTTCTAAATCTGGCCCACGGACGGTCTGGGAATCAGCGTGTTTTTACATGAGTAGAATATGTGCTTTTATTTAAAATGCATCTCTGGGTTATTTGTGGGGCATAGGAATTTGTTCATTTTTAATTTTTTCCAAAATATAGTCCGGCCCTCCTTAAGGTCTGAGGGACAGTGGACCGGGCCCCCTGCTGAAAAAGTTTGCTGACCCCTGGTCAAGGGTTTCCACACCTCCTGTCTCCCATGACCCAGGAGAGGATTTGGTTAATCGCAGGCAGACTCTTTGCCTGCTTGTACGCAGCTTGGATAGGAGAGAGATACATAAGCACAGGTCGCGGCAACAGCTAGGGAGATGAGCTACCTCTTGTCTACCGTTCCCTGAGCGCCCTACTCTGCGCGCTATTCCTCTGAATCTGCTCTGCCCGGGTTTGCCCAACCTTTCCCCCTTCTCCCTCCGCAGCCAAAAAGACTTGGAGAACCTTAAAGCCGAAGTACAGCGGCGCCAGCAACTTCAGGAGGTCCTCAAGGGCAGCGAAGAGTTGGAGTCGGAAGAAAAACCCACAGAAGAGAGAGAGCCCGAAGCAAGCCCGCCTGCAGCCATGGCTCCCTAGCTTAGGGGTCCACGTCGGGAGAAGGCTCTGGCTGCTTGAATCTGTCCCGGGGTGGGGTATAGGGAGTTGCCCAGCCTCTCCTCGGGGCAGCTTCTCCTCGGCAATGTGTTTTTGTGTTGTTGTTGTTTTTATTTTTTAATTTGCACTGGTACAATGAATACACAATGCAAAGAACTAAATTTTGAGAAATGAACCCTACCTGTCAAAGCGGGCACTGGGCACCCAAAACGGGGCGGTGAAACAGCTGCTGGTGCCCGGAGAGTCTAACTGGGGCGAGAGAATGCAGGGATGCTGTGGGGAGGGGAGGGGAGATGGGGGTGGAAAGGGGGCATGCGTGTGTGCGTGTACGTTTCAATCCATTTTTACCGTGTACATAAGAGATTTAATTCCAAGTGAGGTATAATAACATTTCTCAGGTCATTTTTTCTGTTGACTTTTAAAGGACATCTATAACTTTGCAGAAAAGGAACCCTCCCCACCTCCCGGGTCTGGTGGTTCTTCTCCCCCACCCCCGAAGTGCTCCTTTTCCTTCCAACTTTTGAGGCTCAGCCTGCTGCTGCACTGTTTAGGTGATCGTGACACTATAAATATTATATATTAAATAAATTCAGCCATATTTTTTATCTCAATGTTTTATCTTTAAGGCCTGAGCAGAGTCGGTACTGCAGAGGAAACTGTTTTGAGGAGATGGCATAGAACTTTTTGGTCTAAATTTAGGAGACAGCCATTGGATTCCTTTTAGGGTTCCTCTTTTTATTCTTTCCTTGCCTTCCCCCCCCAAACTATTTAGATTTGTTGGGAAAGTGGGGTGCGGTTTTGGTTTTTTGCAAGTTTCATGGCCCAGGAAAGGAGACGTCGTGTGGTTTTTGTGTCCGCCTAAATTCCTTGTGCTTTGCTCCCTCTTGAGCACAGCATAAGAAACAGCATCCAAAGGGGGGGGGGACTTTTTTATTTTAAAAAAAGAAAACCAAGCCATGGGATGCCACATCTCTGATCATCGAACTGCCCCCCCCCATGCCAAGTTAGCTGTAAAAGCTGAATTGATATCTTGGGGGCAGGGAGTGAGTGATGAGTAACTAGGCTAGGCTCCTCCCATGTCAAAGCATCCCTAAAGTCTGGTATAAATTTCCCCCCTACGCTTTTCAACTTAATACAATGGAAAATCCCTAGTGCCTATACTTTTACCTCTCTCCCCACCCCCTTCTCAAAGAGTTGTGTGAATGGCATGGAACAAAAGCGCCTCGGTCATCTCTGCGCCCCAGAATCGTACTCGAGGAGCTGAAGACTGCTGTCTCGAAAGCAATTGGTTCAATTGATGAGCTGAATTGAGCCAATGTTTGGGTTGTTGTTTTTAAAAGGTTTATCTGTGAATGTACTAAACAAGAATCATGAACCTAAAATGAAGCTCTTTTCTCTCCCCATAATTTCCTTCTCGCAGTGAAAATGATAATAAATTTGTATTAAATACTATATAGTACCGAACAAGATGATTGGGGGTGGGTGGAGGGTCTTGTTCATGTGGAGGTTTTTTTGCCCCAAAGCCTCATCAGCTTTAGAACACAAGTTTCCCAAGAAGGCATTCATTGCTGGCAATGGATGCTCTGCCCAATATTCTGCCCTCCCCTGAAGGGGAAAATGGTGATATGTTCTTCAGCTACTCTTAATAGCTCTCACTACTGTACGTCCCTGCTCTTACCGACAGGTTGAATGTGTTCTTAAGAACAATAAAGCTGATTTCCTAGCTCTGCCCTCCCTGCCTAAAAAAAAACACCTATCATGTTGAGTTCAAAATGCAGAGTCTGGTGGTCACCACCTCCCTCCTCTCCCTTTTGTACTAAATTGCATTTTGTCAGCCTCCACCCCTGCTCAAAACCACAAGAGTGAGGGGTCACGTTTCTACCATGTGACTCAAATATTGTATTTTGGGAAGGGATGGGTTGGTTCTGGGGGACGGGGGGGACGGCTTGTGTTAGACTCAGTGCAAGGGGTTGGGCAACTTACGGTCCCTGCGGCCCTATTAAACCTGCCAAAATCGGCTACCAAAGAAAGGTGGGTGGGAGGGGAGGTCTTCAGAGATGCGCAGCATCTTCAGTGTGTGTGAGTGAGACATGTCATCGTAGCGTGGCTGGAAATTGCTGCTACAGGGGGCAAAATAAAATGAAACTTTGGCATGGTTTTGGGGCCCAGATAGCGAAGGTTGCCTGTTCCTTGACGCGAGTGCAATTTAGGTACATAGCAAGAGCCCCTGACCCCTTCCCTGGGGGAGAGAATGTTCTTTGGTCCAGATGTGGAGGTGGGGGGCAAGAGAGAAATACAGAATTTCCTTGGAAGTGTCTGAATAAAGAACAGATTTCAATGCAAGATTTACTTTAGGTTCTGTGTGCTTTGTTTGGAGTGGTATCTCCCCAGTAATGGTTCCCCTCAAATAAATTTGTGACATAAGCAGAAAAAGAACTATCTGCCCAATTTTTCTCGCAGACAGTGGGAAATTTGGCTTAATTTTATACTTAAAGCCAAAGACAGCCTTGGGTATCTGTCTCCTGAGGTGATTTAAGGTGGTATGGTCAGAATCTTGCCAGATGCAGTGGCTCAGCTATTCTGCCATGTTATTTCCTTACTAGTGGGTATTATGCCCGTTAAATTAATGGGCGCTAGAACGGTGCGTTCCCCTCAGTGCGGCCGGCGGCAGCGGTCTAGCCTCAGCCAACCAGCCTCCCTCCCTCCCTCGCTGCCGGCTCTCCTCCGCCAGCTGCCTGGGCGAAACCCGGAAAGAGGAGGAGGAGGGCGGCGGCAGCAGCAGCGGGAGGATGTCGGTTGCAGGTAGAGAGGAGTTTTTAAAGGCTCCTCTTGGCCGCTTTTTTACCTGGGGGGGGGGGAGATGAAGGAGCTGCTGCGCTTCCCGAGGCCCTTAAAAAAAAATCACTTGCACGCAGACTTGCAGTTCGGGTCTCTCTCCCCCCCCCCCCGTTTCCCCTGCAATTGATTTTTTAAACTGAAAAACACACACAAACACACACACAACCCCCCCCCAATAGACTGGTTGCGACTGGAGGCCGCCCGTGCAAGTGTCTCTGCGTTCCAAGTCCCAACGGCTGTCCGTGGGTCATATGCGCAGTAGCGCAAACCCACAGACACAGGGACTGGATTCAGAGACACTTGGACTTTTATTATATAGGATGTTACAAACTACATGACCTGTATAATTTGTGAGTCCAGAGGTCTGCTGCCACTACCAGTGAGAGGGAGACCCAAAAGGTCTGCCCAGCAGTCTTTAGCTTAATGACCTTAAGGAGGCTAACATGCTTAAGAACGTAAGAAAAGCTGCTGGATCAGGCCAGCGGCCCATTTGGTCCAGCATCCTGTTCTCACAGTGGCCAACCAAATACCTGTGGGAATCTTGCAACTAAGATCGAGCGCAAAAGCTCTCACGCCCTCTGTGGTTTCCAGCAACTGGTATTCAGCAGCACTGTTGCCTCCGACTGTGGAGGCAGAGTACGGCCCTCTCCACCATTAATTTGTCTGATCCTCTTTCAAAGCTTCCTAGCTTGCTGGCTATCACTGCTCTCCAGTAGAAGCAAGTTCCGTACTTTTAACTATGCACTGCATGAAGGAAGTGCTTTGTCTGCTTCATCCACTCCCAAGTGTAGGTGACTGGCTAAAAGGTCACCCAGTGAGCTTCATCGCCAACGGAATTTGGCGTCTCAATCAATTGGAAGGTGGGAGGGCACCACAAAATGCCAATTGCCCAGAAGAAAACTGATCTGCATTCTGCCCACACACACCCCTAAAAGAGTAAGCCCTTAGCAAGGGTGTCTGCATCTATCTTGGCGTGTCATGGTGCCGGACTACAGCTGCCAGGTTAGGAGCCTCACTTGTAGGCCATCTTCTCGCCACTGTTAACACACAGGCTGCTTTGTAATCTACAGGCATCTTGTGCTTTCATCCACATTTAGTCAAGAACAAAAAAAACTGCTATCTAGACTATTTCTACGGTCCTGATCCAGCAAGGATAAAATATATTTAACTGGCTCAATTAAACCATGTGAAAACTACTGTAGGCCACCTCTGTGAGCTGGCCTAGCAAGTTTCTAAAGTAGTAATTTGAATGAGATCTCTTCAACATACCCATCAATAGGACCAACCAGCGGGCCATTTTTTTCATATAACCCAGAAATCCCTTCTGCCCACCCTTGAATTAACTAGTCTTAGCTGGATTAGGAAAAGGGCTATAGATGCCACATTAGCAGAACAGATACATGGGGAGCGGCACTCAGAATTCAACCCTGCCATCACCACCCCATTTCAAATTAGATCGGACTAGTAAAATTCCACCCACTATAGATGACAAGCCTCTTTGGTTTCAGTCAATCAGAAGGAAACAAGAAAAACTAGAAGATTTTAGAGGTCAGAGCTGTTAAAGGCTTACTGTGGGATAACCACTTGTGTTGTTTTTTCCAATGCTACTTAACAAGGCTGCTATCGCCTATTGTGGAAAATCAAGGTCAACGATAGCATGTAGGTAAAATCAGTTCAGTGGAAAGAGGTCGTCCTGTCAAAGAGTCAATACTAATTAGGTTAATAAAACTACTTGCCTACAGTTAACACAGTTGCTCATTTGGGTGTTAGATTTATTTAGGTCAAATTGCAATTGTACGGCTTGAAATTAATTGATGTGGCTTCTCCCTCCCTGGTAACTTGAGGCGTTTTCTGCATTGGGTTGCTACCCATTGGGAGAGGGTGGGGTGGGGTGGAGAGTCAACCCGAAATATGTGCTATTAAGCCCGAAGAGTCCTGGGTGACGCTGCAGCTTCTTCACAAGCATTTGAAAACAAATTGGCTCCAATGAGTTTTGTTTTTGTAATTAAGTATTGCAGAAACAGGCTAAGAAACCAAAAATCTGTCGTTCCCACAAACAAGCTAACTGTCGTCCAGTAGGGACCTTCAGCTTCAAGCATTAATCTGGGCTGCCCACTTCCAAGTGGCAAGATGTACAGGGCATTGTGCAATCTAACCGCACCAAGATCCCAAGCTGCATTACAGGAGAAACTCAACATCCCACTTCCAACAGGCATTGGCTAGATGCTGGCGAGAAGCTCAAATGTGGGGCCTGAAGGCAACACACAGCCAACATGCCACTGTCCTTAATCATCCCTCTCAACATACTCCATTCTGTATCACCATCAAGAAGACCTTCAAGTATGTCTGCTTTTTGAATCTCTTAAGCCATGGTGGCTGATGCCCACTGAGACCCACATGACAGAGACCAACAGGAGGTGGCACCAGACCCTGCTTTGCTCCCATCCTTGCGTTCTAGAAGGGGGCAACACCAACTAAGGGGGAAGCTGAGAGGCATCAGCACCTTCTGGACTGGTTGTAAGCAGGAAAGGGCTGGCTGAGGGTAGGAGGAGGCTGGTGGGGCAGTGCCCCATCTGCCCTTAGGTGTCAGCCTCTGCTGTATCTATGCACGTGGCCTTCACCACATTCTACAATGAATTCCACAAGCAGATTTTGACTGCAGGTATTGCCCGCCCCAACTTAATTTTTCCTTGCTCTCCAACTCTCGCTTCAAACAGAGCTGAAGTTCTGGGGCTGGCTGGGGGCTGTGCAGGAAACCAGCTGATAGTCTACCATGCAAGTCAGCTGTCAGGCAGGGAGGGTGAGCAGCCTTAAAAAAGCCCCCCTGTGCCTCAGGTCTCTGGGGCTTCCTCTGCCTTCATCGACGTCCATTCCAGGCAGGGTCCCCTCGTGAGCTGCAAGGACTCTCTCCTGCCATTTTCTGCTATGGTTCTATTTATTTCCAGGCTATTTCCAGGCGCTGCACATATACAGGTGAAACTCGAAAAATTAGAATATTGTGGAAAGTTTCATTTCTTTCAGTAATTCAACTTGAAAACGTGAAACTAATATATGAGATAGACTCATGCATGCAAAGCGAGATATGTCAAGCCTTTATTTGTTATAATTGTGATGATTATGGCATACAGCTGATGAGAACCCCAAATTAACCATTTCAAACTTTGGGGTTCTCATCAGCTGTACGCCACAATCATCACAATTATAACAAAGGCTTGACATATCTCGCTTTGCATGTCATGAGTCTATCTCATATATTAAACTCCAGTAGCTAATGAAAACAATTGCTTACATAAGTGGACTTTTCCACGATATTCTAATTTTTCGAGTTTCACCTGTATGTGGACGTGTGCAAGTAGAACACAGATTGGGGGGACGGGGACGCCTGTACTTAGGAAATGGAGGGCAACTGCCCCCTTTAGAGCGTCACAAGAGACAAATGATGTGTAAGCCGGTTGCCCAGCTGTACCAGCCCACCCCTCCTTTCATCTGCTCTGCACCACACCACACCACTCACCCAACTTGCATTGTCACTTGAAGCACTGCTTTCCTCCAGCTTGAAACCCAACATGATATTCTTTGCCATCTGCTTTTAACTGCCTAATCAAGCACAATCTAAAACCACATGATCTTTTCTGCACCTAGACAAACAAAAAGAACGAAACGCATTTAGTTTTATATGCATTTAATAGTTTACCAATTGGTACAATAAGATTTTTGTTTTAATATGCAGAAAACATGAATAAATTTTGTTTTACACAGTCTGAGAGCAACAAATCTTACTGTAAAACACAGAGCAGTATTATATACATTCCTTTACTGATTTTTTTTATTTTAATTGTGTCAATATCTTCAGTTAACTCCTACAGTCTGGGGGTGAGGGGGGAAGCTTTCTCCAATGGCAATCTCTACACCGTTCTTATGGGGGGGGGAGAGAAATAAAGATGCTTGTCGTCATGTCAGTGTTGGGATCAAACTTCTAAAAACGTGGAATATTTTGCTAATTCTCTTCAGAAAGAACTTTGGACAGCTTGAAGGATATGCTTAGGACAAGAAAGTGGTTACTTACAGGGACACAGCAGAAAGAGAATAAAAAAGGCTGGTTAACACCCAGTCATGACTTGCCAATCTGGCTCAACCTTTTGCCCACCCTCTGCCCCATTCCCCCCCACCCCAAAAGAAAACCTCCCAAACAAGTTTCCCTATTTTATACACATCATTTCTGCCACTAATGGAGAGGTTTTGCAGTAGCTAGTACCCTGGGTATTTATTTACTTTTAAATATACACAGCCAGAGTGAGAATATGGAATAATTAAGTGGATTTTTCTTTTTTTCCTTCATTCAAATTCTGTTAAAATTTTGCACTCAAAACAATCCATGTCAGGATTATCAAGCTACTGCGGAGGAAAAAAAAACCCAACCCAAACCGTATCCTTTTAAATAGCTTTCATGGGGTGGAAAGATGGGTTGAGGGATGGGCAGAGGAGTGAGGTGAGAGGAGAAGAGAAAGCTATTTAAGAATGATTTAAACAGGCAGTTCATTTCACATTAAAAAAAAAAAAGTTTAGAGGTAAATGGGAGAAGCAGCCAGGTGTCAACAGATTAGACCAGGGGTGGAGGGTTAGGGGTAGCTTGGTGAGGCGAGAGCCAAAGCTTTCAAAATACTACAGTGCTCCACAGCTTCTTGACAACTTGCTAGCAACTAGTATTTTCTGAGGGGGTTTTTTTTTTTAAAAAAAAAAGTGCCCTGGGCACTTCATTGGTCACACCACACACAAATGCAGGACGGCTTTTAAATGAAAATGGTAAAGTGCAGGATGCTCCAAGACATCAGCTCTCAGATTGTGTCCAAATCATAAAGGGGGGGGTGGATTTTGCACTTTCAAAAAGAAAAATGAATCTAGGATTTATTTATTTTTTTCCTGGGCACATCTTAATAATCCATGCAGTTCTGGAATGTGTGTGTGTGTGTTGATATACGTGTCTATGTATGTATTTGTGGCTTTGTTTCAAGAGACTGGACACCGAAACTGGTCTGTTTGGAAGCGTGGTGCTTGACCACTGCCCTTTCAGTTTTAAAAACAGCATGCCACTCTTTGTGTGACGGAACACACAGCAATGCACTCCTTCTGATAATTTATTTTTTTTTAATCCTCTTTCAATCCAAACCAGTAAACCTCAGCGCTTAAGACTCTTCACAGGAGAAAAAGAAAAGGCACAGGATTAAGATAGCCAGAAAGAAGCACAAAAGCCAACTCCTAGGGACGACTCCACCACACCACCAACTCCTCCCCTTTTCCATTTTCTTTTGTTTTAAAACCAGGGGTGTAACTGCTGGTGCAGTCTACAACCACTCATGGTAATTTGCCTATTATTGTAAACTGGCTAAATGGACGTGTAGCTTACAAGTTTAAAAGTTACTCAACGCCAAGGAGGTTTCATGACTACTAGAGGCTACAAAATGGTTCCTTTTTTTATCCTAAAACCATGTATTATGTTCAAAGGAGTGCAAGAGAATAGTGGTCAAGCTCCCATGTTAATAGGTACCTTAGTTTCACAGATTCTGTAAATGCAGAGTTTACATTTAACCCTAAAAAAAAGAACCAGGATTTCTACACCTCAGCCAAGAATTACTTTACAATTGCTAACCAGCATTGCTATGACTGCCCCACTACAGATTCAGAAATTCTCAAAAAGCCAAAAACAGCAATGAATTTCCTGTCAAAAACAGCTTTAAAACGAGGGTAAGACTTCAAAATGTGTAAGATTCGGCTTGTGGGAAACTTGCTGACTAAAAAACTGCATTCTCCAGAAGTCAGGAATTGCACCCTAACTTACTCCTCACCCTTTCAAGTCATTCACTGCCTTTAGTTTCCCAGCTCCCGTAAAAGAAACCAAACAAAAAAATCCTCCTTGCGGGTGAACCAAAATGTGTGATTAAGCCTTATTTCTATTGACATGCATCTAACCCTCCAAAAAATGGGTTTTTATTTTTGTTTTTTAAAGGGCCAGTTCTTTTAAAAGCCACAGAGCTAATAAAACAAAATACTTCACGTGTGTTAAAATTTGTTTGTCCGGACTGATACATGGATTTTTGGAACAGACCTGGTTAGTGAAGGGCTGGACTTAAAAATGCCTATCACAGAATGTGACCAATAAAAGGCTGATGGAACGATGCTTGCTCCTTGGAAAAAAGATGAATATGGGGGGGGGGGTTCCTTTCTTTTAGAGCTCTTCAAATTAAGGGGGCAGCTTCCACACTGAAGCTGGCTTCAAAACTCTGTAACAAGAGCAGGCTTCTGCATGTCAGCAGGCGGATTTAACATGCGGTTGTGAGGTTATCTAGAAGCTTGCAAAGTACCTGCTAGCATAAGTGGTTCTCCTCCTCCTGTTTCCTTCTTTCTTTCTACAGTGCTTTTTTTGGAGCACTGCAAACTCTGCTCTCATGTCCCATCACATCTGACCATCCTCGGGCTCCCTGTCCTGCTTTCAGACATTTTCGCTAAATGAAAAGGAGAGGGAATCACACCACTATTACCCTGTTTGCTGCACACTCACCAACTACCAGGGAAAGCAGGGGAGGAGAGAGGAGGACACCCTCAGATATTGTGGACATCGCACAAGCCTGATAAACCACAACCAAAGCCAACAGAAAGCTGAACTGTCAGGAGTCAACTGGGAGATCAAGTCCAACCGTCCAGTTAAGAGCTACGTTCAAGCAAGACCGACAGACTCCCTAAGACACATTTTGCATGGAAAGCATTAAGAGCCAAGTGTTAGAATGCAATAGAACTCCAACAACCATTTCTTAAAAAAAAAAAAAATACACGTCACATCATACCAAGGTTTCTCTTCCTATATTGCAGCTTGTTAGTATAAGGATACTAACCTTTTTTTTTCCTTTTTAAACGTGATAGGAAGCCAAAATAAAAATATATCCTATTGATTTGGCAAATATATCATGACGAGAAAAAACTGGAAGTTTTAATTAGTTTCCATTAATTACATAAGGTTCTAAGTTGCAGCCTTGTTTATCTAGTATCCTTAGATTTCTTAAGCACACTTAAGTGATGTTGTTACAGAGATACGTGTTTCTTGAAAGAGCCCTCCCCACCCCCCAAAAAAAGAATCCGTATGAGAGTCACTAGTTATAGGCACCACCCAACAGAAGAGAATGGGTGTTCAGTTTATCCAGCATAGAACGGGATTTTACTGCTGCTGTTTCTGCTGCTGCTGGTTTAAGTGCCCTTAATTCAACCAACCAGCTTCTGCCTTCGCAGGTCTGATGTGACCAATGCCAGCCCATGTCCTTAAACCTATGGTACTTCTAGACAACGTATGTAAATTTACAGTATACAATTTGGATTCACCATGCATGAATACTTTGTGTGTAACATTTAATAAGCTCAATCTACATCCAGAATAATTTACATGAAAGGACAATATTTATTTTAAACAGAGCTCAATGGGTAACCATGGTATCCGAGTGCATCCAGAGGGGGAGGGAAAGAGGGGGGTGGGCCAGGTGTGAATTCAATCAACGGCACTCCCACACTTTTACTGTTTGATCTACGCTGCCGGTAACCACAAAGGGCGCTGTCTTGTGGAAATCTGCAAGAAAGAGGGGGGCAGGGGAAGACAGGAAGTTACTAACAGCACCACAAAGGATAGGTCAATACTAGAGCTGAAAAATGTCCACGGTGCTGGATCAGCCAGAAGATTTTAAAATTCAGTACATATACTGTGACTGGCCATGGCAAATCTTTATTGTTTCCTACACTGTAGAGAGTTTATGCCTCAAGGGAACCTGCTAGGACTTGTCGGCTTTCATTGCTTTCCTTTAGCTTTTCATCCAAAACCTGTATTTTGAGGCAATGGAGAAACTGCCTCTGAGTGTCCTCTTGGGTGAGGGTTGTATTAATTAAGGGTTCCTAAGACACACTAGCTCCTTCTTCCTAAGGAACCTTGAGAAGTGCAGTCTGTGCACAGATCTGTGAAAGGAGGCGATACCCAGCTCAACCTGAACTACAGCCCCCATTATTTCCCCCTCTCACAGGGACAGCCATGCCAGCAGAAGATGCATACTATTCGTGTAAACTAGCAAGGCAGACATACCTTTACTCTGCCCTCCTCCTCCTCCTCCTCTCAACATTTTTTTTTAAGAAAAATGATGGTGCCACTGATGCAACGCACCTTGAGTTACGTCAGCAAACCACTAGCTGAAAGGCCCACGTCACAGATCATCCGTCAGCCATCATTAGCAGTACAGTCAGCACAGCAAGTCAGGAATGGCTTGCCAATAAATGTAAAGCAGCTTGGCTTTTATGGGTCCTGTGAACTGGAGAGGTGGGGGCAGAGGAACAACCAGTTCTGAACAAAGGATCAGGGAACAGGGAACCTCTACCTCAAGGGATATAGAGGAGCTTCACTCCTGTTGAAGCCAGCTTCAATTTTTATTATGCCTGCACAAGCAACTAAATTTTCCACTTTTTTCTTTGCTTGGAGAAAAAGGTTGCTGCACAGAAACAAATGAAACCCAACTGTCTTCACCAGCATATACTTTCCCTGTAACTTCCAACATGCCTCCTTCCCCTTTCTTCTTTTGTGAAGAGAGGGAGGCCAAACATTTTCCGTAGCATGGGGACTTTTAAGCTAGCCTGACACAGGTATACTTCCACAGTCTAGAGCATCTCTTCTTAGCTGAAGAGTGGTGCCACTGATTTACGAGTCGGACTCCAGGTAAAGACCAACCTACAGAGAAGACGTAGGTCTGTACTCAGCTGCGCTGTGCTGGAATAAGTGCACATACATACCCAACGAGGTAACAAAGTGTTCGTGCGCATTGAGAGTCTTCATGCATCTTTTGTTCTTGTAGTCCCAGACACGCAAGGTCTTGTCATCAGCACAGCTCAAAATAAATTTCCCCCCAGAATGGAACAGGACGCCACGTACCCAGTTATCATGGCCCACCTGTCGAGAGAGAGAAAATGGCACAAGGTCACGAGAGAGTCTTGCATGCACACCTGAACATTCGCAACATGATTTGAAATCCAATGGCAAGATCATTCCACTACTTGCCCCAAACTAACCGCCTTGTAACTATAGGAAATTGAATTCCCCAGATGAGAACAGGGCCCTGTGATGAATTATTCCTTCAATCTGTACAGATTCTAGTCACTAACTAGTCTGGCTGGATTCCTCAGAGACTGTTTTGAGGTCATCCAGGCAATATTGTCTCATCTATTCCCTTATGAAGCAACAGTATACAGGATTGCAGTCCGCTAGGAGCGGGACACACAGGAACTTACAAGTGTCATAAGGCACATGCCAGTACTAATGTCCCACATCTTAATGGTCTTGTCTCTAGAGCCAGAAAGCAGGAAAGGCCCAGGCTTGCCACTCTTCTTAGTCTATAAAGGAAAGAGAAGGAAATTACAAAAAGGAATACTTCAGGTGGTAGAAATGCAGACCCACCTTTGGAGTACCTGAGACCTAAAGCAAACAAAAAGGAAGTTGTGCTCCAGGTGAACAGGACTCAGAAGTCAATTAAACACTTCTATGTTAATGAACACAGCAGCACACTCACACACTTTTAGAACATAATTCTTTAGACTTTGCCAATGAACATAAAAAGTTGTTTATGTTCAATTACAATTAATGATCTATTTAAAGAGAAGCTTGTTTTTCTAATGCACCGATACTGCTGTCTGCATTTTTTTAAGCTTATAAATAGAGTTTAGCCACTCAAAGAAATCTTAGAACTAAAAGAAAGTTTCCTACCACTCAATAACGAATTGCCTGGGGTCACATGTGGGGCAGGGGAGAGAAATGTCCTCCATGCACTAGGCACTCCTGCCGAATTTGGCCTGCACTGGCTGTTTTCCTCTCTCTTACTCCCTCCCTTCAATATCCAGACTGAAGAAGAGTTCTCGAAAATTTAAAGTCACTATCTGGTGCAACTATATAGCCTATTACCATAAAAAAGTTATTATGCTACTGTTCTGGACTATTAAGTTTTACACTGAGGCCACATTTCTATGTCAGATTGTCATGCCCACTGCCAATTATTCTGTTCACCATTATTCTCCACCGAGGCTCACACCTCCTTCTTTCAAATATGTGTGACTCCCCTTTCTCCTTTCACTCAAGACACCCACTAGAGCTGCTTAAGACATTCCCCCAAAATTCAACTGGGAAGTCTAAAAGAAAAGAGAACCAGGGGTATCTATCATACGATCTTTTGCTCTTAGAACAAAAGAGATAAACAAACAACTCCATAATCTATTGTTCACATTCGGCCAAAACGCATGAATCTCTCTTAAGCGTGTGGAATTCCTAAGTGTATGTCTCTCCCTCTACATGCCTCCATTAATATCCAAGCCAGGATAGGCTCAGGCTAAAACGATTTCTTGGGCCTCACATCTCCCTTCACCTTCCATGCCTTTCTTGGGCAATCATTTTGCAACAAGCCAGTAGAGGGCAGAGGAGAGGAAGTGAAGCAGCTAAGCAGTCAGCTGAGAGATATGACCTTAAATCACACACACACCTTTTATTTTAAGTAAGTGAAAAAAGGGACCAGGTTCAAACTTGGCCACTGTTGAGTGATAGCACACGTCCACTCTGGTGCCCCAAATAATTCAGAAAAGAAAAGTCACTTCCATAAAGGGAGATAGCCTATTTCAAGTGGCCAAGTATGCAGGATTCTGACACGCTCTAGAACAGAGCTCCCAAACACTGCACTGATCAAGAAGGAGTAAGAGTCTAGTGCAATTGGGGGGGAGGGGTGTTCTTTAAAAAATGGATTTTCAGTATGTAACCACACAAATTTGCTCAAAGCCACCACCTCTTCGTTTCTGAGTAAAAAAAAAAAAGGACTTGGAGCTTTAGATCAGATGTTTATCTGAATCAAAGGGGTGGAATGGCTGTGGGAGACAGCACCAGCATGTGATGCCACTGCAAATCCCACATGTCCATGCATGCCCCAATGAAGAGTAAGAGGTTGAAATGTACAGGGAGGGGAGGGGAGGGGAGACACGCAATATAAGACTTCTTACCTCAGATCCCGTAGCTTCCGATATGGTGGAATAAGAGCTCTCTGGAGCCCAAGAGATGCACTCTACCACATGCTCATGTTCTCTGAGCTCAGCTTTGCACTCCTTTGTTGCTACCACCCAGACTCGCACCGTCTGGTCATTAGAACTACTGGCAATCAGCGTGCCATCCTGGTTAGGCCGCACCATGCGGACCCATTCTCTATGCCCCGTGAAAGTCTTCACGCAGTAGCTGTTTGCAAGGAAAATAAACAAAAAGACAATCGCTGTTGACAGAGCACTACTATATAAAGCAAGAATTGAAGTATTGATGGTTTAGGGAAAATGCTGGTGTTGGCAGCAGTTGAAAACAGAACGTATTGATAAATGAAAGGTCTAAATTGAGTTGAGAAATCTGGGGGAAGTCTGGGCGAATGGACAGGAAGAAAACAGCAGCTAGAACAAGGGGCTGAGCAGAAGGTTAAACCAAAGGTTATTTGGATCATTTAAAGAATCCATTTCCAAAAGGTAATACAAAATATAAATCAGAAGGAGAAGCTGGGAGAATCCTCAACATTGAGGCAATCTTGAGACTCTTTTTAAAAATGAACATTAAATATGCCAGTTTTCTTCTTCCCTCATACAGTTCTTTCTCCTTCTTAGTGTTTCTACACTGGTGACATACTAGTTTGTCATTCCTTCTCTCAGAGATCTAACAGGATTCCAAGAAGCACCAAGCCACAGGATCAGAGGGAGGTATAACAGTTAAGTCTGTACAGAAGATAATCCCTTTGCTTGCCGTCTTCTCCACCTTTCTGCATGTTTTAAGAGCAACTGCACTGAACAGTGCCTACATCAGGCTGTTCATCCATTTGTGGGCCTTATCCCACTTGCTGAAGACCAATGGCATATACCACCAGCCACTAGCCTTCCAGATGCTGCAGACTACAATTCTCATAATTCCTGACTGCTGGCCATTCTGGCTGGGGCTGATGGGAGCTGAAGTCCAACAACAAGAGCACATGAGGCTCCCCACCCCCCTGCATTAGGGAGAATCTTCAAAAAGCAACCAGGCACTGTTTCTTCCGTCACATGAACACATCTGCAAGATCTTACCCTGTTTGAACTTCCCACATTTTGATGGTTTTATCCCTCGAGGCAGAGACTATATGGTCCCCATTGGGCATGATGGCTACTGAAGAAACATTATGATCATGACCTAGAAGAAGAAAACAACACAACAAACACGCTCACATCAGGCTTCTGCTGTGACTGTGTTAGCTCACAATGTGTGTGAAGAGTACTCAGTTCACACAGGCAACAATAATCCTGTATGGTAACCTTCAATAAGCAAACCAGGGACCCAACAGAGAAATACTGGATGTCTACAGTGGTTGTCTGACTATTAGATGAAGTGCGCTGCATGGTTTCCAAAAAAGAATCTCATGAATCTAAGTTCTTCTTAAATGAAGCAAGAAAACAGGGAGCTTAACCCACCCCCAACACACACACACACACTCACTCACTCACTGGCAGGCTGTAATGAGCAACATGAAACTATCATGGCTGCATTTCTCAGTTTCAAAGTCAGGCAAGGCATGTGCATTAGATGTTCAGCACTTTTGCCAGCAAAAGAGAAAGGGATGCTGCAGCAATGAAGAGGGAGTGTGCAGTACCATGTGTTCCAGACAAACAGGCATCAGGTGGTCATATCTGAAATACTGAGAAAACTCTGGTTGCCACATCTCAAAAATATATCATTGAGCTGGTATCAAAAGTTTGAAAACGACAGGCAAAAAGGTGCAAAGGTGGAAACACCATTGGCCCCTTGCCCAAATCTTGCAGTCCTGGGGAGGGTATCACACAGCTCTCATCTTTGTACTACAAAAGTCTTAGGAGCAGAGGATTTCCTTGCTCCATCACTGCATGAAGAAACCCCTCCCCAAAGTTTTCCAAGCATGCAAAGCAGACATGGGGCAAGGGACATGGGAAAATCTAGTTATCCTGTTGGCTTTGGGGGCAAGCAGAAGCAGCCCAAGTCTTTCTTTCACAGCGAGGCTTGATTTGTATTGCTCCAAAGCTCAGTGTGATGTAAGAAGCTTCTCTCAGATTCTAGAGAAATGGAATGGGAGGGGAGCTTGTGAAGATGTGCTCTCTCCCCAATGCTTCTCTGGGAAACAGCAACCATCTTCTCCCATGCTGGGTCCAGTGACACAATACTCCTTTCCACAGGCCGTAAATGCAGTTATAGAGGCACATTCTGCTTATCCATGCTCTTTAAGGACACTCCTAGGCAGCAACAAGAAATGGCCAGAACCGCTGCTTCTGCTATTTTTCCCAGGTAAGAAAGGCAGGCAGGTAGCTGCCTCCAGAAAGCTGAACAGAGCAAAGGGGGGGGGGGATTGCGCATGAAGCAGAATTCACATTTGCAAAACTCTAGCCTAGCCTAATTCACCCAATCTCTTTCAAGCCATATTTTCCCATTTCAAATGTTGAGTCCTTCCCATTGTTTTGAGCAGTTAACAATGCTTCAAACAAGCAGGCTATGGTCTGAACACAGAAGGCAGGCAGGTTTCAACGATGGAGCAAATATTATGCCCTTCTTGGGAAATATCCAAGATTCTTATATAGCTGGCAACAGAATGAACCAAAATGTGATGCTTCCCATGGGTACTTCAACTCTAACCATACTATACAGTAGAGCAAGACTGCCTCGTCTCATTTCCCAGCAAGCTAAGGAAATGGGCCCATATTAAAGCCTTACAGCTCCCACTTCATCAAACTAACAATAGGGAACAAAAGCCTGTTAACATTTCAAGCACAGACTGCAAAATATACTCAGGGTACTGGCCAGGTAACAACCATCTTTTTGTCTAATAACTCAAAATGTGATCATGGTGGGTCTGTGTTTTGACTATACCAATTTCAGATTGCAAGTGACAGTCCCCATGATTATCTTCTTTCATACAGAACAATTCTCTGCTGGAGAGTCAGAGAGACAGCTAAGCTAGAATCATTCTTTCCAACAACTAGCTTTACATGTGCAGTAATTTTTATTGAGAGGAGAGCATTCAATCATGTGATGCCCTCACCTCCACATATCTGCTGACTGAAGTGGTATAGTTCAGCCGTGAGTTTACCACATCATATGTGTAAGGCAGGTGTGGGAAACCTCCAGCCCTCCCCCATTTGACCTGCAAAGCCAAAGCCATGCCTATCTGCCCTACACACCATCAAGTGTGGGGCAGGCACCATCAATCAGCTGATCAGCAGCATCTGCAAAGCACAATGAAAGGGATTTCTCAGGACCCAACAATCAGCTGAGAAGCCCCTTGCAAATCGCTATCTTGCAGAGTCCCCCAACCTTGGTTTAAGAGTTCTGCATCCCCTTCCTAATTTCAGTTTCAAGAAAGGGGCAAGTCTGGACTGGTTTGGTTTTAATTCACAATCAAAGTGTGGGGTTATTCAATTCCTTACCATGCATGGTTCTGATGCACTCAAAGCCCTGGAAATCCCATAGCTTAATTGTCATATCTGCAGAGCAGGAGGCCAATAACTTGCCGCTGTGGTCGAAGGAAATATCCTGCACTGAGTCTGTGTGGCCCTTCAGGGTTCGTTCAAAATCACCTGTCTCATAATCCCATACCTAGGAAGCAGACAAAGAAATTGATGAACATCTGCCCTCACAAAATACATATATTTCCAGGCTCTCATCTGCATTCAAAGCAGCTGTCTGGCACTCTGTTCAACATTAATTCAAAATGGAAGAAAGAGATGGAGCAAGGGAAGAACCAATAACATTTTTGAAGGGTATACTGACTTTTAAAATTAATTAGACAATAGTAAGCATCTCTCCACCCAACCCATTTCCAAGATTAAGCCAGAAGACAGCACATTTTGCTGCTCTTCCTGTTGCCTTAAACAAGAACAGACTCCCTTTCTATGGGATGATGCACATGTTTTATTTGTGTAGACACATAAAACTGCTTTCTATGAGACAAAAGCAATATTCAGACATACCAAGGTAGAAAACTCTATTTCTAATTCTTGAAGATCTGTCTTGCACACATTGGCAACTTAAAATAAAGCCAGAACAAAAAATGGGAGGAACCAGTCACCCAAATGAGTCATTGGATGCAGGGGAGGACACAAGTTTTTAAAATATTATTCCATTTGCCTTCACCCCAAGGTCCCAGTGTTGGTCACAACAATTAAAACAGTTACTGAAAACAGTTTAAAGCAACTTAAAACTACAGAAATAAAGTGGGTCCTAAAAATATACATTCTCAAGTGTCGAAAGTCAGAGGTGTATCTTCAGCATTTGCCACAAACTATATAATGAAAATGCCAGACACATCTTTGTCGGTAGTGATTTCCACAACTTAGGGCCTACCAAAGAAAATACCCTCTGTTGGGCCATGCCCCCCTTTAATTTCTGGGGGATGTGGAACTACCAAGAAGGCCTCCTCTGCCAATCTTAGCAGCCAAGGGGGTCTGTAGGGAACGAGTCAGTCTTTAAAGCAGTATTCCCAATTGGTGTTCTGCAGACATTCATGTAACAAAAACTATCATAGAGATACCAAAAGTTTTCAAAAGTAGGGGCTTGGCTTTTGAAAAACAGGGGATCTGCAGTACTTAGCTAATTGGGAACCACTGCTTTAAAGTATTTGAGGCCTAAAGGGCCAAGCCATTTAAGGATCTGTCTTGTGATTATCCTGTCCTCCATTGTTCACTCAGTCTCTTGCGACTCCAGAACAAAATGTGTGCTGGGGTTTGTTGTTGTTTTTCATGGGTCATGTATGAAAAACCCAATTGCTTCAGGTGATATATTAAAACAATATACAGTGGTACCTCGAGTTACAGACGCTTCAGGTTACAGACTCCGCTAACCCAGAAATAGTACCTCAGGTTAAGAACTTTGCTTCAGGAGAAGATCAGAAATCGTGCGGCCGCACAGCGGCAGGCCACATTAGCTAAAGTAGTGCTTCAGGTTAAGAACAGTGTCAGGTTAAAAACAGACCTCCAGAACGAATTAAGTTCTTAACCCAAGGTACCACTGTATTATAAGACACAGCCCTTAAGTATTAATATACTCACTACCAGTCTGGCCAGTGCCTCGCTTGCCAGTCTCTCCCCACTAGCTGTGCCAAAGCTGTTTGGCTGTACCAATGCCAGCCCCAGCAACTAATTATATGCAGAGTAAAGGTGGCTAAGAGACAGAGAAGTTCAAGGAATGGGGGAAGAGTGCTCTGAGGGTAAAGGACCAGAGGTGAATGTAAAAGGACATGGAAGCAGGGATGAAAGAAACTAGCAGTTCTGTGGGTAGGAATAAAGTACAAGTTGAGTGGAAAAGGAGAATGGGGGAAGACATTACAGGAGCTAGGCTAAAATACTTATGAGAGGCATGTGGGGGCGGGAACTAAAAATATAGAAGAAAAGCTGTCTCCAATTAAAGACAATAGATCAGCAAACACTGCCTGAAATAGGGAGGCTGAATCACAATGCCTCCAAAAACAAATGTCTGCACTTAGCTTGAGGAAAGTTGAGCTATAGAACTCAAGCTGCCACAAGGAGAATGCTGTGGCAAAGTATTTAGCTACTTCCAATGATGCATTAATATCAGAAGAAAGTTATGCTACTATTTGCCAGCTGATTGTGCCAAATTCTGCTTCCATCTGCCACACTTTTATAAATGGTTCTGCCCCTGGCACCACAATTTTGACTGGTGGGCCCAAGTTTTTTAGCCATCCCAAGTGGGCCCTGGGTAGAAATTATGACGACCCTTGTTCTAAGCAAAAATTCTTCCACCAACAAATTAAGGGCCCAGTACTCACCAAGGTGGCCAACCTGTGTTCTACCAGTTCACAGTGACTAAATGCAGGGATAACCACCACCATTATCCCTGCATACAGAAATCTAGCAAGCCAGGGGGAAGCCTAGCCCTTTGTGGAGGGAATCTGTGTTGTGTATAGAAGAGCAATAGTTATGGCCCAAAGTGGAGCCTCAGAGCCAAGATAACAGGTTGACCACCTCACTGAGAATAAAGCTATAACGAGATTCAGGCTCCAGCAAGCTTCCACGTGAATGAGTCCCAAAGACTGGAAACTACAATCAACATACTCATCATGTGTTCTTGGTGTTCTTACTAAGGGCCACAGTAGTACAGTACAATAAGTGGCATACTTGAAGAATCCTAAGCTGTTTGAGATTGCACATTATAGTGTGCCCAGGAGTGTGCCTGCAGCAAACAAATGCAGGCTTCGAAGAGTGGGTGAGAATGGTACATCAACCCATGCCAGCGTCAGGAGGCAAACCACCAGGCTGCGTATTAACTGAAGCTTCTGCATCTCTATGGGTGACCACAAACACAAAATGCAATTTTTGCAAAAAAGTATTACTTGGGCCAATACAGTCCAAAAAGCACTATGGGAGCCATATCCCAATTCTGATCAGCTCACACCTCCTGTGTCAATAGCCTGCAGCAACCCCTTGAGGTGCACACTTCTGGAGAGCTGCAAGACAGACCGGGTTTATAGAAGAGTCTTACCTTTATTGTGGCATCCTCTGAAGCAGAAACCATAACACTGAAAACTGGATGGAAAATTACTCTTGTGACAGGACTCCTGTGTCCACTCAACGCATACTTTTCTGGAGGACGAGGGATCCATTCTTTAGGGTCTCGCTTTTGACCAAGTGGCCCGCCTGAAGTAAATTCTTCCTTAGCTTCATTTAGTTTGGATTCCAATTCCATAACCTAAATGGTTTTGGAGAGAGGGCAGGGAGAGAGGAGCAGAGAGAACAAACAAAAGTGTAAGACATCTACCTTGCAAGTCCTGAAGGACCAACACACATTGGGCATCACCACATCTACAGTAGCCCTGGAACTGTGCCACACAGCTCTCAAATTAGCTCCAAGTACAAGTTGTAACAGCTAAAAGGAACCGAACAAAACCTGAGAGCCACAGGAAAATATCTGCCTGGTTATCTTGAAATCAATCCAACCCTCCTTAGCTCATTTTAGCTTTGAGAAAATGTGTTTGTTTTCACCTTTACTTTCCTTGGATATGAGTGCAAGTCTACTGCTCTGTCATTCCTTCCTTATCAGCCAGAATTTTTCTCTTTCCTGCATTTTGCATCAAATATCCTTGCTACGATTACCTTTAACAATGCTGCTTCTGTTTGTTTAAAGCAAAAACCTGCCAAGGCTTCAGCTGGATCCTATCTCCTACATACCCCATAGCCTTGAGACCAGTGAGCACATTTAGAGGAATTAGGAGACTAGGTCTGGGTGATATATGGTTTTCAACATCATGATATATCACCAGCTAAATATCATGATATACTGATTTATCATGACGTCTGAAATAAGGATGGAACTATGTAGAAGGGAACAGCAGGGCAGGGTGATACCTGGTTTTCAACTTCATGGTATATCACCAGCTATACATCATAATATACTGATATATCACAATGTCTGAAATAAGAATGGAGCTATGTAGAGGCATTGTCTGGCTTCACGGTTTTTCACACCTTGTGATTTTTGCATAGCACACACAGACATAAATCATGATTTGCAATATACTGTCAGGTCAAAAATTATAAAACTGATTATAATAGTATGGACTTCCAACCGGATAGGTTGTTTTGCATACTTCTTTTAAAAGCACTGCAGCAGTGTTGCCAGCAATATACCAACTGAGGCTTGTACTTACCTTCTTTTGTAATCTTATAACTGATGTCCATTTCTTTTCCAAGAGTCCAGCATACTTCTTATCCAACTCTTCATTCTGAAGATCAAGACAATTGTTGTGAACACATAAATTGTAGGGCTGAAAGGGACCCTCATGGTCATCTAGCCCAACCCCCTGCAATGCATCAGTCCTGCTTAACAGCATTTTCTCCCGAAATTAAGAAAATCAAACAGTGCAATACTTCACCAGCTTTTATATATATATAAGAATAGCATTTTCTACTGTCTTAGAAATTGAAGGCATGGAGTTGTGGGGCTTATCAAGAAACCCTACAAACCTTTGCATATAGCAAACATGTATGAAACCAGAGATAAAACACATCCAGATTAAAAGCCAAAGGAACTAGCTATTTGAGGGGGGGAAGCTCCTTCCATCTGCTTTCACAAGTGCTTCTGTGCTTTTGGGGGGGTTCCCCCCCCCCTTTGGACCATGTGAATTGTTTAATGTGGCTGCAACTAACTGCCACCCTCGCACGTGTGGTGGTTTAATGGGAATGATGGGTTGATACACATTTTCCAGAACCGTCTAACTTCATCGTCCCACAAGTGGCCAACCAGATGTCTTTGGGAAGGAACAAGCAAGGAATGAAAGCAATAACCCTCCATGTTTTGTTGCTCCCCAGCAATCAGTATTCTGTGGCACAGTGCCAGTAAACATACAGGTTCTGTTTTGTTATTGTGCCTAATAAGCTCATCTTCCTCCATGAATTTGTCTGATCCCCTAAGCTTGGGTCTGTCTTGTGGCAGCCAGTGCCATGCTCACAAACATTCTGTCAATTACTCTGCCAGGAAGTCACTGCTGTAGTCATCAGTGGATGACCTTGATGAACAGGTTTGTGTTAAGAGGCACAATCCTCAGGATATGCATGATCCAACATCAACCAAGAGCACAAAGCAGATACAAGCACTGAACTATCCGGTGAAGCATCCTGAGCAAGTTTCCCTCCTTTCTTCAGGGAAATAACTTCTTGCTTACAGGAAATTCACAGAGTTTATGAAAGCCAAAAAAACCACCCTCCTCTCTGGTCTGCCACCATTCTGATTATCTGTGGAGTCAGGGTGTTCAACAAAAGCATGGCCAGAACCACAGCCCAGCTGAGAAATGAATGTCCAAGGGAGTGGCACTGGTTAAAGTGCAGCAGCTCCCCCACAACCATAATAATAATAATAATAATAATAATAATAATAATAATAATAATAAACTATTTTACTTAAACAAGTTGTGTGCTCTATAAATTAAGGGCAAAAATCAAAAGAAGTGCAAACAGATGCTATATGCAATGTTGAAGTCCTGGCGTCTCAGAGTGTCCAGCAATACTGGGGATTGTAAAAGGCAGGAGAATAGCAGAACATCAGAACTGGTAATTGGATTATCTTCTTGGTTAAGAGGCCACAGTGGAGGCATTACCACCCTCTGTGCTTGGGGGAATTTGGGGTTATTTGTGGAACTAATTTGTGCTGGAGCCAAATGTAGCCCCTGAAGCAGTTGCACGGATAAGATTCCAATTCACTGGTGCTTGGGTTTTGGGGTCTTTTAGTTCATTAAGAGTTCTGCCTAATTCATACTCCCACAGCTTCACTACACAGCTCTCTCATAAGGAAGTGAAACACGTCTCCCTAATGGCTGCTGAATAACAAGGCTGCTTAGCATATCCAGGTCCTCCTACTTACCTTTTGGGGAAAAGAGTTTTTAATGAGGTTGATGGGTATGCCAGCACTCCTTTCATCAAGCCCCATTTTCAATTACGCGTACAATGAGATTACAACCAGGACTTTATTTGAATGAGATTTGGGGAAATGAAATGTAGGGCCTCAAGTGGGTACTTTGGTTAAGGCAGACAAAATTCTACGCTTTTACAGCGTGATTGGTAGGCCTAAAGGGTACTTAGGAGATTAGCATATATTTAAATGGTTCAGAGTCAGAGTCGCTTATATGATCTGAAGAAATAGCACAGTATTTATAGATCACACCAAGATAGCTACTCCTCCTTCAAAACCTACAAAGTAAGAGCTGAATTAGTAGTTTCAATTATTTTTTAAAAAAAAGTTGGGTCAAATGCCTTAAGGCTGGTAGACATACACTTCCATTACAAAGAAAGCCTAAACTCCACCACTTAACATTTAGGTAGTATAAGCTGCATGCTTGCTGTTGTAGGAGCATGGAACACAGAAGCAGCACTACTGTTTCTACCGAAAGCCTGTATTATTCAAATAAGGTCAGCAGGATAAAACATGGAAGAGGAAGACAGGAAAGTACACATGAGGTGAGGATAAACTGGTAGAAAATGACACACTATTAAGCAAGCCCATGGCAGTCCAGGCAAAGGCTTTGCAAGAAGCAGAATCAAGTAAGTACTGTACTAAACAACATTGTCTCACAAGAAATGTGCTTAAAAGTGCAACCAAATATTATACCAAGATGGAATTGTTTAGAAATCCTAAATAATCTGAAAACAAGAACTGCAGGCAGTATAAAAACTTCTATTAGAAAGAGCATTCCTATATGGGACTGCTCTTGCATTTTCCAGTCCTTTGGAAAGGTTTCTATGTCTATGTGATATTTTGGCTGGTATGTGATGAAATATGGCTAGAGTTGCCACTGAAGAAATTTATAGTACCCATTTTAACCTCTCTGAGTTTTAAGTAAATAGCTGCATCCTTTAGCTTTTGCTGCAAGTGCAAAACATGTTGATTTCAAAATGTGCTGTATACGTTATGCATAGCTAGAACTATTCCAAAGGAATTCCCCAATTAAAGGTGATCAACCAAGTCCTTTCTAGAACAGTTAAAGGCTATAGACATGGATTAAGGAATGGTTTTTCTTTTAATGAGGTAGGCCATGTGAAGTTAATAACTACAATGTGAAATGAGATATCCTTCATGCTTTTTAGTTTCAAGGACAATGTGACGTGGTGCAAAGGTTTATAGACATGTGAACATTGTAAGAGCTTGTTTGTTCAGGCAATGTCCCACCTAGTCCAGCATCCTATTCTCAGTGACCAACCAGATTCCTGTGGAAAGCATGCAAGCAGGACCTGAGCACAACAGCACTCTGCCCACCTGTGATTCCCAGCAACTGGCATTCAGAGGCAACAGTGTCTGACAGTGTAGGTAGAACATGGCCATTGTGGCTAGTAGTGAATATCTTGGTCCATTTACCTTGCATTCTCAATGTACAGACCTCAAGTAAAGATAGGTGGAAAATTAACAATTCCACAAACTTGGGTTAACTTAACAGTCACTGATAGTAGAAGCTTAAATAACCATTCAGGTTAATTGCAGACATTTGTGAGCATTCCATTCCATTACCTCTATTTGGAAAGTTACTGCATATATGACAGAAAGGTTATTCAGGAGCATCACACAAGGAATACAAAGTCTGTACTCACCACATCAAGCTCTGCTTCCTTTTTAAAAACAGAGTATGCCTCTTCATAGCCATTAGAACGAAGGTAATCTGCTATCGCTCGATTTCTAAACAAAGTGAGATTTAGGTCTTTAATTAATTTTCTTTTTATAATTAATTCTGTATAAATTTCTCTTCCCCTTCCATTCACAAAGCTATGTACCCAAACATGCTTGACTGGAACAAGTAAAAGAATACCTCCTTCCCTTTTTCTTTGAAAGGGAAATTATGACTAATGGCTAATTCTGACTTGGATTTTGTGCACAATGGTTTATTGAACTTTCTGGTGGTCCTTATAACTTTCCTCCATACTCATTGTAGTATTAAAAACGTTCTTCATGTGCTGTAGGGTAATAGTTATCTACTGCCAGAACTCTGATTGGGAAAAGCATTCTTGTTGTTTTGCCTTAACTTCTCAGATGCTTTAGAGACCTGGACCACTTAATAGGAATGGGGAATTTTGCTGTGGTTCCCTTGTGGTTAGGTGAGCTTTCTACTGTTGTGCCAGAGGGCAGGGGAGATAGAACATCCTCTTCTGACCAATGCAAAATAATCCCAGGGGCTTTTTCCTATTATTCAAATATCTAGACGTTGCTAACTGGAGGTGGTTGTCCAAGGATCTGGAGTTTACCATCATAAGTGTGCTGATGAAATTCAATTATGCTTCTCCTTTTTCTTAAATCCCACTGCGGCAGTGGAAACCCTGAATCATTGCTTGGAACCAGTAATGAGATGGCTGAGAAACAATAAACTGAAACTCAACCCAGGTGTGACAGAAGTGGTGGGAGGTGTAGGATTTTTTGATCAAGTAATTAGTGAACAGGACCTGGACAGTGTCTCATCCATCCTTGAACTGCTGATCCACAGAATGGGGCTTCTCTAGGATTCCTAAGAGGTGGCTGTGGTCCAGAGTGCCTTTTTCTTCACATAGTGCGCCCTATCACTCTAATGCACTCTGTGCAAATCTGCATTTGAAGAGAATTCAAAAGCTTCAACAGGTCAAAAATGCCAGCATCTGTATTTGTAACTGGTACACGCTGCAAGGACCACACAACACCCTAAGAGATCTGTATTGGTTACCTGGTTTTGACCCTAAAAGTCTTATTTAGCATGAGTATCTGAAGCAACATTCCCTCCCATATCTTTTATTTCATATTTTTTGTGTGTCACACACTCCTATATTCACAGAACGGCGCACAAAAATAAAACAAGTAGGAATTTAATTAAAAAATTCACTGAATCAAAATTACAACATAGAAAGCAACATCATAAAAACAAACAGTACAAAAAAAAATATCGTCAAAACCCTACTACTCCCCTCCAAAATCTTGGTATGAGTCGGGTCCTTACTTCTTGTTTAAAATACGAAATGGAAACATGCATCTCAGTGGAGAGTTGCATATACTCAGAGCACCACTGCCCCAGATACCAGACCTCCTATCTCATCCAACAAAGGAACCAACGGGAAGGCCTCATTTGCCAATCTAAAGAGACGAACAGATCAGTATGGGAGAATGAGCTCTTTCAAATCCTTGGGGGTCCCAGGTAATTTAGGTCTTAACTCAATGTAACCACCTTGGATGACACCTTGGGTGTCATCAGCATATTTACTAACACCTCACACCAAATCCTTCAATGACTGCTTCCAGCAACTTCATATAAATAATAAAAAACTGGTTACAAGACACTCCTCTATACATTAGGACCATCCAGAGTCTCCTTTGCAAATGTTCCTGCTAACTGAGGTACTGTGTGTGGTCATATGATCTAGACCAGCATTCACCCACTTGGTGCCCTCCAAATGTTTTGTTGACTACAACTCTCATCACCTGTGACCACTGGCCATTCCAGCCAGGCGCTAATGATTGTTGGGAGTCTGAAACACCCAAATGGCACCAAGATGGTGAAAGCTGATCTATTCTCTTCTTGGCAGTGATATGGCAGTTATGAACTTCCTACCCCGAAAATTTCCCTTGGCAACTTCTTTCAGCCTTTTGAAGGCAGATTGAAAACCTTTCCACTTCAGAGAGCTTTTAGCAGAGTTGCAAAGCTGGCTTAAACTCTCCTCTCTGGTGTTTTAAGAACAATGGACAAACAGGGAGCGAAGATGAGAATGGTTCAATTGAACCTCTCTTCAAATTGGCCTGCAAGAAATTAAACAAAGCTAACATGCATCACCAGAGATAAGGCAACCTGGTACCTAAGACTATTTACTACACAGGTCCCAGTAAATAACTGTTGGAAGGAAGTGCCTCCTGGCCCAGAATCTGCTCCTTGCTGGATGGAGCAGAGATCATGAAGCTAAATGTCATGATCATGACCTCTAAATGTCAACGGGAGAATGAGAATATTCCCATTCTTAATGTCAATTTGTGCTACAATGGATTTTTCCCTTTTATTTGCTTTTTAAAAAATTGCTCATGCGCGCTCTCTCGCTCTCTCCATATATGAAGGCACAGTTTAATTATTCAGTGGAATAAATATAACTAATTTGCAGGGGCTGAAATTTTTGGGCTTTCCCTGCGATGGGGTGTGCGTGTGTGTCCCAATTAACAATCACATTAAACCTCAGTTTATTTTAAACTATGCTTTAAGATGAACAAGCAAAACATGCTTTACTCCTTTCTTCAGTTTTTTAGGGAGGAAATAAAACAGACAGATTTGCCATTCGACATGAACCAGCACTACTAACAAGCCATGACAGCAAGCCAAGAACAAACCTTGCTTTAACATCATGGTTAGGAGAGGAAAAATCCCTGAGTGCTGACTCACACTTTAACATCAAGCCAGCTTCTGGTTTGTTTGCTCCCTGGTACACTGAAGAAAAGAACAGGGAAGCAGCAACACAGGGACTATTGAGCAGCATGCACCACCAGCACATTACTCGTTCACTTTAACTCACAGTTTAAGAACTACATTGCATTGGCTTGGCAGGTTCAGATCTGCACTAACAGGATGCATAAGTCTAATCTAAGCTGTGGTTTAGATGAAAGGAAACTGTGGCCCTTCATATGTTGCTGGACTCCAACCCCCAACATCTTGCTGGAGGTTGGGAGTCCAACAACATCCAGAAGCCCACAAGTTAGCAACCTCTAGTTTAAAACAACTTGAATACTGGCCTTTCTACTGCTCATTTACTATTGCTTTTTATAATGACTAGGTCATGGGTAGGCAAACTAAGGCCCAGGGGCCAGATCCAGCCCAATCGCCTTCTAAATCCAGCCCATGGACAGTCCGGGAATCAGCGTGTTTTTACATGAGTAGAATATGCCCTTTTATTTAAAATGCATCTCTGGGTTATTTGTGGGGCCTGCTTGGTGTTTTACATGAGTAGTGTGTGTGTGTGCTTTTATTTAAAATGCATCTCTGGGTTATTTGTGGGGCGTAAGAATTTGTTCTCCCCCCCCAAAAAAAAAATATAATCTGGCCCCCCACAATGTCTGAGGGACAGTGGACCGGCCCCTTGCTGGAAAAGTCTGCTGACCCCTGGACTAGGTTCATAGCAGGGTGCCAACAGACTTGCAAAAAAAACCCCACCAACTCACTTATCAAATACAAGTTAGGTGAACATTAATCTAATGCCTTCTTCACAACTCTGTCCTCCTGTCATGCAAGTAACATGCACATGAAGATGTCAGCAAAACCTGCACTGCACTGGCCTGCGCAGTAACAGGAAGCACAAGTTCCTTGTGTTCGTTGTTCCTCTGCAACGTCACACCTGCTAATTTGAGGCAGCCCCACCCATACCAGATGGAACAAAAACAAAATGAATCTCTCAAACATATAAATCGCTAACAAGCCAACATGTTAACTCTGAGAGCCAGTGTGGTGTAGTGGGTTAGAGGATCAAATTAGGATATGGGAGATCAGGGTTCAAATACCCACTTGGCCACAAAGTTCACTGGGCGACCTTGGGGACTAGTCACTGCGTCTTAGCCTACCTCACCTCACAAGGTTGGTTTTGATGATTAAATGGGTGCCAGAACCATGTACACCACCTTGAGCTCCTTGGAGAAAAGGTGGGATATACATTCAATAAAATAAAATTTTAAAATGAGAGAGCGTTGACGGTCACGTTGGGGGCTTCGTTGTCCTTGTTTTGGCTATATCACCAAGCTGCACACAGGTGTTGCTGGTCTACAGGGGCATTTTCATTGCAAGTGTTGACAGACATGGGCTAGAATAATAATATTCATTTACAGCAGTGGCCAAACAGGACCAGTGATCAGGGATGATGGGAATTCTGGTCCCAAAACAGCTGGAGGGCCAAATTTGGCAATCACTGATTTACAGGGTCAAAATCAAATGTTGGAACTACTTTGCAGACATTTTCAAGTATTCCTTAAAATACTGGACTATTCTATAGCCTGGTTATCTCTCATCCCATCCCAAATTGCAGGAAGGGGAATAAGAGCCTAAGGGAGAGCTGCTTGCCTAAGGTGGGCTCATGGCTGAATTGGTCTAATAAATCCCACCTTATATCTATATCTGCTAACAGCAGGGTTGACTAAATTTTGCAAGGCTTGGAGGCACTCACTATTTCTTAAAATGAAAGACCAGGAAACAGAAGCTAACCCGGACACACAGCATCACCAATCCCAGGAAGAACAGTGTAAGGGGTTTCACAGTTATGGAGCACGTGCACTTACACACTGTGATAACATAACACAGCCCAAAGAGATGCAGCAACAAACTGTTAGGCCTGGTCTTTACATGCAGCAAAAATGAAGTGGCAGAATGGACTATTTGAATTTCAAACTGAGGCCAGATCAGTTTCTGAATGCTTCGCTGTATTAAAAAAAATGCTCTGCAATCAAAACACTAATACCACAGGGTATCCCTGGTATAGTATCTTTTACCTGGAAGACACTTAGCACACAGGAAAGCAATGAGAAGTGACATTCCCTCCCACCTCATTCTTCTGCATGTGTAGACCATGACTCCAGTTCAACTCCTGAAAACAATTTTAGTTTCTGTTACTAGCAAAAGTGTGGGCAGGCTATTGAACCACACCTTCATTAAAATGCTGTAGTCATCAAATGCTGTAGTCATCAGAGGCACTGTGCAGGCTAGGAGTCACCTTCCCTTGTAAACAGGTGTGTGGGTGTGGGTGTAAAAATACACTAATTTGTGGAAGGCACAGAACTTTGTTTCTCTTTCAAAAAAAAATCTTGCAGAGATATTGTTGAAAGTGTGGCTACAAGGCTTCAGGCTCTGCATAGCTTTCTGCTGCTCCTCATGACTGCCAGCAGAACCATTACTAGACGGACATTTTTAATCAATGAAATCCATCGTGGAGATATAAATTCATCATTTGTCACATAATCTGTCATCCTATTTGCAGATGTTATGCAGTTAAAACTTCAGAACACACAGTCTTTATTCCAACCATTTGCAGTTGTTTTTGAGCTACCATGTGACCAAGAATGGGAAAAAAGCAAGAAGTCAATTTAACAGCAGCAGACATCACAATGCTGGCACATGCTCCAGAGATTAGCATGCATGTCAGTGCAAGCATCAGATATTGACCCCTGCAGTGATGAGGACAAAAGAGACACCCCTGTTCTAACAGATGGTGCTCTGACAGTCAAGGTAGACTGTGGCCTAAATGAAAGGGACCTGGCATTTACTTGGCTGGCTGAAGCAGGACAATATTTGTCAGCAGATCAGTTAGCAATTAACTGACCTATCAGTTAACTGTTCAAATACTGTTGAAAGATCACCTTGCCAGCATTACAGGTTTGCTTAACATAACAGTGTTAACTTCTTGGAATGCCGTAAGTATCTTAACAGGAGTATCAAATAATTTTGTCTACCGCCCAACTCATTCAGAAACAGAAAAGCTGTGCCCTTTGTGTGCAAGTGCTCTCAGCCTCAGCGAATCCTTATCTTGCTTATCCAGTTAACAGAACTCAAACACATTCTACTCACTAAATGCTCTCCTTGGAATATGTAAGCCAACTCTGCCCAAAACCCCCAAAATACAGAAAAATGTCCACCAGCAACTGCAATAGATGTACATTTATGGCAAATAAACCCTTCCTCAAGTGAGCATTACAAATATTTATTCTTCTACATTCACAAATTTTTGTTAGCAATATAGAAACCATATTCTGCAGACTGGGACTGGGTATATTATAGCCATACTTTGAAAACTGCAACAGTTCCTACCCAGTTTTCAGGCCCAACTGAGAAGTGCTGGTTTTGAACTGTAAAGCCCTTCGCAGGTCAGCACTGGGAACATTAAGAAACATCTCCCTCTATATATTATCTAGCAGGTGCTTTCCCCATCCAAGATTTTTCCAGTGGTGACACCCCTGTTGTGGAACACTCTCCTAGAGAAGTTCCACCTGGCACCTTTCTTACTGTCCTTTCAGCAGCAAGTAAAGAAAGACCTTCTTACTTTCCTGTGCATTTTTGATGTGATTTTAACCCTGCTGGTTGTTTTATACTGCATTTATGACTTTGAGGCTTTTAAGATAAATTTGGTATTCAGGTTAGAACAGACATAGGCAAACTCGTCCCTCCAGATGTTTTGGACTACAAATCCCATCATCCCTGACCACTGGTCCTGTTAGCTAGGGTTGATGGGAGTTGTAGTCCCAAAACATCTGGAAGGCCGAGTTTGCCTATGCCTGAGTTAGAATAAAACAATTAAGTTTGTAAACAGTCCTATCACTATAGCTGAAGTGTGGGGTGAAAATATTTAGAAATAAAAACGTATTAGATATTGTACAAGCAAAATACTCATGTTCGTCCACAACCTCACAATATTAAAAACCTGGGGCAAATGACAGGCAGATAGGGAAGAAAAACGGAGTCAGGAATGTACTCAGGCTTTACTGTATAGGTTTCTGACAGGTCTATGTTATTTTTATAAAGAATGTATGCCCAACCAATCAAGGGCACTAAGGATGGTCTACAATAAAACAAAAACTTCATCCTAATACATATTAACAGCATCAACAATCATTAGAACAGCAGCAGCAGGAACAAAATGCTCAGTCCAGATTGAAGACTTGGCAAAGACAGCTATCTGAGCAGTAAAAATAAACCTGAAAAGAACTGGACTTGCCACCTAATTCTTGTAAGGACCTCCATGAATAAGGAACCTCCAGAATGTGGGGTAACTGGGTCCCAATTTGGCCTACAAGGCAGTTTTTCCCAAGCCATTCCCATGCCCATCCACCCCCAAAAAACAAATTAACACCATGGCCAGCACACTCCTTAGCTCCAGAATTTGGAGGATCCCACAAAATTACTAAACCCATTTCTTCATTCTTGCTATGTGGCCAGATCTATTTTTTTTTAAAAAAATTATTTTTTAAAAACTAATGTCTAGTGCATTCTGATTAAGATGCCTACAGAAAGCTTTAAAAATGGTTAAGAAAACATGATCGCCTCCAATCCATAACAGCCAACTGAAAGCAAGGTAAGATTAATATTCTCAGGCTACTCACAGTTCATCTCGTTGCCTCTGTGACAGCACCATTGTGGCTGTGATGTCAAGTTAACGTGATTCAGCTGTCTCCTCCTCGTCAAGCAGCTTGGGATTCTGGGATCCACAATTCAGTCTGCCACAAAGTGGCTTCAACCCAAAGGACAATGTGTCTCCACAAGTAAACTCCACCAAGCAGACAGGATGCATTCAACAAGGACGATTCATTCCATCTAGAAAATGCAAGAGTTTGTGTTGCAGAAGTTGTTCATAGCAATAATTGCACAAAGTACTGACTACTCATTAGACAAATGTTATTTTTATTTATTTGTTGAAAAGCATTCATAAACTGCTTAATAAGTTTTTTAAAAAACTCTTAAGCAGTGTACAATATTCTATTAAAAGACAATTACAGCCTATAGCTAATAAAACATAAAAGCATCTAACACACAGCTAATAAAACATAGCTAATAAAACATAAAAGCATCTAACACAGAAAAAACAACAAGTTCAAACACATTAAACAGGGGCTGATCCTATATCTGGGCAAAAAAGTAAGTCTTGTTGGTAGAAGCTGGGAAAATTAAGGGTTGCATATAATTTTGGCATCAATCATAACAAAGAGAGAAAAGCAACAACTATACAGAGTGCAGGAAATTAATAAATACTTTTGTAATTCCACTAGGGTCGGCCTTTAGAATGGGGGCCAACCTTTAGCTCCATCCTGCCATATGAAATTCACTATTCTGTTTTATTTTTACTACAGATGTCCATCTTGCTCCTCATCCTCTTTCTCTCAGTATGTGGACACATCCCAAGCTTCATATTGGCTTTGTACTGGTTTAATCATTAAGGGAATCATCACTTGATGAGGTGCAAATTAGTTTGCTAGAGACCCTTAGCTACCTTCCCACAGAACTCCAGTTCCAGGCAGGGGTCTCCAAGAAGAAGAAACAACTGTAAAAACAGTCAGTCCTATAGCATAAAAATGCTCTCTCTTCCTCTTAAAATATTTTTAAAACTGAAAATGGTATTGACACCACTAATACAATTCAATACAAATTAGAGAGCAAGTTTCAAGTCATGACTCATCAACCAAAACCCAGTGAACTACAGACAATAGTCCAATAACATTGTAACTACATTCAACATGCAAAAGATTAACAGGCAAGGTTACAGAGTACCATAGTGACCCAAGAACTCAAGTCATTTCTTTCTGTAATCAAGAGTTAATGGCTATGATTGAACACTTCCCCGCTTCTTTATGGGGTACAAACAGGACAGCTCAGTCGGTAGAGCATAAGACTCAATCTCAGGGCCATGGATTCAACCCTCTGTGGGTAAAAAGATTCCTGCATTGCAGGGGGTTGGACTAGATTACCCTTGTGGTTCCTTTCAACTCTATGATTCTATGAAAAGGCATTTACTTTTATATTATTTTTGTATGTTGTCACTGTCTCTCTTATGAAATCTGAAGCCTTGATGACATCAGAATGGCAGGGTTACTTTGCCAAACCGCCACACACTCAATCCATAGAACCTCTCCTAGGCCAGTCCTACAAAAACAAACAACTATCAATGAAACATTTAAAGGGAGATTTGTGACCATCAATTATTTTCAGGTGATAAAGTGCAGCAAAGAGTTTAAAACACCAGACTGAAGTGGTACAACTCAGACACAGGTTTACTACACACATCAATGAAACTAGTCCATACCAACTTTCCTTGGTGGTATTTATTAAAGGTAGCATTCTGTGGAGAGGAGTTTAATGCAGTGCTTTTTTGCTTTTTTTTAAAAAAAAAAAGTTTATGGGTACTCTCATTTTCCTACTCATATTTAAATACTGCCCCTCAATGAGATCAAACTTAGATTCACAAAATGTTTAGGGGTATACAAACCCCCGTGTACCCCCAGAAAAAGCACTGGTTTAATGCATAGCAATATTCAAGCAACAGCACAACAAAATGATTTTTTTAAAAAGAAAACACAACTTTAAGTATCTACACCAAGTGTTAACTTTGCCATGAGCTCACTAGACGGCCTTACTTACCCCATAAGCATTAGGATAATACTGACCCACCCAAAGCTCTGCCTAAATGCTATTTTTAAAATTATCAACGAGGAAGGAAGAGCTGCTCAATATCAGCTTGAGATACTTCGTGTCTCCTGTTTTAAGTACCGGTATATAGTCAGCTTGGGAAGTAAGCCCACAACTTACGCGGGGCTTACATTCCAGGATCTAGCCTAAAGCCAAAATTGCATATACAGTAGTCAAAACACATTGGGTTCAATGGCATGTGGGACTGCCAAAGTCTTTTTTTTCGCAGGCACCTGCCCCTCTTTTTTTTAATTACCAAGCGCACAAAGCTGAATGCGCACAAGTTACGGTAAATGCCAGTAAGTTGCAAGCTTACTGTATCTACATAGTTTTTCATAAAACTTGGGTGTCAAACTATTGTTGGTAAACATGAAACACTTGAGATTTTTCCTGGAAATTTGCACACAGAAAGCAATTCAGCTCCTCAAGAATTTTAGCATTCTTTTACAGATGTTAACTTCATTAGAGTTCTTATTAGCACTACTTTGGAGACTCTTCTTTTATTCCCCCAATATGAGAAGTCACGAACATTTAAAGATTCCAGCAGACCTTGCATGGGATGGGATAGAGGGTTGACTCTTTCGTCTATGATAACAATTTGCTATCATTTTCGGAGTCAGACAGAATATTTGTTGTTGTTGGCCTCACAGACACACACACAGACAGACACACACACAGACAGACACACACACACACACACACACACACACACACACAGTGCCTCTTCTCTCAACTGGCATCATTCCGCTGCTGCAGTTCTCAGCGAGCACAGATGTGCCATTCCGACAAAGAGCTGCCTCTATGATCTTAGAAGGAATCCAAGTACTGCAGGTGTTGCTGCTGTGTAAACAGCAGTGTCGTCATCCTACACAGTGCCAGAAACACTGCCTGGTTCGTATGCATGTACTCTGACAAGAAGTTCTGCATGCCACAAGTCACTAGCAGCGACCAAAGCTAGCAGGCAATCAAAATAAATTAGATCCAGGAAAAGAGGTCAAAGTGCATTAAAAACAAACTGCTTACCATTTGTAGCCTCCCCGTTTTAAAAGAACCGCCAAAAGGATCTACCATATCCACTCATTGCTTTCACTACCAGGGCCAGGTCAGGTGGTCCCTCCCCAAGATTTTGGAACCAACTGCTTATAAGAACAGCAAAAATCTGCTGCGAGGATGATGGTATCAACTGGGCCCCTGAGAACATACCTGCAGCAGTGGGAGGAATAAGTCACTGCAGCTAGGTTGAACAGGCCCCACCCTGTAAGGCAGCCTTTCCCAACACAGTGCCCTTCAGATGTTTTAGACTGCAACTCCTACCAGCCCCAGGCAACATCTGTCAGGGAAGGTGGTTGTAAAGTCAACAACTTCTGCCTGCATTACAGTCACTTCCAAGATGGCATGACTCATTAAGACCTACCGTATTTTTTTGCTCCATAAGACACACTTTTTTCCTCCTGAAAAGTAAGGGGATGTCTGTGCTTCTTATGGAGCGAATGCATGGTCCCTGGAGCCAAATTGCCCAGGGAGGAAAGGCAGATCCTGCTTTTTCTGTTTTAGAAAGAGTTAAAGGCTAACAAGAGGGAAAGAGAGTGTTGAAAAGAACCCGCTCAACAGCTGATTGCAGGAGATCGGGGAGGGAGATAAGGGAGCTAGCTCCCTTCCTGCCCCGCCCAGGCCCCTTGCATAGTAGTTCCTTTGCAAGGGCTGAGGATCCTGGGAAATTGAGTTTTTCAGCCATTTGGGGCTTTCTGTTACTTTTCCTCTTGCTTTCTATTACTTGCTGATGCTTACTGGTTTGCTTTCTTCTTGCTTCCTATTACCTACTGGTGCTTACTGGTTTGTACTGGTTTGCTTTCCTCTTGCTTTCTATTACTTGCTGGTGCTTACTGGTCTGTACTGGTTTGTACTGGTTTACTTTCCTCTTGCTTCCTATTACCTGCTGGTGCTTACTGGTTTCTACTGGTTCGTGTTCCTCTTGCTTCCTATTGCTTGCTGGTGCGTACTGGTTTATACTGGTGCTTACTGGTTTGTACTGGTTTGCTTTCCTCTTGCTTCCTATTGCTTGCTGGTGCGTACTGGTTTGTACTGGTGCTTACTGGTCTGTACTGGTATGTACTGGTGCTTACTGGTTTATACTGGTTTGTGTTCCTCTTGCTTCCTATTGCTTGCTGGTGCGTACTGGTTTGTACTGGTGCTTACTGGTCTGTACTGGTGCTTACTGGTTTCTACTGGTTTGTGTTCCTCTTGCTTCCTATTGCTTGCTGGTGCTTACTGGTCTGTACTGGTGCTTACTGGTTTCTACTGGTTTGCTTTCCTCTTGCTTCCTATTACTTGCTGGTGCGTACTGGCTTCTACTGGTGCTTACTGGTCTGTACTGGTGCTTACTGTTTTGTAAGCAATGCTTTTCCCCCTTTGCAAAAGCTGCACAAATCTGAACTGATCCTTTGCAAAAAAAAGCTGTAAAACTTTGAGCTGATTCTCAAAAAAACCATGGGTTTTAGAGGAGGAAAACCAGAAAAATATTTTTTCCCTTGTTTCCTCCTCTAAAAACGAGGTGCGCCCTATGGTCCGGTGCGCCCTATGGAGCGAAAAATACGGTAATTTGTTTTTGGCTATAAGCAGCTCATTTCCCTTCAAGCTGGTCATTGTAAGAACTTTTTATCAGGAGCCTGATGTCATTTTTCTCTTCCCTCTCCATCACTTTATTCTTTTGTGTCACATCTTTTCAGATTCTTAGCCTGAAGGTAGGGACTGTGTTGTTTATATTACTCTTAAGCCATTCTTTCTCAAGAAAGGGGTATAAATGCTGTGACTAGTAAGTATTTTCCCAAAAGCACAAACAAGCAAGTCTGGAAGTCTGCATCATAATTCTGAAACAGAAGCAGAAAGAACATCTGCAATAATTTATGCACATTAAACTAGTCTACACTTGGGAAGAACTAATGCATGACTCCTACTGAATTCCATCTGATCATCCTAAATTTCTCATTTTTCTACATGAGGAGGACTAGAAGAATGCTTGTAAGCTGGAGGTTGGAATTCTAATGGCAGCAAATCAATATTTTGTTGGGATACTAACAGTCTCAAACCGAATCCAATATTACTTGACTCTAAAGGGATTTACATTGTCTTGAACAACAGCCAGTCTTGCTGAATAATAAACTGCATTTGAAATTAAGGAGGCTTTCAAAATGAAGAGTCAGCCGTTTTAAAAAGATGCAAATCAATTTTATGAGCTTTAGCAGCTTTTTTGATCCTACCTGATATTCTGCACTCCATGCCAAGCAGAATAAGACCACCATCCAGTGATATTCTTTAATCTTTTTGCAAGGTGCTTCTTAACCTTGAAGCAAATCTATTTCAACCTTCATTCTAAACATAGAGCTGGAGAGGTTAGTGTAAGTCACCAAATCCAACCCATGCTAGATTTGGCCTGGCCAGGGAGGATCCCCCAAAATCAGCTGTTTTAACTCCTTTCTCTCTGTCAGAGGCCCAAGCAAAGAACATTGCACTCAAAGACCTGGCACAACCTTCCATATTTCATTATCACAATGGTTAAGCTAGAGAATCAATCAAAATCAAGTTGTAATCACCCTACAACAGTATACCTAAATGAAATATCCTTCTGCCTCTAAGTAAAGTGGTTGGGGGGGAAACAACTAGAGTTGAGTTAAAAAAAACAATGGTGAGTTAAATGGCACTTATGTGCATGCATGTTTCCTTGTCCTCTTCAAATAAGATCATTCCTCAGGATAGCTGCACAAGTACGTACAAAGCACAATAAAAATGGCTTTCCTGGGTGAAAGGAAGTTTGCTACCCTTTATAAAGCAAGTGACAAAAATACAAATCAGATCCTTTTTGTTTCCTCTCAGCTGTGACCCACTGAGAACGGAGCCACTGCCTCTCTGCCTAGGTCCACTCAAACGTTATCATCAGGACCCATTTCTTGCTGCAAGGCTAAAGCACACTCAGAACAGAGATCAGCTTCCTACCATATCAAATAAATTCTCAGTAATTACAAATAACTATCCTGCTTCTTTTAGGATTATCTGATTGTATAAAGAGTACAAAACATCACTGTTGGTGTTGAAAGCCTGGGAGTTCATGGACTTGAGTCTTTTCTTAACAGATACCTACTTACAGTATATTCTGGCGTATAAGACTACTTTTTAATCCAGGGAAATCTTCTCAAAAGTCAGGGGTCGTCTTATACGCCGGGTGGAAAATCTGTGGTTGAGTATATCTCAAACTCTATATTTTAACTGGAAAAGTTGGGGGTCGTCTTATACGCCCAGTCGTCTTATACGGTATCTAAAATGAGAGCTGAAAATTATTTCCAGATCCAAAAGGCCTGTATCAAATTTTTTAAATGGAAGATAGAATCTTTTTTTCTAGCCTAGCATGCAGGCACCTAGAAATCCAATATAAGTAGCTTTGATTTTGAATAAATTTAGTTTCAGGTAGAAATAAGAGTTTGATTTTGATACATGACATTTGCTTTTTTTCCAGCTTAAAAGGTTTTGATTTTCAAAATAACAATGATAGCATACAATGTAGAAAGGGCTGCAGATCTGTGGTGGAGCACATGCTCTGTGCACAGAATATCCAAGGTTGAATTCCCAGTATCTCCCAAAAGGGCTTGTAGAGACTGCTGGTCAGAAACATCCTGAAGACCTACTGCCAGTTAGTGTAGTAGACAGTAATGAACTGGAAGGACCAAAGGTCTGAAATAGCGTTAAGGCAGCTTCCTATGTTCCCAAGTGTGCAATTTTCATCAAATGAACAGAGGCAGGGGGGAAAAATGATGTTGGACAATACAGCAGCATGCCATATGTGACAGGGCTGCCATATTCTGAGGATCAAAAACCCAGACACACACACCCCACCATCGGGACACACACACCCCACCATCCCGCATCTCCCTCGCTCACCCCCTCCCTGCCGGTCTGCTCCCTCTTCCTTCCCCTCTCTTACCTTTGCTGTCTTTGGCCTCCTGCTCATGATGGGAGGCTGAGCGGCCCTGGGAAAGCCACCCCACTTCCTGTTCCAGGACACAGTGCCTTCTGAGCATGTGCATGCCCCACAAAAAAACCAAAAACATAATAAAAACCCAAACCCGGACATTTAATCCAAAACGCAAAAAACTGCCCAGATAGGTGTGCTGGCCGCCAAAATAAAGACATGTCTAGGAAATCCCAGACGTATGGCAACCCTAATGCATGACAACTAGAGTGTATTGTATTTTACTACTTCCCTGGTCACCACTGGTTCCATACAGCAAAGTGCATGGAATTCACTCCAGGCAAGTACTGTAAGCAGAGTGGGCAAGTAGGGAGAGATCAGTTTTTTTCCTGTGTCATCACTGTGCTTCTAAACTACAAAATTTACCTGTTTAAAAATACTCATTGTTTATTGGCTTTTCTTCACCTAAATTTGATTGCTGTTGAAATTCCTCACACAGAGCTTACTGTGGAAGATGTGCAACCTATATGGAATCAAATCGCATTGAAAGCAAATGCACTTCCTAATAATTATAGAAACACACAGTTGTGTCTAAATAGAATTACCATGGTGCATTAGCTGCTATTTATATGCTAATACCAAGAGAGACTAAGGACCCTGACCTTTTGATCTGGTTAAAGTGCATTTACTCCACATGGATGGCTATCCACACACAACCAGTGCATCATTCAAGTAGGTAGATTGCCTTTTAAGTTCACCAGAGTTGCCACGTCCATAGAACTGACACAGTAACCACATTCAGACACAAAGCTAAACCAGGGGCTTAATGCCACAGGAACAAAAATTGGCCTCCCAGGTACACATGCTCCCCTTCAATTTTCATGAGTAGGTTTCCTGAGTTCAGAAACTTTTGCTTCTGCTTTTAGTTAAGTGTAGCTTATAATTTCATCCAAACCAGGAACTGTGGTTAACATTAACTAGGGTTACTTTCAGAAAGCCAGCTTCACACCCCGTGGCTTGTTTTGAGACTAAACATAGCAGTTGGTCGGTTGGTTGGTTTGGATAAAAAGTGCTGTACAGAAGGAGCCCAATAGCCTAGGATGACTATACCTGATCATAATAGTGCTAAAACCATGGTAGCTCTAAACAAGATAAGAATGCTGCAGACTGTCTGTGTGTCTTAAAGGACAAGCAAGCCGGCTAGTACACCTTTTGTGACTTAATTCTTGAAAACTTTTATGCAGGACTAGATTAATGGTTGTCAACATTATAACCACTACATACTAAAACAAATAATCACACTCTTACAAAGTTACTTCGTGGGAAAGTTAGAAATCTTTTAAGTATTCATCACCAAAAATCCAGACACCAAAGCTGCTTCCATGCAAGAATGCAGTGCTTCTCAGTACTAATACTTTGAGATGTGTTTTAAAGAAGAGTGCAAGTCTAACTTAGTTCCCCACACAAAAAAGTGCTTTCTGAGACATAGAGAAGTCTAACTTAATTTATACCAATTTCAATTGAGCTGCTAAGCTATCAGCAGTCAAAATTTTCTAGAAGCTGTCCATCAACAACCAATAGGTTGGCAGAGTACAGTTTTATTCACCATTTTGCTCCCCTCCAAAATATTTCATATACAGTACACATTAATACAAATGACTACTTATTGAAGAATCTCTCAATTTACCATCACCAAAAAATTACTGCAGGAAAAGGGTTGGGATTCTCAACCATCCATTAGCTACAAACCCTTCTTAGATGATGATGGTGGTGATGATAAATTAATTTTATTCATACCCTACCCATCTGGCTGGGTTTCCCCAGCCACTCTAGGCAGCTCCCAACAGAATATTAAACAGAATAAAACATCAAACATTAAAAACTTCCCTAAACAATCAATGAACAAAGCCTTAATTTGTGACCTAAGTATCACATACAACAGGAAACTGAGGAGAATAATTAGATGTTAGATTTTTCAACTAGGAAAAAAAAATCTGTATCAGCCACTTGCCCCTATGGGAGAAGTGGAATATAAATGCAATCAATCAAAAAAAAATTCAAAATGTCAAAAGCATTCATACCCAAGCTTGTTTTAGGTTTTTATTCTACGCTGTCCCAAAGGCTTGGAATAGTTACAACACATCCAAGCTAAAATATAAAATATGGGAACAGCAAGATCAAATCAAATTTCTAAAAACCTACTCAATGTAACCTGAGCTTGCCAGTAAGTGCCCACCTTACAATTTTTCCTGGAAAATGTTTGATGTTGTATTCCTGTTGGAATAGCTAGGATGTTATTACCAATTTTCATACCACCTTCCATAAGAAGATCCAAACACAGCTAATGTATCCTAAAAATATTTTCATCATAATACAGCCAAGTACCAGGGGTGTCAAGAGGATTTTATGGGTGCAGTGCACTGTATGTTGATTGCGTCCTCTATGTTAGCAAGGGATGGCACACACTTACATACGCTTTGTGACATAATTTTAGTAACATTATTTGTTTGCTACTTAATTGTAAATAAAGCCTCTAAGCAGTTTATTAAAAAATATATACATTGGGATACCTAATAAACATAAATGTTAAAGCAAGTTTCTTAAATAAATAAATAAAATCAAGCATTAAAAATATAGAGGCTAAAATTACGTAAGAAAATGCACACTGACCTACCTGGGTAGGCTTGGCTAAACAAAAAACAGTTGGCAAATTTGTATCCTTTTTTTGTAGATGGGGTGAAGGGCCCAAAAGCAAATCAGGGACCAAAACTGTTTTTCCATGTTTAAAAGGACTCAACCAACAGTTGTTAAAGGCTCAACAGCCCTGCTCAAACCAGCTCTAAAATCATATAAAGAACTTTCATGGTTTCATGAGGTGTGTAAAGCAGTTTATGTTACCAGTGACATCTCCCAACAGATGAATTCTCGCCAGCAGAAATACACATTCTGTTGCAAGAGCAGACGCAGTATTTTAAGTGGTAGGCTAGAGTAGAGGTCAAAAGATCAAGATTTGAAGCAACCAAGATTCAGGTGCCCATGCTAGGATAAATTCAAGAGTAAACTGTTTAAAAGAAAGCAGTGTATTCTAACAGCATTTAGCGAACATCAGCATGAGTCAAGCTGCCTTTTGTGTTTTTTGAGCAAAACCAATTTGAGCCTTGAAATATACACAAACAGATCCATTTAAGTGTCTATTCCAGCAACAAAATCAAAGACACACACCCCATTTCCCCATATGAGTGGGCACTCTATCAAGCTTCTAAACATGTTACTGCCACCATCTATTTAACAGCGCTTTTGCACACACACTGTATTTCCATATTTTTAAAAAACCAACACAAAGAACACTAACACTAGATGACACTTAGGTGGGCAGAGTGCTGTTGTGCTCAGGTCCTTCCCATAGGAAATTGGTTGGCGACTGTGAGGACAGGATGCTGGACTAGATGGGCCACTGGCTTGATCCAACAGGCTCTTGTTATGTTTTTTAAGTAAGTTTGTTTGTCTTACGCAGGTTTTATTCCAACTCATAATACTAGGCTGTGCATATGTGTGTCATAAAAAAATCTCTAATAAAAAGACTGATTTGCATTGGCTTTGGCTTTACTTGCTCTCCACTCAACCCCTACAGCACCAGCCATGGAGAGCCACTTGGAAATTCACCTGTTCCTCCCCAATTAATATTTATTGTGGCGAGTGCTTTTCCGAGGTCTCTAAAACAGAACAAAAATTTAAATCCAACCATGTATTTCTTAGTGCTTTTTTAAGCTACATGATGTCTCTTGAACCTGTCCAGCTTAATTTTATTCCTATTCTATGTTAAGGAGTTCAGTAAGAAAAGTGTTCATCCAGCCTTTGTGCTGCCATTTCTTAATCTTGTACATCTCTTTTAGAAAAGGGAGGTGGAGAGTCAAAAGAACACATCCACCTACTTCTAGCTATCTCCATTTCAGTTATAGCTGTTTCATCTTTCACTTTTGATATTAATACACTGCTAACTTAATCTTTCATATAGATAAAAGTACAGCACAGAGTGCCAACAATGCGGTCAAAGGTTTGACTGCTGACCAGTATCATAAGACAAAACAACGGGAAAGTTGAAAACCAACGTCCAAGTGCAGCAGGAACATTTTTTTTGCCTTGCCTGCTCATAACACATAAAATAAAAAGAATTTTTATAAAATTCACTTTAGAGACATCATGTAGAAGAAATAGCACGTGAAAAGTTAAGAAGTTAGTTTCGACAGTGGTACCTTGGGTTACAAGCACCTCGGGTTACAAGCACTTCAGGTTACAGACTCCGCTAACCCTGAAGTAGTACCTTGGGTTAAGAACTTTGCCCCAGGATGAGAACAGAAATCGCGCGGCAGCAGAAGGCCCCATTAGCTAAAGTGGTACCACAGGTTAAGCAATGAGCTGTACAGCTGTATGCCATAATCATCACAACAAATAAAGGCTTGACATATCTTGCTTTGCATGTCATGAGTCTATCTCATATGTTAGTTTCACCTTTTAAGTTGAATTACTGAAATAAATGAACTTTTCCACAATATTCTAATTTTTCAAGTTTCACCTGTAAATGTAAATGCTGCTTTAGATCCAAATTCTACTAGGAACTAAACTAAAGCCTAGATCTTTTGTAAGCGATTATGAAGCTGCCATTTTTTTAAAAAAGTAATCTTACTCTCCCCCCTTTTAAACACTCACACAGAATTGTCACAAGTTCCTGTTCACAATATAAGGGCGGGGGGGGTAGTATTTTGGCACTGTAGTTTTGAAGGTATATTGACACAAAACAATGATGCATAAAACATAGTAAAATATGAGTGGTCTCATTATGCCAAAAAAAACTCCAGATGCTTAAAAACTAACATTAAAACTGGGCACCTCTCATAAGCATGATATAAAAATGCAAATACATAACTAAGTATTTTCATACTTGGAGAGGGGAACAAGATATTCTCATCTTCCAAGGGGAAATGGCATTAAGCATCTTGGCTAGCTGCTGTTCTTCAAAGTTTTGATGAGGACACAAATACCAAACACCGACACAATGATTTGGGCCTGGAGAAAACTGGTGGCTTCATTTAAGGAAAGCACTGGGCAATCTCTTTCTGAATTCATGTAAAGGGTGGCTGAATGGTTTCTCCTTTTTTTGCCAAATCATTTTTATTAATTTTCCAATCATAAAAATCACATCATATATTTATAAATATCAATTAATCCATATAGTCCAATTAGTTCAAATAAATCCAAATAAATTGCCGAAGGGTGACTGAATGGTTTCATTAAAGTCACATTTCTTTAAAGATCCTGAGCTCTGCCAGATCAGATCAAAGGTCCATCTAGTTCCTGTTTCCCAGTGACCAACCAGGTGATTTGAACAGCCTACAAGCAGAACATGATGGCAGCAACTTTTGTCTGCTGTTCCTTTGCAACTGGTAGTTGGTGGCATACTGCCTCTGATTTAAAAAAAAAAAACACCACATTTTTTTATTCTCCATCCCGTTTGCATATGTCCTAGTAAAGGCCTGATCCCACGTCTTGAAAGCTGCAATCCTGAAGTAAACTTAATTGGAAGTTAGACATAGAAGGGCTTGCTTCTAAGTTAACATGCTCAGGATTTCACTGTAATGCAGAAAACAATTCCTGAAGTTACTTCTGAAGTTTTTCAATATAATATTATGCTTAAAGAGTAGATCATACTTAAAGTTTGGTAGGGTATACCGGTATGTAAACCTAATCTAGGGAGTTGATTGTTTAATCTGTTTTGCAGATCATATATTGAACTGCTGGCCCTAATAACAGCTATGCTGTTGGTTTTCCTGTATGAGCAAAACAAGCACCCGAATGCTACACACACAAACCCTCTCACCCTTTTCTATAAGCGTGTGTGTGTGTGTGCGGCACAGTTCCTTGAGTGATAATCACCTGATATTTTAATACACTTTAAGAATTACAGTGCAAGTAATTAACAAGGCAGATATCCATTAGATTAAAAGGAAGGTACCGTATTTTTCGCTCCATAGAACGCAACGGACCATAGGGCGCACCTCATTTTTAGAGGAGGAAACAAGGGAAAAAAATATTTTTCTGGTTTTCCTCCTCTAAAAGCCCTTTTTGTGTTTTTTTTTGTTTGTTATTTTTGAGGATCAGCTAAAAGTTTTGCAGCTTTTTTGCAAAGGGAAAAGCCCTGGCTTTTTTGAGGATCAGCTAAAAGTTTTGCAGCTGTTTTTGCAAAGGCAAAAGGCTTTTTTTAGGATCAGCTAAAAGTTTTGCAGCTTTTTTTGCAAAGGGAAAAGCCCTGGGGGTTTTTTCCCCCGAGGATCAGCTAAAGGTTTTGCAGCTTTTTTTGCAAAGGGGGAAAAGCAAAGCTCCTTTTGCAAAGGGGGAAAAGCGAAGAGGAAAAGCCCGATTTTTATGAGGTTTAACTCACATTTCTGAAAAATCTTAAGGAAAGGGAGCCATTTCTACAGTTTCCAGACAGATAATCTAATCAGCCAGTCACATGTCACAGTCACGGCAAGGCCTGCGACAAATTACAGGGCAAAATATTAAAAACGAATTGACTAGCAGCAGCGAGCCCCTGGCTGATCAGCTGAATCAATTCTTTAGTCGTTTTGAGGTGGGAACTGGAACTACCGTCACCACAGCATTGGCTACCAGCACATCATCAGAAACTATTACTGATAAACAACCACTTTTATTACAGACTTCTGATGTACAACGTGCTTTTCGGAACATTAATATCAGGAAGGCAGCTGGACCGGATGGAATCACGGGACGAGTTGTTAGGGACTGTGCTGCAGAATTAGCTGGTGTATTTACGGACATCTTTAACCTATCCTTGTTGCAGGGTTCTGTCCCTACCTGCCTGAAGACATCGATTATAGTGCCAGTCCCTAAGCAGTCAGTGGTGGTATCTCTCAATGACTACAGACCAATAGCCTTAACATCTATCGTTATGAAATGTTTTGAGAGATTGGTGCTGGATTATATTAAGGCTGGTCTTCCATCCACTCTAGACCCGTTCCAGTTTGCATACAGAAGTAATAGATCTACTGATGATGCTATCTCTATTGCTGTTCATACTGTACTGAGTCATCTAGAACAACAGGGAACCTACGCAAGGCTGTTGTTCGTGGATTATAGTTCTGCTTTTAATACAATTTTACCAGACAGGTTATTTTTTAAAATGACCAATCTGGGTATACATCAGAAGATCTGTTTGTGGGTAAGAAATTTCCTGACTGATAGGCCGCAGACAGTGAGAATGGGATCTTACTATTCTTCTACCCTAGTATTAAGCACAGGAGCTCCTCAGGGATGTGTGTTAAGCCCTTTTCTTTATTCCCTGTACACATGTGATTGCACCCCACTGTATAATTCCAACACAATCATCAAATTTGCGGATGATACAACAGTGGTGGGGCTCATTAGTGAGAATGATGAGTCTGCTTATAGGAAAGAAGTACAGGGGTTAATTCAATGGTGTAAAGAAAATAACCTTATGCTTAACACCAAAAAAACCAAAGAACTTATAATTGACTTTAGGAGAAAGAAAAGTGTATTTTTACCATTGCACATAAATGGCGAGGAGGTGGAGAGGGTTGGCAGTTTTAAATACCTGGGCATTTACATCTCCGAGGACCTCTCATGGACTGTAAATATTAATATGGCTGTGAGGAAGGTGCAGGGGAGGTTGTATTTCCTGAGAATGCTCAGGGGATTGAATCTATCTCAGCACCTACTCCTGTCCTATTATCACAGTACCATTGAGAGTGTCTTAACCTATAGTATACTATCGTGGTATGGGAGCAGCTCTGTAACGGATAAAAAGGCTTTACAGAGAATAATTAAAATTGCCCAGAATGTTATTGGGCTCCAACTACCAACCCTGGACGAGATCTTCACGTCTCGCTGTTTGAAGAAGTCACACAACATCCTGAGAGATCCCACCCATCCTGCTCACAACCTTTTTGAACTGTTGCCTTCGGGCAGAAGATACAGGATAATGAAAACTCGAACCACACGCCTTCTGAATAGTTTCTATCCAAGAGCTTTGATTGCACTTAATAATGATCTCAGGGTCAGTAGTAAGTAATAGTAAGCAGTGAGTAGTAGGGAATGAGACAGGCTCTTAGGTTATGCTATGCTTTTAATAGGTTATGTTATACGCTGGATTATGTTATGTTTTAATAGATTATGTTTTAATAAGGATGAGAGTGTTGGAGATATGTGCAAATGTGTATGGTAAATCCGGTCTTTGGGTGTTTGATTTTCGTTGTTGTGTATACTGTGTATATACGGACAATGACAATAAATAAATCTTATCTTATCTTATCTTATCTTACATGTCCTGGGGAAACAAACAACCTCCCTCTGCAGCACATTCAACAAAGGAGGGCGGGGCTGAAAGGGAGCCGGGACTCTTATCTCTCTCCCGATCTCTTGCTGATCAGCTGCTGAGCGGGGTCCTTTCAACACTCCCTTTTCTCTTTGTAAAATAAAAAGCATGATCCTCTTTTGGCCCCTGGGCAATTCAGCTCCAGGGACCACCATTCGCTCCATAAGACGCACAGGCATTTCCCCTTACTTTTTAGGAGGAAAAAAGTGCGTCTTATGGAGCAAAAAATACGGTATTTAAAACTCCTCAGTGCAATTTGCATGTGCACTACAGTTCACTGTAAGAAAAATTAAGTCGCTCGAAGATGGAAGGCAATTTGTAACATGAAAAGATTCAAATTCTTAAGTTTATTCAGAGAAAACTGCTTTTTCAATATTTCATTTCCCATTATAGGAAAGATCAGAGAGAATGCCTAATGACCCAAGTTCTGCACTACCTGTTCACAATTCTACTGCTACTTTATTAGTCACATCTTCCCTGACTTGCCTCTTTACACCAGTACTGCAGCTGTTCCATATACCTTTGAAGGCAGAACAATATAACCATTTTGAAAAGGGTATGTCAGATTTATTTATTAGAGAAATTGGAGAAATTGGTAATTTGATCCAAGAAGTATACACATAGTGCTTAAGAACAGCCCTCATTAGTTATTAATAATTAAAAGGAGTGTTTATATTGCTTGATCCAAGCTCTGGAAAACTGAAGCTTTGGCCCAGCAAGAAACTGTGGAAAGAGGAATGTTGAAGGCAGGATTTTAATTAATAAAGTGGCACACTTAATCACCACACTTCCCTACAATTTATATGGGCTCTTCAGTTACTGGAACAGATAATAACATATACAGATTCATATCTGATTGGTTTTTTTTAACGTCAATATTAGATAACTCCCCTCCAACCCCATAAGTTTTATGTAGAGAAAGCTTCTGCCACTAATGGCCAGCCAAGCATCTGCCACAGAAATTGGTGGCCATCTCTTTGATTTCCCTTGGTTACAACAATAAACAGCGACAAGGTCTAAAAGGCAATGAAACAGAATGCAACAGAATTGGATGGTAGGATTTACAAAGAGAGAATACTCTCCCTTATATGCATTCCTATGTAGTTAGCCCATCGCATCCAAATCATAACATGCTGCAAAGAGAACACATCATCATGGTGTTACGAGTTCTCATTTTTCATGGTCAAGGAGAAAAACATCACCACATTTTAAGCAACTTAGCAACTCAGTGCAGTACACATCAGTTCTTCATGGATTACTTATCTGGATTACATGCGGTGACTGGTTGGGATGAGAGAAAGCCACTGATGGGCAAAATGCTCTGCTTGGAGGAGGTAAGACAACCATATTACAACTACAGTGGTACCCCGCTAGACGAAAAACTCGCTAGACGAAAGGCATTCGCTAGCGGAAGGCTGTCTCGCAAGACGAATTTGTCAATGGGCTTGCCTCACAAGACAAAAAAAATTCCGATTTTTTTCCCCCCGTCAAACTGCTCTTCCCCCGTTGGTGCTTCGCAAGACAAAATTTTCGCTATGACAGCACTCGCAGAACGAATTAATTTCGTCTTGCGAGGCACCACTGTACAAAACTCTGTAAACATACTCCATCTCAGACCAGCTGCAGGATTACAAAAAGTAGCTCATACTGAAACATTATGAACAAAAGGATGTATATTCCATCTTAAATCAATCATTTTTGTTACCTGACAATAACTATGAATCCATTTCCAAAAGGAAATGGATTAAAACATATGCATTAAAGAGAAAGGACAGATACCGTAAGTCAATAGCAATTAGGAAAAAATTTGATTGCATCAATTAATCACTGATTACAAAATAGTGTGTTCTCATCAGAAACAACTCCTGATAAAGTCTGATCAGTACTGATGGACAATACAATTTAGGAACATCTTCTGATCCAGGCATAGAGATGTTCCAAAGAATAAAATGCTTGGGTTGTATCCAACTAAATTTTCTTAAGAGTAGACACACAGTACACATTTAAATTAATGGGCCCAAGTTAGTCAGCCATTATTTTCAACAGGTCTACACTCACTGAGTGGGGTTATTTTCAACGGGTCTACACTCACTGAGTGGGGTTAAGAAAGCTAGTCAACATTGTTTGAAGCTTAATGATAATTTAATGACATGTCTAAACTGACAAGGCATCAGCTTGCAAACCACAATGTTGAACAAATGGTTTGAAGGGGACTTGCAGACTGTGGTTTGGTGTGATGCTTGAATCAATAAACTATAGTTTAAAACATTGCTCTGCCTCTGGAGGCTACTTCCTTGTAGTGAACTTGCAAAGCAAAGAAGCTGTAAGCTACGTTTGTATGTCTGCTTAGCATAACAACCATCGTTACAATGTTGTTTAAATTCAGCCATTTGCTTTATCTACCAACAATGCAGTCCTAAGGCATATAGCGCAAAGCTTCTTGGAGGAAGGGCAGTATAGAGATGTAACCAGTAAATGAAGATGAGACAACCTAAAGTGACTTTAGGATTGTTTCCAGTGCTAATCCTATTCAGTGAGCTGCAAAGCAGAATTCAAACCTGAACCCATTCCCCACACTTAACCCAACCCTTTGGCCCCTAAAGAACCATGGCTCTCAAACAGCCCCCATTGTTAATCTGCTTTATGTCCACAATGTAGATATCCCTTCAAGTGCCATTTCAGCACTAGCTGAGCACTGATTTTCTGTGTCCAATCTCTAACAAAGATACACTTTAAAGAAATACATCAGAAGCGAAAATTATGAAAAGCATTATGAAAATTATGCTGAAGAGAATGCCAACATCATCTAAAACAGTACGGTTAACATTTCCATGATGTGTCAAAAAAAAGAATGGGAAGAGAAATTTGATATCCCAGAAACAATGGCTTCATAGATGCCTTGAGCACCAGTAAGTGGCTCCCTCAGAGAAAACCTTTTTGTTCCAGAAGATCCATCCAAGAACTTGTTGGACACATTAAGCTTAAACAACTCATTGCTGGTTAAGCTGAGCACACACAATGTTTCAGAATTGTCAGAACAGTTGCTTCATTTAATACCTCAACTTAAAAGGCACATTTAAAATTGTCCTCCTAATGCGTTATCAGACACTGCTTTACAAGAGCAACCTCTTAAGACTGCAAATTTTTATTTATCAAACATACCAACATTCTTAACACTGTAAGCATAACTAAACCACCTAAAAGCACTGCAGGAATTTGGATGGATGAAATTTTAAAATAGTATTTGGTTTGGAATGAAGTTGACGGTACTCAAACTGACACTGTATGAACTCCTAATGTTGATTGTAAGAAAACTTAGAACAGAATGGCTAAAAATGTATTGTGTATCTGTTAAGCTGACAGATCAATTTATTTGGGAAGCTGTCATTGACAGAATTAAATTGTATGATATTTTTTAAGTTCTTACAAGAGGAGAGGAAATAAATGTTATTTTGGATTGAACTTCATAAATTTCAATTATACTAAACCTACAATTCTGCAATGGCTACTACCCACAATGGTGTAGCCTTCCTCCAGAGTTAGGGAAGTATGTCTCTGAATACCAGTGGCTTGGAATCAATGGGGAGAGTACTGCTGCATTCAGGTCCTGCTTGTGATACCTCCCTTGGGTATCTAGTTGGGCCACTGTGAAAACAGGGTGCTGAACTAGATGGGCCTTTGGCCTGATCTAGTAGGGCTTTTCTTTTCTCTTTAGCCAATGTTTAAAAAGGAAACCTAGTTAAGTCTACATTTACCATAAAACTGAGTCATGACATACCAAACTGCAAGTTAAATGTTCCATAATAAAATCATAGACAGAATATCAAACTTTTGAACTGAAGCATTATAAGAAACATAAGAAGTTATACATCATATTTCAGTTATTGTGTGCTTTCTATGGGACCTAGGAACTAGGGTGTCAAAGGTGTCACATCTCAGGAGATGCCATTTTACAACATCCAAGTATCTCAACTCTGCAATATATTCTGTTCTCAAATTATGAGTGTTTACAACAGCTAAACAGCACTGACACTTCCATCTCATTGATAAATACTTGCTGAGTAACTACCACCAGTTCCTTTTCAGGAAAGTTCTGAACACTTACTTCTGAGACTGAGCTGTAAATCTCACTTTGATTGCATCCTGAGCCTTCAAGCAAGTGTTCTTGCTTAGTATCCTCGTATATATGTAGAGTCAGACAAAGCAGAATTCTAGTTAAGCAGGTATAATTTTGCAGTGCAAAAGACATATGGGCTGCAAGGCCAAATGTTTTAGATTGTAATCCTATAATGACTCATTTAGTTATCAGCCAATATGTGGTAATTGTTATAGCAACTAGTTTGCTGGCATGCTGTTCCAAAAATATCAGAAATGAGAAACTTGATTTACAATAATGATTTAAATCATCCTGATACATGTCAATTTTTAATAGGCATAGATGTTTCTCTGCTAATGGGGTAGCCTTGAATGAAGACATTTGATTCCTAGTTGTGCATTTGTATTGAAAGAGTACACTGTCAATGAGTACCAGCAGCAGTCAAGTCTGTCAAACTCCTAGCAATAATTTTCCTCTTAAAGTGAATGGTAGACTAGGTTAGGTGACGTATAAGCCAAACAATGTTTCATCTGAAACCCCATCTTAATTAGCAAACACCATACATTAACAATTAATGACTGCTCATCCCAGATTATTGCAACTGAACCCACAACTTCCAAAACCAGAACTCTAATTTATAGTCTCAATCCAGGTTTATCCTATTTAAGACAAATTGCCCCATGCCCAAATAAAGACACTATTAATCTTCCATTAAAAGCAGTGCTAAGGCAAGTGTGGTACTCAAGAGTAGCTAAGCATCCTTTCCCTTGTTTTACAGTTGACAGAAGCAGAGTTCCAATTATGACTGGTAGCATACAAGGTTAACTTGACAGGCCATGTGTATCCTATTTGCTATATTATTGCTATCTTTGACTTTCCATTATGCTGCAAAGTTTGATAATAATATACAATGGGTATAGGTAATGTTGGGCATCCAACATTAAGTCATACTCAGAGCAGACTCAATGAAATGAATGGACATAGCTAACTTAGGTCAATTAATTCCAATAGGGTTACTCTGAGTAGAACTTAAGTTTGATACAACCTGTTAGTCCTACTCCTGAATTTATCCTTGTTTAAATACTTGTAATCTTGCCTACATTTCAGCTGTTCATGATTTTTTAAATTTTATATTCTGAAAAGTTATCCTGCCTTCTTCCAGTAAGCTCAGAGGGTATACCGTACATAATGTCCCTGCTCCCTTCTATTCTCACAACTACCTTGTGATGTACACTGAGCCAGTGATTCTCTCTCAACCTAAGGTTAGCTTATAAACTTCAAAGCTGAGCAGGCATCTGAACCTGCAAATTCCCATTCAAAGTCCAACACTATTTATTATACCACACTGATCAATCAACAGATCATTCAAAGGATTTTTTTAAATAGTATTTAGTAAAAGTGAAGTTCTAAATCCACTCTGATGCATATTTATAAATTCTACTGAGAGATGACTTGAGTGGCATCTCTACCATATCATGCCTAAGACATGGTACAGAAGCTAAGAAAGTAGTTAAGACAGTAACTGTCCCAAATGAAGATTTGGATGAACTGGAATCAATAAAAAATAAAGCACAGCAATACAAAAAAGTTAAGAATCTAACTGGACTTGGATCTGGGCTCTATTCTCCAATAAGCCATAAATTCACTTTATGAACTCTTAGACTGCAATTCTAAATGCACTAATGAACAGTGAGACCTCTGCCCAGATATGATTCCATTTGCACAACTGATTCCATGACTCAGCTTACAGCACTAGCAAAGATTATGCATAGCATAATGTAGCTATATTACAAAACAATGTAAGGTACAATTTAAAAGGGAAAGAATGGAAATTGCAGAGTACAACATCATAAACCAGAAAGATTTTTACATAGGATGAGAACATGACAATGCATCCTTTTACTAGGGAAGGTTTCCCATACTTCTAAGAGACATGATAAGCACACACACACCAGGATGCAGAAGTTCACCCCAACAAAATTTTATGCTAATATAATGACAGCTACAATCTTTGTTCTGTATTCATCATGTGTCAGACATAATTGTCTACCCACAAACAGGCACTGAAAAATATAGAAAGGGTCAAACCTTTTTGCCACCCTGAAATGTAAATACCACAGGCTAGAGCAGTAGGCATCCTTAGAAAGTCTTATAGTAGTACCTTTGGAAGTAAACAACAACAACAAAAACAACAAAAACAGATTTTCCTAATGACAACTTTAACCTATTCACAAAATAAAAGCACCTCAACACTGAGTATCACTATATATAATAATTGAGACCCTTTTAATTTCTGGATTATATTCAAAGGCAATGTGTGACATTTAACCTAAAAGCAAGTATATTAAACCTTGCCACAAACTTTACAACACATTTAAAACGTGTTCCATTTTAGGTTGCACTTCAGCAAGCCCAAAAGGAAGATTATATAATCAACAAGCAAATCATATAAGCATATAATAAGCTAAACAGACTATATCTATGTAACTATATATGTGTGTGTGTGTGTGTGTGTGTGTGTGTGTGTGTGTGTGTGTGTGTATATGCACCTTGAAAGTGGGAGGAGGAGACAGAACAGGACCTATAATCCTATTAATTCCCATTCTTTTCTTTGCATATATGCATTTTCTTCCTGTTTTAAGTGTGAGCATTCAGGGTCAACCCAAATCTCAAGGTCAATGGTTTTACTCAATTTAGAGTTTTTAGTCCCCTTGTACAATAGACACTCTAGCAAACAACCCAACTATTTGGTTTGAAGAAATGCAGGAAACAGTAGCCACTCATAAAAGAAATGCTAAAAAGTTACACTATATACAGTACAGTTTAATCCACACCCATATTGATAAGAATCAAATTGTGCTTTGTCCAATACAATCTATGTATATTCACCCTTGTTAAGAATTGGATTTGGCATGACAAAGATTGAATATCAATGAGAACACTGCCATCCTTCATTAGGTAAGTGTAAAGAAAGATGGAACATCATGTTTACCATTCCATGAGTGTTTTCCATATCCTTTTGTCCTACATTTTTTCTGTACTCTTTAAAAATGTGTCAGAGGATAACAGTGCTCAATTTGATCATACTTGTGGAGGGGAGACAAGACAGAGTGTAAAGGTAACGCTCTGCTACAGAAAACCACCGCAAAATGTAAGAACAAATGAAGTCACCATTCACTAATGTAGAAATTTGACATGTACTATTTGTGTAAATATCATATCCCAAATGAAGTAAAAAAGTGAAAATCTGTCAGTCAGAAAGATAGTCAAACAACAACAAAAACCCTTGCTTTCCAACATAGACTGGCTACTTTACTGCTAGACAAATCAAGATCTACGGAAGGGGGGGGGGTGTTTGAGATAAATAAAGACTACTACATTCAGTTGATTTCTATACCACTAGACTCCTCCCTAAAGAACAGACTTCATTGTTACTGCAATTACTATACCTTCCACTCCAGCAAAAACACAAGCAGAAAATGGGTGGTGTGAATGCTATGAAAAGGGTAATCTAGCCATTTCACAGCTTCTGCCTTACTCCACCCAGTTTTCTCCTCAATGGCTGTGCTCGCTGTACTCGCCCTCCATAAACATAATCCAACCAAACAAGAACACACAAAACATTACTGACAAACTAATGTATCTGTGGCAGGGGCTTTTGTTAAAAGTGTTCTCTTTGTTCAAAATATCTGATTCAGGGATACAGTATTCTAAACCACTCTGAATAATAATAATAATAATAATAATAATAATAATAATAATAATTCAGCTACACTGAAACATCCTGTCCCACACTACCAAGCAATTCAATGGTGCACAATTGTTTAATTTTAAATCTGAGAATTCGGACCATTCCACCCCCTCCTCCACACCCGCTAGTGCAGTCTACAAATGTGACATATGCACAGTAGCAAGATGTTAAAGAATTCAGGGGGGGATTGAATATGCAAACAGGTTAATGCACCTAAATACATTACTATTCTTCACCCCCCCCATTTGGGTGGACAGAGGGAGAGGCACAGTGAAAACTGTTAGTATAGCTTCCAACACTCATGGCTAGGAAACTCACTGCAAAAATATTTGACCTGCATCAATCAAGCTATACTGCAGTAGTATCGGAACATTTTTTTCCCCCAGCCAGTGCTACTAAGGCAAATAAGATGGGATGTGACTAGTCTCAAAAGCTGAGTTCAGAATTTCTCTTTCCCCCATCCATCCACATCACCACTCCAAAAACCTCTCCTATAAGTGTGTGACCCACCCTAACTTCTTCACAGAAGTAAGGTAAAAGGGAAGAGAGAATCACAAAGCTAAAGAGCTGTATTCTGAACAATACAGAACAAACAAGCACCTTAATGGGATGAGATTCCTTGCTGCCATCTCTAGCATCACTCCTCCTCCTCCCCATCTTTCAAAAGGGCAATTTCATTTCTAAGCTACCAGCAATGAGGTTCTACCAGCAATGAGATGCTAACCCTCAACATGTGGAATCTGATCTCCCTAAGTCTTCCATCACATCCTCCTCCCATTTTTGCTGCAGCTTGTTCTGAAGGTCTGAGCCACCTCCTAGCAATTATTTTTCTCTTACTCAGTCACTGCAGGGAGATTGGTAGAAAAGGGCCTTTTGACAGACCACCAGATTAGAGCTGCTAGACACCTCTTTTATGTTGTGTACCACAGATCATTTATTTTAATGAGCCAGTACCCCAACACTCATCTTGTTTAAAACAAACAACACAGAGAAGCAGGCCAACTTGCCAACAAACAGTAATTCTCCTCCCACTTTTGTCGACAAGAAAGGAATAAAGAAATGCAAGGAGCATTGGGGGGGGGAGAGATCTATGATATATTTCCTTTCAATCTGACTCTCTCTACTTCCAGGCCTTTATTGGGGTCACTATCACTAAAACCTCCTCCACCCCCATTTATTGTGAAGCCGCCAGAAGAGAACATTATGGAATGCAGGTGGTCAAGCAATGGAGTGGCAGTAAATATGAAAAGATAATGAAAGAAGAGTGTGGTAGGAGACCAGAGTTGCGGGCTGTGAAACAAAGCTTACAGAAATATGGAACTGAAAAATGGAGTGCAGGTTGCAAGAAGGGAGATTCAAGAATAAGAGGCTAGTAAAGAAATACTACAGATATAACAACAGAGCTGGGAGTAGAGGACTAAAGCTGAAGAAAAGCAGGATTCTGAATGTCAGAAGCAAAAGTAGGATGGGAGCAAAGGCTGGTCTAGACTAGAGCATGAAGGGCCTTCAAGCAAGGCAACATGATGAGGTTTCAGAGTGACAAAGCAGATCCAAGAAGGGGATATGATAGAGCTAGGAACAGAGGATGTAGAGAGATGCTGTGGTAGTAGGAGGTAGAGGGTAGGAACAAATTATGCTTTAAAAGATGGCTTGAGAATGGGGGGAAACCAGAGAGCAAAGGGTGTGATCAGACTCCTCCAGCTAGAGAAAGGAGATGAAGAGGTGTGTACAGAGGGGAGGGGAGAAATGCAGTAACGCAGGATTATGGGGCGGAGATGCTACGGCAGAATTGAGGAACTGAAGAACTGGAAAAGATTGCATCCAGCTGGAGAGGGATGCTAAGAATTCAGATAATAGTAAAACAGCAGTATTAGGAGCCTCTCCCCTCCCTCCAATGTTAAATCTATATCCTTTAATGGAAAATGTAACAGATTCTCCATTAAAGGGAGGCTAGTTTCTCAGCCAAGGTGAGGGGCCACCGACCTCCTCTATAGATAAACAAAATTGGAAGTCAAAGGGCAACCATATACTCATTTGTACACCCTCTCTAACAGGAAAGAAGGGTAAGAAGGAAAAGAAACCCTTTCGCTTCTTATTAGAAGGCAAGAAAGTGTCACCTATAAGATGGATGTGGAAGAGGAGAAACAAGGCACAGCCCCACTAGAGAGAGGGTCACACGTGCCCCACTCCCGTTAAAAAGGAAAGTAGGATGAAAGAGCAAAAATAACATTGATTGCACTAGAGACGAGAAAAGGTAATATATCAAAAGGGGGGCGTGTAAAGAGGGGGGAACCAATCTACCCATCCACCTACTGTGGGGGGAAAACCGGGAACAGAATAAACAGGGTCACGCTGTTTGGCAGGAGGTGGGTAGGAGAGATGCTGGATGCGGGGAAAGAGGCAGGGGTAATCATAGTACATGGGTGGCTAAAGGCCAGGAGGAGAAACGTTTGTGTGTGGAAGGTGGATGAGCGGGAGCAAAGGAAAGCACGCCATACGCGTTTTTCTTGCCTAGTCACCTAAGGAAAGAAGGGGAGAAGAGAGGGGGGGTCTCCGACAGAGGAGAAGAATGGGCAGCGTGCATTTCAGCGAGACGTGCGAATGAAGGTTGGGGCGTGAAGAGGGGCAAAACAAAAACACGCGATGACGACGGTAAGGATGCGAGTCGGGGAAAGAGGGAGAGGGAGAGAGAGAGAGAGAGAGAGAGAGAGAGAGAGAGAAGGGAGGGAAGCCTTATTCATCCCTCCCTTTCTCCTCTCCTCTCCTCTCCTCTCCTCCCTTCCCCCCCACCCCGTCTCAATATCAACGGGCGCGGCGGCCATTTTGAGAGCGAGCTGGAAAGAAGCGAGGAAGGAAGGAAGGAGGGAGGGAGAGGAGAGGAGAGGAGGAGAAGGCGGCGGCAACAGCAGCAGCAGCAGCAACAAGAGCAGCCCCGGCCGAGGCCTACCGCCTGTTCACCCCGCGCCCAACCCACCCTATACATATATAAATAAAGCCATAATAAAGCAAAGCGCCACAGTACAAGCCCGTGTCGCGCCTTATAGGTGTGACACCCTCCCTTCTCCCGCTGGACCCAGAAGCCGGCCGGCCGGCCTTACCCGAGCCTCCGAGGCCGCTCCCACCAGTTCACCGGCGCCGGTTCCGCGCACGAGGCGAGCGCGTACAGTGAGGGGGGACGGGCTGCTGGTCGTTTCCTTGGGCCCGGGGGAGGCACAGAGCCGGCCTCGCCGAAGAAGGGCTCTCTCGGCCCCCTCCCCTTTTGCCGGCTTGTAGAGAAAGAAGATGGAGGAAGCTTGTGGGAGGAGGCTGGCTGAGGAGGGGCGGGCGGAGGGGTCGCAGCGGTGTTCCTTCTTCGGCGGTAATGGTCGTCGCGCTCGTCGTCGTCTTCCTTCGTCGTCGTCGTCGGCAGCAGCAGCAGCAGCGTCTACCGCCCTTTTCCCGCCCCGGTCTTGTCAGTGGCGCCCCGGCCGCCAGGAAGGAAGGAGGGAGGGAGCAGCAGCGGAGGAGGGAGCAGGCTCGGCCCGCTTTAAGAACTGCGCATGTGCGGGGAGGGGAGGGGACAGCAGCCCGGAGACCATCTTGCGGGGAGGCCGACGCGCGCCGACTCCCGGCGTGCAGCGCGGCCGAGGAAAAGGCGGCGGCGCGGGGTGGGCGGCGACGGCGACGGGGGTAGCCGCCGCCACCACAGCAGCAGCAGCAGCACCACCCGCCCGGACTCTGTTCCCGACATGCACCGCGGCCAGTTTACCTCAGTCCGCCAGCCGCCTGGCTGCTTCTGCCTGTGTGGCGGGCGGTCGGTTTCTCCTCAACCCTCTCCCGTTTACTGTCACCATTGTTATTCTCTTAGCGCACTCATCAACAGTATAATTATGGTTATGATTATTAAAATACTTCTATTGGTCTTAATTTCAAATAATCGTCGTTGTGATCGTCGCGTTTTCTGACGAGCTCAACGCGGCGGACGAACCACAGCACTGACAACATTTCAAAATTCAAAAACATTTCGGCTTACAAGTCGCCCTGTCAAAACAATATTTTAAAATTAAAGACCCCCTTTTAAAAAAAAACCCCACCCGCAGAAACCAGTAATCCTTCACAGACAAACAGCGGAGAAAATTTTCTTAGCCAATGATTTATTTTTTGAACAATCATGTATTTTATGTTTCTTAAATGACTGGCGGTTCATTTTAATTATCTTTTAGCTTTTTTTGTAAACCACCCATGAAATATACAGTAATGGGCAACAATATAAATTTAATATTAATGACATTAGTAACGTCCTCGTGCACGTTTTTCTGACAGAACAGGTGGAAATTCTCTTACACAGTCTAGTTCCACTAAAATTTGTTCTCAACACCTATTACATCGTTATGTTCTTACAAGCTAAATCTCTACATATATTTACTTAGGAGTACAACCTCCTGCGTTCCATAGGTCTTATTCCCAAGTAAAAAATACAGTTGCGGCTTTATTCATTTATTTTTACTTCAATGTGCCTTTTTTATAAAAGCATTCATAGCGTTTCTCTCACACCCTCAAAAAAGGCTTGGGAATAACAATAGTGTGAGTCTTAGTTGCGCTAACAGCACCACATAGGTGGAAATATCAGCATAGGTGTTTTGTTCTCTAATACAACCTTTCATCCATTGAAATGGCCGCAAACAATACAATTCAAAGAAGAAAATAAAATTTTAAAATCCCAAAATAGGTAAGAGTTAAAAGTTTGTCCAATTAATAGTTTCATTCTGAACTTTCATTCCAAAGGGGTGACAGGGGTTGCAAAGTATAAGACTACAGTTCGCTGTCTGAACAGCTAGTAATCTAAAATTAAACTCACAAGGAAGTGGAGGCAGGGGTATACTGGGAAAATACTGTTACTGTAAATTATCATTTACAAAGCACTTTAATTTTCCTAGGGACAGTACACAGATTAACCTGTGCACAGGCTTATACCACATTAGAGGAAAAAGGAATGGGGAGGGAAGAGGAAAACAAGTACACAAAGGTTGCTGTTCTTAAAGTTACATACAGGCGACTCAATTTATGCTGGGGTTACATTCCAGGGTGAGCATGTAAAGCCAAAATTGTGTATGGTCAAAACCACCCTGGCTACCCCATGTCTGCTTAGAAGCAGGTCTCATGGACTCTGAACTGCATAGGAGGTAGGGTGTGGGCATGTGGGTCAATGCTGCTTATGGTTAACTAGAAGGTTCTATGTTCTATGTTTCAGTTCTATGTCTTCATTTGCAGAACTCTCCCCTGTTTGATGGACAGCTATTAAAGGAGTCCTTTATCTGAAATACAGTTGGAGCCAAATTTGTTTTGAAGAGGAAGAACCAGAAGAGAGAGGAGGGACTTGTGGTTCTCCATCAAGTTAGCACCTGGACAGCAAACCGAGCTGACACATTATTCGCAGTTGTCATGACTTTGGTGAGATGGATTATTATTAATATTAACATTATTTATTACATTTATATACCACCCTTCAGCTGAAGATCTGAGGGCGGTTTGCAACATAAAAACACAAAATACATAACATAATAGCAAAAAACAACAACACAACAACAACCAAGCATGGCACATAATGTTGTGACTCAGAAAAGAAGTTTGTTTTGTTCATTGTTGTTTTATTAATATAAATTTATTAGTAGAAAAGAGAAACTGTTTTTCAAAATTTTGTGTAGTTTCTAGTTTAGTTTTTGGTGGAAGTCGAACTGCAGCAGAATGGAAGCAGTATTGAATGCGACAAATACATGGTGGGAATGAAAATAATACCTTCCTACATCCACTTTAACACAGATTGGGATTAAGGTTTCCTCTCAAGGGTTCCTGGTACTTTTGTGATGCCGCAAAATAGCAAGTGGATACACCTCATCCTGTTATAATCCATCTGGCTTAGATGGAGGTGCATGGGTGAATTGGTCTGAACGAAACTTGAATTGACTTAAATATATAATGCAGACATGTTATGTAAGGAGTTGTAAATGGTGCTTCACCCTCTACAACAGGGGCAACTAACCTGCAGCTCTCCAGATATTGTTGGAATTGAACTCCCATCCGCCCTAGCTATAATGGCCAATGGTCAGAAAGGATGAAAGTTGTGGAAAGTGCTCTTGTTAAACTTTAGTATCCTTCAAGCTTCCACTAGCAGTCCAGCGCTGCCTAGGAATTCAAATAACACAACCCCTGTGAGATTTTTAGATGGACAGTGTAATTTGTGAGTTTTAGTCATATTTAATCTGCCATTTTGATTCAAAATGGCACTTGGCATTCAAACGTCAACCAAGACTGCAGCCCCTACCTCGGGAACATTCGTGTCAAATTTGGCAGCAATATCTCAAGAGGTGGCCAAACCTACAGAGCACAGATGGACAGACAGACAAACTATTTCCAAAATATGCAGTAGATATTAGACAACAGGTAAGACCAGTGTTAAAACATGTGCATCCAGCCTGGTTGATTGCAATTGGCTAAATACCTGACTTCTGGAGACAAATGGCTTCTACTCAATTATGATGTAGTAATCTATTAATGGCTCTTAGGTAACAAATCAGGTCTCCCTGCTGTCTTGAATGTGACAGAAGCATGCTAATAATGAAAAAGAACCAACATATGCAGTCTTGGCTAGAAGGGCTGTTAGTCTTTATGAGCTTTTTCAGTAGGGAAGACTAGTAAAAGGAATGAAAGACTGCAAACTATATTTTAAAGCTCACTTCGCGTGATTGAAGACAAGATCAAATGGTGTATGAAATAGGAACAAAACTTTTAAAAAGTATTAAACCATGGCTCTGTTAAAAAAGAAAGTCTTTGAAGATTGGGCATGCAGATATGTGTGTATAACATCAAAGAGGCTTCTCTGTGATCATCTATGGGAGTTTTTTTCTTCAAATAAAATAAAAAGAATTTCCGAGAGAATTTCAGTGGGCTGAGGTCTCACAATATCATCTAAGCTTTGGTGAGGCACCAGAAATTTATATTACATGTTTATTTCTTAAGCATACAAATGTACCATAGCATTCTAATAATTTAGCAACTGCTGTTTAGTCCAAATGCTTAGGGCACATAGCGTAGATCTGAATTTAGTCTCACCCACAGAATGGAACAGTTGTTTCCCCCATTAGCAATATCCAATCTGCCTTCATTATTACTTGAGTCTATTGTTAAATAAGATGTGCCCATTATATTAATTGGAGACTGTGGCAAAACACAGAGGAAAGAGAGGTTGAAACTGCAGCAAGTACACCGTTGTTTATCTAAGTTCTACTCAGAGTAGATTCAGTGAAATAAATGGAGCTCAGCCAATCTTGTCCACTCTAGAACAGGGGCACATCATGCTTCCTTTCTCAATACCAACCTCAGCAGCTGTTATTAGGTATTACAGCATGCTCTAAACACCCCTGTCCAGTGCTTTTTTTCTGGGGGGACGCAGGGGTACGCATACCCCTAAACATTTTGTGAATCTATGTTTGGCCTCATTGAGGGGCAGTATTTCAATAAGAGTAGGAAAATGAGATTACCCCTAAACATTTTTTTAAAGAAAAAAGCACTGCCCCTGTCCATGCCAGTGATCCCAACCTAAAAGCTCTCATACAAACAGTAAGTGCAGCCCTTACTTTCTGAAGCAACTGTGACTTGACTTTTTTCCGGAACAGGTATGAAGAAGGTGAAAACTCTCTTGCCATTCCTTTCCAGGAGCTATCCATGTTTCCAGGTCAGCAAACACTGAGGTAAAAGGATACACTACATGAGGTCTGCTTCCCTGTCTATACTTACCGGTACTCCCTTTAGGGACTCAGGATTGCTCCTTTCTTTGTGTAAGGACTACCACTCACTAAGTACCCAAGGTTACTAATTTAGGAGTTTTCTCTCCATCTGTCTCTGACTTGTTAGGGACACAAGTGTGCTCCTCTGATCCTGCCCCTCTCCCTGCCTCCAGAAATCCTTTTATAAAAGGATCAGATGCATTTTCCAGGTCCTTCCCCACATCTGCACCTAACTCCCAACAGTTCTCTATCAGAGTCCCTGATAAGGGGCCCTGATTCTCCGTTCAAGCAGGTAAGAAACTTAAAGTGCAGAAGGTCAGTCCCTAGCACTCCCTCACTTCCACAAGAGCCAAATCCTAGGGTCCAAGGGGCCTTCGCCCCCATAAAATATTTGAGGGAGCCAGACACCCCATTGCCATTCAAATGGGGTCCATGCACCTCATCATGTGATCAGTTATTCAGGGTAGTGCTTACTTGCCCCCCAATATTTTATTCAAGTTGGCACCCCATTAATTTAAGTGGGTCTACTTTGACTATGCCTAATGCTGGGTACAAGCCATTATTTCCCAAAGTAGAAGTTTTGAGTTGTGGCTATGTTCCATAAATCACTTCCTTAGCTAAAAATAAAACAGGAAAAGGAGTTACATACTAGTCTATCTGCAGCAGAAATACGTAAGCATGGCAAGTATCCTGGACCAGAACTTGGACAGCACATGCACTGTAAAAGCTCTGATCCTAAAATTGTGACCACTCTGTGGTAAGCAGCAGGCGCTCTGTGGTCCTACCACATCTGAAGAGCAGGCAGTCCCATGCACAGGATGAGAGACTATGAGGGCTGCTTGACATTTTACACCTGCCTTTCTCAACTTGTTGCCCTCCAGATGTTTTGAACTACAACTCCCATAAGCTCCGGCCGGTATGTCGATTCCAATTGGGCCTGATGGGAATGGCATGCTATGTATACACTACCAGCTTAAAAGCAACTAGGTCATTGTTTTTCTCAATTAGGATCAGAGCTGGTTTGGAGGGAAATGCATAAAAGGCTGTATTTCAAGATGCAGTTTTTATTTTGAGGGTGGCTGGCTACTAGGGAGAGGCTTTGCTCAGTAGCTGTGACACCTTGATTATGGAATACCTTCCCTGGGCATATTGCCTGACTCATACGTTATTGACTTTTAGATGCCAAGTGAAGGCTCCTTTATTAAGCTTCTATCAGTTAAATCTAGTATGTTAGGCTAATTTAAGACTTTTATGGAATTTGGTGCTGCTGCTTTGAGTCACTTGTTGTTTTAATTTATTAACATGTTTTAATTTGAGACCAAGTGCACTATAGTAGATGCTGGACTTACGCCATGGGGACCCGGATTAAATTCCCTAGTCAGCTATGAAGCTCGCTGGATAACCATCACTCTGTACAGAAGAATCCTTCCTCAGCTAAGATGATGGATAACAAGGATAGGCAATCCCCTTTGTGCCACCCCCAACTCATGCAGCCCCCCCAAAGACCACTGCTTTTCAGTACTACCCTGCCAGCAATTGCTTACAGAGCAGCAGTGATAATTATCCCACCCTGCAATATAATCAGTTGTTTTTAATGAAATGACATGCAGAATCGCTTGCATGGACCTGGTATGGGAGATTAATGCTCTGTCAATCAGGCATAAATCTGGCGGCACAAATATTGTCATAACTAGCTGTCCGTGTATTTACTGAAGGAAATTAACTCCTAGAAATATCTTACCATTTAATTTAATGAGTCAGTGGGCATGCCTGCCGGTGCCATTATCTCTGTCACCTACATATATCACATAAAACTTACTCTGTGGTGGCAAAAGCCAAAGCCAGTAAGCTCTTTGTAGGTCGTTTGTAGGTCATCTCAGCATGATGGAATTATTACTACCTTTGTCTTCCGGTGCTAAGGATCATATTTATATACTGTGGCCAGTGCTATTTTTATAGAAAAAGACATGCTGGAACTCACCATGAGCACCTCCCTTATTCTCTTAGAATGGTGCCATAATTGAATTCCGGCTGAAAAGAAGACATGACTACGCTTCCACTGTTGGAGGCAATCTGCCCCCGAATGCCAACTGCTGGAAGCCACAAGAGGGGAGGCTGCCATTGTGCTCAGGTCCTGCTTGCGGGCTTCCCAAAAGCATCTAGTGCCACTGTAAAAATGGAGATGTCGAACTAGATGGGCCCCTGGCCTGATCCAGCTGGGCTCTTCTTATGGCATGCATAGTCATCTCCTCCTTAAAAAATGGCTCCTATCTAACCCACCCATCTTGGAGCAGTGGCAATACCTTTCTTTCCCCCTCCAGATTTAGGTTTTTGCCTATCAGTCCTTTCAGCTATCAAAGTCTCTCCTGCTTCAGGTAACCTCGTAGGAGAGAGAGAGAGAGAGAGAGAGAGAGAGAGAGAGAATCAAAGCCCCAGCTTCTTCTAACTTTGCTTCACTCCACTTCTAGGGAATAGGAAATACATATGTTCATACCAAAACCTATTATCAGAGTGGTTGGGGTGGGGGGAAATAAGAGACTGAACTGAAACTCTCCCACCCACCCATCTACACACACAAAGTTGACTAGCACTGGTTGATCATCCCTTCTTGCCATTGCTGTGTGGTAGCTGGCTTGGTCCTGGCTGTAGCTGAGCGAGTAGCTGTAGTGGCAGAGAGACTCATCCAGGCCTATGGTTCACCTCTCACACTCTTGCACACAAACACACGGCATTGGGCAACCTCTCCCATTCCTCTTCCTATACAGTACATCTTGCCAATGTGTAAGGAAAAGAGAGATTGTCTGATGTAGTTCTTCAAATGGCTAGTACTGCTCTCTCAAAGGTAGTAGCAGTTTTGCTGTATTACTGCAGGAGGGAGACCTCATCTCCCTCTTCTTCCAAGAGGATATACCCGTACATGCTTCTGTCCTCCAGTCAATTGGCCCAAGAGTTGTGTTGGGAGATTTATTCATTCAGTTTTTATTTAATTTACCAGACGTGCACTTTCAAAGGTAAAACACCCCTCTCCTTCACACTGTGCTCTTCTCCAGTTTTTGTGACATGGTTCTGCAGCTGTATAATGCATGCAAAAATGTGTATATTAATGAAACGTGTGTGCAGAAATGCATGTATCAGTGAAATCAATGTACAAAAATGCATTCTGATAGGGGAAATGGCTTGCAAAAAGAAATGTGCTGAACAAAATTACACGCACACTAACAGTATGTTAAAAGAAATGAGCTAAAAAAATGAGTGCAAATTTTCATGCAGACTTTTTAAAGAAAAAATATCACAAATCAATATAGAAATGGGATGATCCGAAAGCTGGGAAAATGAGAGACATGGAAACTGACAGATTTGTATGCCCCTCCCTAAGAGTATCAGCTATTTATTCTAAGAGCTGTGGCTGCCAATCTTTCCCTCCTCTCTGCATGCACCAGATTTGATATATGAGGAGCAAAGAAAGGATATCATAAAAGGGTCACTCACTGCAGTCATTTACATGAGGGGGGGGACCTGTGTTTTGGGTGGTGTTCTTGGAACTGCACATGGTCTAGATGTCACCTGGACCACATCAAAGGGGGATGCTCACTGTAAACTTTAGCTAAAAAACAGGAGTGTTTTATGTGACTTATCCACTTACATATGTACATGTACATACATATACATTCCCTTTCTTTATGGCTGCAGACACACCATTCATTTAAAACACGTCCCCGCCCAAGAATCCTGAGAACTGTAGTTTGCCCCCCACAGAGCTACAATTTCCAGCACCCTTAGAGTTCACAAGGTTCTGGAGGGGGTGATTGTGCTTTAAATGTATAGTATGTATGCAGCATGATATATACGGTAATATGATATTCAAAAGAAGAGAAGGAGGATGCTCTTTTAAATAACTCTGCTTTTTCACTGCCTGCTAAAAACATTCCTTCAAGTGTTTCTTTGTTTTTGAGAATTAATTTAGTTCACTTAGGAATTTGTTCTGCTCTGTATGCTTTTATAATTTTAGTACATTATAATGATTTTATTGTATACCACCACAATTTTTTTGAGTTGGTTGTTTAGAAATACTCTTAGAAAAGTGACAAAATAGGGATTCTTTTTCTTCATGAAAATATTTCAATAAATTGTTAATAGCAAAAGGGGGGTAACGCCTCACAAATATATATGAGAGGAGCTTAGTGTGGGACACACACCCCTTTTTATTAAAATAATAGCAGGCATAATTTTAAAGCTGCCAATGGCACTCAGACATGAAATTTGTCTGCCTTCTAGAACAGCACACTGGAAAACAAAAAATAGTAATTATGAAGTATCTATATTGTTTTCCATTGAATGTGAATGTCTGTTTCCTAATTTCATGAATCATCTGAGACTTCCGTGAAAAGGCCCTTGTAGCAAAACTGATACTGGATTTTATTATTTTAGTACGTTTTAATGACCACCACGGTTTTTATCAGTTGGGTGTTTATAAAAATAACAAAATAGGGAATTTCTTCTTCTTCATGAAAACATTTCAGTAAATTGCTGGAAGGGACCCAAGGGTCATCTAGTCCAACCCCCTGCTGCGCCCCCATCAGTTGTTGCAATTTTATCTCAGACCCATCCTTCAATATATAACAACCAGCTGGTTTTTGTTTGTTTTTTCCCATTTTGAGGTGGTGGGAATCAATTGGCAGTTTGCTGCCTCTTTCGAAATGAGAGGAGTTCAGTTCATTCATTCCAAGAGAATAATCCCTATGGACGTCTCTGAAAACCTCTCTCCCTGAGCTCCCTCCCCCACCCGGCCTCATTCCCATGTGCAGGTCCTGCCATTAAATCTGCAGCCACTTCCAGACATAACACAGTAGCTCTTTTAGTATTAAGGTGGCTTTGTGAAAGCTATATTAAATTAAACCACTTTTGACATTTTATCATGCAAGAGAATACAATAATCATTTCGACGTCCTTCTGACAGCTTACAAAGCATGCAGCTTGTTGGTGTAGAAAGGCATTGATCCCAGGCGTGTAATCAATAGAATGTTTCTAAAATGTTATGGTTATTGAGCTGCTCTCCTTTTCTCTTTGTTTTAAGAAACAGCATGCCCTTTTAAGGAGGTGTTTGGGAAGGTGGTTATAGGGGAATCAAATAAGGAGAGTATGCCAAGTCAACAGAATGAAAATTATGTAAATCTGAAGGTGTCTGTTTCCTCTCTGCTGGGGGCAAAGTTATTTTTCCCCAATATACCGGTAGATGTTGGGAGAGAATCCAGAATATAAGGCTCAATTATTTTAAAGATTTTGTCCCAGTCTGTGGGGGAGTGGAAATCACGCAATGAAATGATTTAGGATGTGATGCAGTAATACAAAAGGCTCTTCCCCAGGTAAGATTCCATAATGGCCATTATAACTATTCCCACAGCCACAAATGCAAGAAACCTTTTTGATGGAATCTTTTTGATGCTGTTTGTTGTATCTTGCCTAGCAGATCCTACTAGGCTAGATAGAGCAGGGGCCTGACTGTCTGGTATCTTCGTATGAAAAACCAGGCATAGTACCTTGTTTCTCCATCTGTTCCAAACGATATGCCGGTCCAACAAGACACAAGTATGTCAGCAGAATTTCTCACAGACATTTCTGTCATCATGGGGGACAAAGACAAGCACACCCTGAAATTCCAGATACAATGTTCTCATGTGTTTTTTCTTTCTTTTTCAAGAGAAAAGATAAGGTTGCAATTTGAGAACAGGGACATCCACATTGTTCTTGCCTTTAGACAGCCAGATTTCAGTTTGCTTTGGCTCAGGGGACTAGTAGAAGACAACCTTTTCTAGTTTGTTGTGAGTTCCCGGCTTTTGGCCCTGTGATTCCCTCCAAACAGTGTTAATTAAATTTTAGGGTGAGCCAGCCTCACCCATCCAAGAGGCTGCTGGCAGTTTAGTCCTTTCCTCCATACTTCTTTGTGATGCTGAAAAGTTGAAGGGAAAGATGCTGAGACATTTGCACCCAACCTTTCCTTCCAAGGCTATCATGGATGGAGAATAAGGCTATCAGAGAGGCTACAAATCCTAACGCCTAACTCAGGCTTCCTCAACTTTAGCTGTCCAGATGTTTTTGGCACACAACTCCCATGATCCCTAGCTAGCAGGACCAGTGGTCAGGCATGATGGGAATTGTAGTCTCAAAACATCTGGAGGGCCGAGGTAGAGGAAGCCTGGCCTAACTTCTACTACTGTTGGAGGCAATATGCTTCTGAATGCCAGATGTACCAATTTTTTTTGTTTGTACCTGCACATTGGTAGCATGCAGCACCATACTATGCATGTTTACTCAAAAGTAGGAATGTAAGAAGGCAGCAATTTCCATTCTAACTCTTAATGGTCACAATCAGTGCTATTTCTGTTCCACTGCACATCATTTCCCAACGAATCCTACATGAATCATCTCACCAAACACTATTTGGTGACTTACATTCATTTCAATAAAAAGGAAATGTCAAAAGAAAGTATTAATTATGTTTCTTTTGTGGACTTAAAAACAATGTGAACTGATACAGATGACATTTGCTTGATTGATTTCCATTCCTGACTGCAGGGGAACAAGCGAACTGTAGCAATTTCCATGTCCCCCCCCCCCTTTTTTGTTTACACAATTCCTCAACATCCTTAATCAGAATCAAGTACTTCTGTATCTGCCTTATCCCTTGGTAAGTGTGCATAGGATTGCCACCATCGAGAGGGAAATTGGACAAACAAAGTAAAGGAGGTGAAAGTTGTAGCAATCTGGAATTAATTCCATAAAGTCTTCTAGTTATTTCAGAGCTCAGTAAGTGTTGAGATGGAGATGGGGTGAACTTACAGAATAGTAAAGGAACCAATCGGGAAAAGCTGCTAATCTCTAGTAGCCTGCTTCAGCCATTTCCATAGCTGTCAAGTTTCGGATTTGAAAATAAGGGATCAGCAGCCTCACCTATCCCGGGGACAGTCACATGGCAGTGGTGGGCGGAGCCAGAAGCAAAAGTGGGCGGCACTGGTGTGAACACACGCAGTAGGCTTACTGTATTTTGGAAACGCTGCCTGTGGGCTACGACGCCTGTAAGCGCGGGAAATGTCTCCCGCTTGCTATGAGGCTGCAAGGAGGCAAGGTCTTCCCAGTCCCTGGCCAGCAGCGGGAGGGAGAGGAGCTGCTTCCTTTGAAAAAACGGGAAATTAAAGGGATATAAAAAATAAGGGATAGCAGCGGGAAACTGCTTGAAATAAGGGAGATTCCCGGGGAAAACGGGATACTTGACAGCACAGCATTTCTGGGTTCTTAGCATCACTGGTTGAGGGGCTGCCTACTTGTACCACTGTGGCTGAATCCTCGTGTGTCTCCAGCTCTGCTATCCTTCTCTGTCCAGAGGGTTTTCCCTGCACCATGTGCCTTACGAAACACACACCTCATCAGGGAGAAGTGTTTCCACACAAAAGCTCCCCTTCATCATTGCAATCCGCTGCATGAGGACTGTACCAATTTACGGTGTATACTGGCCACATCAGTTTCCCATCTGTGCGCTCTTTGTGAAATCAAATGGAAAGTGTCAGTTTTAAGTCTCTGTATTAGCCCTTGCCACTCTCATTTTGAAGTGCCAACCTGTGGGGACAAAGAAAATCCAAATGCACTGAGGTCGTGCTGGGAGTGCTCTGTTCCTCGTGGAGGATAATGCCCTCCGATTGGCATAAATATCACTCCTGAAGCCGTAGTACATCAGACTAAGCGGAATCCTGTACTGTTTAATGAGATGCTTTAAGCCTCGCATTCTAGGAAAAGTCCTTGATAGCATTATCTGTCATTACTTACACATGCTGTGCCTACTGCTCTGTAGAAATCTATTCCTGTACGACCTGGGCCAGAGAAATTGAAAGAACCTCCAAACAACCTAATCCCGTACAGTGTGCCTTATTTTAAAGCCCAGTAAATTACTTTTTTAAAACTTTAGTATTACACACTGATCAAGGCTTCGAAATAACTAATGAAGGAGGCAGTAACTCTGTACTATGACTGTTGCACAATTAGATACGCATTTTCTAGCTGTTAACAGAACTGGTTGTGTATCCCTTCACAGCTACGTGTGAATCCATATCTTACATGTGTGTTTACAAAAGTGATCACTTCAGGGATCTTTAAGCTCAATATTCATTCATTTACTTTTGCCACTGTGGTTATTGAACTGGATTATTACAAATATAGAAATGCCAGGACTGCCTTGCTAACTTGAGGGAATTAGCTAGAACTGCAGTATAATTGATATGACCACACAAAATGGCGGACAGCAAGGAAAAAATTGTGATTTGAAGCACCAGGACGGAAATATAATAGTTGTTATGAAATACACAGGCTATCCAAATAATGTCAACCATCTCAGACCCTATGATTGACAGGTGAATCTGGCTGGTGACCCTTGACAGAGCCTTTTCAGTGGCAGCTCCCCATTTGTGGGTGAAATATGCTGTTCTTGGCAACCCCTGAGATTGTTGAGACTGTATGAGCTGTGCCCACCAGAGATAGAAACCTGGCTGTTGGTTGTTGTTTTTTTTAAGGCCATACTCCCAGAATTGCACCAGCATGCTCAGCAGAGGCAATGCAATCAAACACTTTGCGGCGGTAAATGTCATGTTCAGAAAGGACACTTGCACTTCCTTGTTCTGCAGCCCTTTTCCAGCTGAAGATTAAAAACGATAACAATAATGTGGGTCCTTGCCAAAGGGTTGCATTGTCAGCCGGGGAAAATAGAAAGCACTCTCTTGGGTAGAAAAAGGCTGAGGCAGCAAAAGGCATCAGAAGAGCCTCAGAGCCAATGAGCTGTTACCGAATAACTCGGCTGCTTAATCTCTGGGAGATGGAGAGGAAGCAGCAAGCTGACAGGGAAACAGACAACTTGTGTGTGCGGTGCTTTGGCACCTGAAAAGGGGAATGGAATGAAATCACAGCTTTATTCTGTGTACACACACACACACACACTGCAAATGCATTCATTGGTTCTGAGAAGCAAAAGAAGCAAGCTAGACCCAACCCACAGCACAGATCTCCAAAGGCAACCGAAGAAATATCAAAACAAAGGAACAGGAGTGGAAACCCATTTCTAGCTATTCTACACTAATAATGTTACTGTACACATTTTCAGTTTTCTTTCTGCAACCACGAGGGCCAGAAACTTGACTCTTAAAAAAAAAAAACTGAGACTTTCAGGGATTTGACTGAATTTTGCATTACAAACCCTTATATTCCATACTCCCATACTGTGATTGCAGTCATTTTTTTTTTTTTTTACCTTCCTGACTGGTAAATAAGAACAGAATTTGAGTTCATCATTCCCACCCAATTCCACTGTCAGAAATGTGCTTATATATGCAGACTGTCATAAACACGTACAGCGATGCAGACAGAAATATGAAATTGCAATCCGCAATGATTAAGAGATCAGGATTCAGGGCAGGTGATGTGGCAACGAGCTGTGCCCACCTAAAACTAAGGAAACTGAAAGGGGAGAGAGTGCTATTTTGACTTTAATTTAACAATTATGAAAAAGGCCTCCTTTTATCCTTGGCGGCAGACAGGAGAGGGGGGCGAGTCTTCCTTGCTTGGGGAGCATGCAAACTCAGGCAAGTCCTCTGAGCAAGGATGAAAAAAGAGGCTACTTTCAATGTCAGCTACAGAAAAATGTCTCATCAGGCTAATAGTCAAGCTAGCGAAATGTTCCATAGCCCTTTTATTAGCCAGGTGGCCTGTTGTCCACTTCGCTTGCCAAGTGAGCTGATCGAGCCCAGGAGAGTGCCAGCTCCATCAGGCTGCAATTAACAATCAGCCTGGCTCAAAGCCAAATGGGCAGGCGACCTCCCCAAACCGGAATGAAGTGGGCATCACCAGCTTGTGCTCTGCCATGTGCCAGCCTTGATTTGGTGTAGTGGCACCAAATGCGCTGCAAACATCTGGGAATTAGTATTGTGTGTTGTGTTAGCATGCTGAACGTGGCATCGGTTTGGAAGGAGCATTTTTGCTAGCTATGCGCAATGCCATGTCTACTCAGAAGGAAGCCCTGCTGAATTCAGCCCAGGCAAATGGGACTGTGGCTGCAGCTGTAATAAGCATGCAACTATTTGTGTGGGCCAGTGAGGAACAAAAAACCAATATGAGATTGCTGCATCTGCACGTACGGCTTGGAAAGGCTCTTATCTGACAACCTGGGCAGCTGTTGTCAGTGACTGTGGACAGTTCTGAGCTAGATGGACCTGTGGTCTGACTTGGGATAAAGAAGTTGCCTTTACAATGTAAGGTAAAGGACCCCTGGACAGATTAGTCCATGGTGGTGTGAGCTCCTGTTGTTCTGTTCCAGCTTCTGCCAACCTAGCAGTTCAGAAGCTGCCTGTATAGGTGCAGAAACGACTTTAGAGATGCCTGGCCAACCAGTCCTAAGCAATTGCTACTGCCAAGTCCAGCACTGTGTTGAAGGCACAACAAAAGCCATGTTGTGTATCTTCTGTTGCCCACCTGAGCCCCTCTCGACTTACCTACCTTGTGGACCTTTAAGCTGAGTGTCTTTGAACTGCAGAGATGGGGCAACCCAGATCGATACACCTGTAACCCTGCAAAATGTGCAGAGACAGTTTGGAACAGAATGAGAATCAGTGCCAGAACTGTGGGGAGAAAGGAAAGGAGCTTGAAGCCACACCACCCATGCACCATTAAGTTTTTAGCCAAATCATGGACCCCTTGTAACCTTCTTAAAAACAGTGGCCAAGGGAGCAGGGACAGACACCCACAACCATTCTAGGTGATCCTTTCAACATCCAGTTTGTTCAGCATTCACCTTGATTTCCTTGCACAAAGCTCAAGTCTTCACTGCACATTCATTCTGAAAGCTTTCTGATTTGTTCATAGGGTGGGTAGACAATGAGCCTTCCTCCTGCCGCAATCCCAATTTGTTTGCTGGGAATTTACATGTCTTCCTGTTAATCACTCAATCCAAGCTTCGCTTTGCGTTTTAACACGATTCACAGTTCCCCAAACAATATGTAAACTGAAACGGAACGCTCCTTCGAAATTTGCACTTTTCTGAATTTTGCAATGCAATTCTCCCATGAAACGACGTTCACAGAAAAACGTATATAAGTGGAAACAATATACAAAATGCATGAAAACAACCTGCAGAATGCATATAATTAAGAAACATTGGTTTTGGCAATGTGTATATTAGGCTAAATGTGTATATTAGGAGAAGTGCACACTAAAAGGCTGGAAAATTCCAGAAGGATTTTTTTTTTTTAATGAAAAAAAACTCACAAACTCGCACAGGAATGTGGAGAACTGAACTGAACCTTGGAAATGCAAGGAGCTGAAATGGCCAGATTCATCCATCCCTGCGCTTTTTTAAAAGTGGAAACATTGTGCTAAGGTGACGAGTGAGTGCTTTACTCTGCTTTTAATTGCACAAACAAACAAAAATCTGGGTATGTGCTTGAATTCCTCCCGGAGCATACTAAGAGTCCAGAGTCTCCCCAATTCAAGCACTTAGCCAAAGTTGTGGTGACCTGCTCTCCCTTGCTTAGAGACGGTTAACAAGGAAGAGAGGAAGGTGTTCTTCCTCTGATCTCTGGCACTGCTGCTTCCGGCCTAGCCTTGCTGTCTGTCCTGGATTCACATGCCTGGTCTCCTCCTCTAGAAAGGGGCACGGCCTAGCGATTGCCACAAGTGAAGGCAAAGCAGTTGCATCATCCTCGCTCTCTCCCTCCCTCTTTTAGCAGAGCTGCCACAGGAGCAGCCAAATGAGGTCTGGAGGAGCTAGCTGGCTGCAAGCATCGCTGCCCACATGCTCCCTTTCAGGAATGCTCACAGCAAGGCGGGGTTTCTTTCCTCCCTGCTGACGTGGTGATGTTTTCAGCAATCGGCGTGCTGGCTGGTGGTTCTCTCATGTGCCGTTCCTCTGTCCTTCCTCTCCCTCCTCCCCTTCCCCAATGACGGCATCCCCCACGCCCAGTCGACGTACATAGCAAGGTGTCTGGTGACAACTTGTGGTGCGTGAGTGTTATATGATTCTCCAGAGGCTCAGAGACAAGGCCTACCCAAGACCAAACAAATATCTTTCCTGGACTGGTAGCGTTCACTAGGAAATGGACAAAGTACAGATTTAGGAGCTGGGAAAGGTTGATCAGGATAGCAATTTCAAGTAGACAGAAGAACAGAAAGTTAGATACAGAACAGATTGACAGGTCAGTTATTAATACAATAATATAGGTGAGCATTGGGCTTGGTGTTTTGTTTTGTTTTGTTTGCATTCTCCCTGCTTGGGTTGCATCATGCTTGCGGCGAGTTAATATTAACTGTGCTAATCTTAGCTCCTCCAAAGGAACCCTGGGAATGGTAGTTCAGCAACAGTGCTTGCCAAACCTCAGCAATCAGGAGTCCTGTCCTTTTTTAAAAATGAAAAACCACAGTCCCCACGATTCCATAGGGGCGGGGAAGCAAAGACTGGAGGCTGACAGTTGTTTTAAAGGGAGTCGAAAGCAGTATGACTAGGTCGCTTCAGATGCCTGTATGCACAATTCATGCAAAAATGTGTGCCTTCGTAATCTAATCAAAAGAAGGAAGGTATATTGCAAAAAATAAAAATACCAGTAAATAAAAATCGCTGGCACTATAGAACTCTTGTGTAACAAAACCACTTTTTAAAAAATTAAAAAGAGACTCTTTTGCAGAAAGGGTTTTTTCCAGGCAATCTGTTTGTTGATCTTTAATACTGATTTGTTTATGCACACAATTTTGTGTGAAGCAATTGCTATCCTACATCTTCCAGTGTGTTTTCCCATGACTTTCCATACTGCAAAAAGTAGGTGGGGTAGGAAGAGGGCAGAGAAGTGGGTTTTTATGCAAACCCCCTGAGTCCACTTTAACTGTGCAATCTAAATTTGCCTTTCTGTTATTTATTCCCACCTGCAACTGTCTTTAAGATGCCCAAGTGTCCGGGGTGGGGGTGGGGAGTCCTGGAAAATGCAGGACAACTGCCACTTGGTGGTGATTTCGTAAGACCATGGACATATTTGGTGCAAATAAATTAGGGCAAATGCCCAATAAACAGGTCATCTGGGGCATTCATCCTGAAAAACAAACCAGGACGAATGATCCCTGGGTGCTGTTTCCTGGGGCAAATGCATTTATTTATTCCAACACGCCATTGAATCCCTCCTGGTCACTTACCCTAATTTGGCAAGAGGAGGAGGAATCCGCTGAATCCAAGTGTGATGGGTAGGTGCAAACCCTGATCGTAGGATGCTGTGCTTCTATGCAGTGGGACCTAGGGTGGCCAGGTTCAAGATGCAAAGGGAGCAGGGCTCCTTGCGCCTTTTAATGTGTTGTGGAGGGGATTGCTGCTGAAATTCCCTCTCAGCAACCATGGCAACTTCCTCGATATACTTTTCAGATGAGAAAAAGGGTAAACGCCATCTCCGCTTCACGAAGCAATGGGCCATGATTCACTAAGGTGCAATGATTCACTAAGGGCAGGCTGAGGCTCTGATAAATAGGATAAATGGAACAGATTGAATTCTCGGGTTTATCTCAGATTTCTCAACAGGATGACCAATGGTGGACGAACTCCCTGGAAAGACAGTCGAACCACATGCAGTTGTGTGCAGGGATGCCAACATGAATGAAATATTGGGGAGGGGGGGTAAGGCCCACCCCATGTAATCAACCACAAGACGTGGCACACACACCATTTGAATAGCAATGCCCATCATCTTGAGGGGGGCTGGCCCCCTCAAGTATTTTATGGGGGGGGGCTGAAGGGACCTCGGCCAATAGGAGCTGGCTCCTATGGTTGTGCAACAGTGGGTGGGGGAGAAGCCACCCCCCCCCAGAGCAAGAACCAGGAACCTTAAGCCATCCTTTGTGAGGAGTCATGAGAACTGCAGATCTATTTTTTTTATTATAATTTTTATTGCTTTTGATTAATAAAACATAGAATAACAACCACATTGCAATAATCACTCAAATACATTTGCTCTCCCGAGTTCGTGACTTCCCTCCCTCCCTTCAGCTGGTTTTCTAAGTCATCATATAACATATACGCCTTTCTAATATCCGTCTCTGTCCTTTAATACATTTCAAGCCCTTTTCCTGGTTATGGTCGGAAACTCTGGATTGTCCGATGTTGTAGGTGTTATGTCAGTCCTATTAGTATCTTCAGATTTTTGCAATGATCTCTTAAGTAGTCAATAAATTTACTCCAGTCTTTCTGAAACTTCTGATCACCTTGGTTCCGTATCCTCACCGTCATTTTAGCCAGTTCTGCATATTCCATCATCTTCATCTGCCATTCCTCCAACATTGGTAATTCTTGTACTTTCTGTCTTTGGGCAAGTAAGATTCTTGCTGCAGTGGTGGCATAAATAAACAATCTTTGGTCGCTTTTTTCAATCTCTTCTCCCATCAACCCGAGCAAGAAAGCTTCGGGTTTCTTGGGGAAGGTATATTTTAACATCTTTTTTAACTCATGATAGACCATCTCCCCCCAAAAATTTCACCTTATCACAAGTCCACCACATATGATAGAAATCTCCATCCTTTTCATTACATTGAGAACTGCAGATCTAGTCACCTTCCTGACAGTGAAGTGGCCTCTAGACTGGCTCTGTGCACCTAGACTACCCACTGGACCCTTCTAGACGATAAAAGCCACCTGGTTTGAACCAGAAGTTTGCCTGATCAACTGCGTTCTGCTTTGTTCCTTGGCTGCGACTCCTGGCACTGTTTCCTCGACTCCTGGCTCCTCTCAGCTCAGCCTTGAATAGTGTGTACTCAGGAGGGCACTGTCAGATCAGACGGTGCTACAGTAAGTCCCAAAGGTGCAGAGCAATGCACTGGGCGAGGCCTAGAGCACATCCCATAATTCTCTGTAGTACACTGGGGTTTTGTTGCACATCTGCAGTGTGGAACAGGTTAATCATCCAGAGTGACAGCAGAGAACCTGTGGCTCTCCAGATGTTTGAGGACTACAACTCCCAGCATTCATAGGCCTTGGTCATGGTGGGAGGGGCTGATGGAAGCTGGAACCTATCCATATCAGGAGAATCGCAGGTGACATAGGCTGGATCTAAACACAGGGGAAAACACTATAAATAAGTCAAAAATTAGATCGTTATAACGAAAGAAAGAAAATCTCTATTGCATTTTAAAGTTTTCTGCTCTCTGGTGCCATCTGGTGTTCCATATTTATAGTGCATTCAAATCACTGCTGTTTTTTAACGTATTTTTTATTAAAGATTCCTTGGTTTACAAAAGTATGTGCAATGTCTCTTTTTTCAAGTTACATTTTCTACAGGTCAGTTTCATTTGTTGAGACATTAGTGTTACATTAAGAAGAAAAGGGGGAAAGAGGTGGAGGGGGCCATGGTGAGTGGGGGTGGAGTCGGGTGGCGATGATTCTATTTTACTTAATGGATGTGTGAGATTTTGTGTCAGCGTCACTTGTGCGGGTAATCTTTTCTATTCGCTTGTGTTCCTTTGGTGGTGAGAGAGGTTGGGGGTTGGCCTCAGGTGTGGTTGTTTGTTTGTGACTGGCTGTGGTGAACTTTGTTTTCATGTGTGAGTGGGGTGGGTGGGTGTTTTTGAATCAGGTTAGCCATATTGATTCATTTGCTGTTGGTGGATTCTTGTCGTTTTCTTGTTGGGCTGAGTATGTGATAAAAGGGAGCCAAACCGGGGTGAAGGCATCTTCTTCCATTTGTCCCCGTGTCATTTTCAGTTTATTGGTTAGTTTTTTTCTGATAAGGCTGTTTCCCATACTATTTGGTACCATTGCTCCATGCTTACTCCTGACAGGTCTCTCAGGAGTAAGCATGGACCAATGGTACCAAATCGCAGTTTCTTTCCTAATGTAGCTGAGTCCATGGCCTGGCTAGACCCTGAGGAGTGGTGGCTGAATTCTGATGAGTGGGCACTGAGAGCAGCCGGGTTGGAGACTGGCTTGGAAGAAGGGATCAGTGGTCTGGGGAGCCTGAAACAGCCAGGAGATGAGAATCTGAGGCAGGAGAAGCTGCAGAATTGGAGAGTGAAGAACAGGAGCAGGAGTAGAGAGGAGGAGGAGGAGGAAGAGGAGGAGGAGGAGGAGGAGGAGGAGGAGGAGGAGGATTTGATATCCCGCTTTATCACTACCCAAAGAAGTCTCAAAGCGGCTAACGTTCTCCTTTCCCTTCCTCCCCCACAACAAACACTCTGTGAGGTGAGTGAGGCTGAGAGACTTCAGAGAAGTGTGAGTAGCCCAAGGTCACCCAGCAGCTGCTTGTGGAGGAGCGGAGACGCGAACCCGGTTCACCAGATTACAAGTCTACCGCTCTTAACCACTACACCACAAGGGTGAAAAACCTGTAAGGGGTAAACTACAGCGACCAGAATTCTTTGAGGGGGGAAATGTGCTTTGAATGTGCTTTACAGGTTGTATTGTCTATTCAACCAGTTACTGGATTTGATGTACAAATTTCCCATTGTGATTTTAGAGCTGTATCTATATAAACTTCATTTCAACGCAAAGCAAATAGTGGGGAGCTGTAATCAATTATGTGTTGATCGCAGACTGAAAGCAACAATGGCGAATGACGATTGCATTTGCTGGATCGATTTCTTTTGTGGTCATGGGATGAATAAGCAAAAATCAGCAATTGCCGCTCCTGTTTCTGTTTTGGTCGGAGTTATCTGGCATCCTTGCAGGTTGTGGCCAGACAGATGGTGCTGGAGCCTGCAGATCAGGCAGGAATGATATCTGAGATGGATCTCCTTTGTTCTCTCACTTAGGAGGGGAATATTTCTTCTAATACAACAAATGCAACCTGCAGGTTTTATAAAAAGCGAGAGGGGCTGCAAAATGCTGGGAATTTTTTTTGTGTGTGAAATAATATTTTAAAAGCTGAGTCCACAGGCCTCCTAGTGACATTGTCCAGCCAAATGTGGAGAGGCTACAGTCAAAGTGTGTGCATAATATAATTTTTAGAAAGCAGAGGAACATCAGCCATACACCCTTTGAAGGATCCAAGGACTGGGAAGATGTGATCCGACTATTGGAGGCCAAAAGGAGAACATTCCCTTTTTAAGCTGTTTGCTTATTAGCACCCAGATGGCAGATGTGGCCTTACTCAGCAGAAGCAAATATGGTTAAATATTGATGGGGAGAGCATGGCCATTATTTTTTCTTGTACCTAAAGAGCGTGAGGACAAAGCAAAGGCATGTGGGTTTCCATCAAGCTTTCCTGCTGTTAAATTGTTAGCCAGGATCATCATACCCACCAACACAGAATCATAGTTGGAAGGTCCCCCAAGGGTCATCTAGCCCAACCCCCTTGCTGCCTCTCGCCAACCCCACCCACACCCACCTGCAGCTAAGAATAGAACGTGCCAATTTCGATTTCTCCGTTTCTCATTTTTCCAAGCTTCAAACCTGTTGACGTCTTAATGCAAATTTCTCCCAACTTACAGATTTTTGCAAGCAAAGTGCCCAAATAGAACGCTTTTCAGATGCGATTTTTTGTGGGGCACGCTTTCCTGCAATAGCCACAAATTTTTGTATATGTTATTTGGCCGGAGAATTGCATTGCACAAAAGCTGGAGACATGAAAATGCTGGAAAGTGCAAATTAGGTAGACTTGCATTGAAATCTGAATTTCCCTCCAGCAGACTTTTTAGCCCTGCTCAACATGGATAGAGTTCCTCTAGCTCACTTGAGAGGGGGAAATTTCCTTATTGTTTCAGTCCATACATACAACGCAAGGAAATTCTACTGCACCTTTGCGACCGTGAGTTCAGATCTTTTGGATTCACAGCTGCAGAACAGAATGGCCCAGGTCAGGGTGGGGCGGAGACGGGTCTCACTCCACTTCTTGCTTCACTTGAATAAACTTGCTCCTTGCCATCCTCTTTCTTCGCCTGGCTCAAGGCAGCCCTATCAATCTCTCCTTACCATTAATTAAGCAAAGGCAGGCCTGTAACTGACAGCGTGCTACAGCCACTGGACTGGTTACTCAAGCTGTAAAATCCAGTATTATACCTTGACAGTTTAATGAACATATTCATCCTGCACACATCCTTGCCCTCAAACAGTTCCAGGCAATGGAGTCTCGTTTCCATCCAGCAGGTACACAGGTTTACTCTTATGGGCATATATACGTCTAAGCCTTTGAGGGTTCTGGGAAGTCAGATAAAATAAAATTGAAACTGAAATGAGAGGCATTGACATGCAGTGTCTGCCTAAGGTTTGAAAAGAACTCTGAAGATCCAACAGACTCTAGAGAAAACTTGACAGCACGATGAAGACCCTGTTGTTGGTCTGATCATCTTATCTAGAGGAATTCTACCCCGGACCGTGGAGGTTCTGAACATGCGACCCTGCAACAAAACATTGCAGCGTAGACTGCTCCTGATCAGGATTCCAGCCAACTAGCCAGATCATTTCTCAGGATATCCTATTCCATTCTTCCTCCTCCCTGGTTTTCTGGCTTTCTCATTGCTCCCCACAACAGTCAGTAGGCATTTTGTTGCCGCGTCCGTACTCATTAGATTGATTTTGGGATTCTCCCCCCTCCTTAATTTTTCCCCCCATTGCAAAATGGTACTTCTGTCAACTTCGGATTCGCTCAAGCCTGCCGATACTTTCCTCTTTCGCACAAGTGATGCTGTCTTGATGCCGACCAAACTGAGTCTGCTGTTAGTATATAGCAGGAGCGGAGCCCCTTTTATAAATCAAAGTGCTTCATTCCCTTTGTAGGAAAGAGTTATTTTCCAAACTGGATCAGCACACTTTGATCCACTTTAATTGCACAAACATCGAGATCTGGTACGTGTTGGAATCTCTCCTGCGAAATACTGACCGTCCCTCTGTTTAATTGCTTTTACCTGTAAGATAAGCCCGTGTTTATTGTTATTGCAATACTTCCTTAGATAGCTCAAGTTGGTAGACAACGAGACTCTCCATCTCAGGGTTGTTGGTCTGAGCCCCGCGTTGGGAAAAAGATTCCCACATTGCAAAGCATTGGACTAGAGAACCCTCATGGTCCTTTCCAACCCCACAATTCCGTGATCATTTTGCAGTTAGCCTGCATGACAAAGGTGGAAATTCCCTTTTTGGTTTCTCCCAGTTTTCACTTCTGGATTTTGAATGTAATTTTGGATGCCCCTAAACAGCCGTTCACCTTTAACCAGCAGGACCCCCTCCCCTTCTTTTTTGAAACTAAGATGAATTATTCATACAGACTTAAATGATTCATAGATATCAGCATGTTATATAATGAACTGTGTGTATTATTGATGAAATAGCATTGTAAGGTCCTATGGATCAGGGTGGGCCATATAGCCTGTGTGGTCTGGTTTTGCTAGAATCTCTTGAGTCCTGCCAATGTGCGTTAAATTTACATCCATCATCCTCAGGATCTTCTAAAAGGGCATAACTTAGTGCTGCAAGCCAATTAACTTCTACAGTTTGATTGATTTAATCATACGAGTCCCTGAATTGATCGAGCCATTAATTAATTGATTGCATGTGGGAAATAGCAATGGGTCGTTGCCAGCCAAGTTTTACTCAGCGTACACCCGCTGAAAGTAACGAGCCCAAGTTTGGCCATTATTTTTAAGAGGTCTATTCTGTGTAGGACTTCCGGAACGCATTCTGTTCAAAAACCAAGGTACGACTGTAGGGAGTGATCTGCTGCTCTAAGGCAAGGTTGATGGAATTTTATTTTGTTTTTATGGAGAGGACAATTTCCTTGGGCAGGGGCGAAACTAGGCTTTATTTCACCCGGGGCCAGAAAGCCCAGTTTGGCAAACCCCCCCCCCACATTTCTGCACCACATACAAGGTAAAACAAAGTAAAATAAAAAATTCCTTCCAGTAGCACCTTAGAGACCAACTAAGTTTGTTCTTGGTATGAGCTTTCGTGTGCATGCACACATCTTCAGATGCACACGAAAGCTCATACCAAGAACAAACTTAGTTGGTCTCTAAGGTGCTACTGGAAGGAATTTTTTATTTTATTTTGTTTTGACTATGGCAGACCAACACGGCTACCTACCTGTAACATACAAGGTAAGGTAAGGAATCTTATATCGCTTCTCCCTCTCCCCCCCCCCCGCCAGCCCCTTTCCCTCCTCATTACCCCCAGTATGAAATGAGCCAGAGGACTGCATGTGGCTCTGAAAGTACATCAGGTCTCGACTAGTTAAAAAACCCCAAAAAACTCACTCCTTGCATTTTGTCCTGGGGGAGGGGAAAAAACCCAAACCACCAGAGCCAAGTCAGTAGGCCAGGATAATCTGGGACACCTGGCAGTTCCGACTTCCTCCGTGGGTACAATGCGGGCTTTTTAGTGCCCTTCCAACTGGAAGCGGCGGCACAGTGCCGGTGCCAAGGGCCGTCTGAGCCGATCTGTGATGCCATCCATCCCTGTCCCCCAGCTGCGGCAGATCTGTAGGGCACGCATTCTCCCTCGGAGAAGGAGGCGCTGAGCCATAATCGGCAGCCATCCACTGAGAAGCCCGTTGAAGGGACACGGAGCTGTCCATCACCCGGGGCAACTCAGAGACACAATAGATCACCAGAACAAAGACACAAAATGTGACCTTGCCGGGAAGGTGGAGGTGGGGGGAGTTACAGAGGAACGGAGCAGGTGGTGTCTACAGCGCAGGTCATGTCCCTTTTTGCCATTGTCCTCTGCTCACAATGCAGTGCCTTTCAGCATTGCCCCCCCCAAATTGCCCCCCCCCCGTGAATCTGGCCCGTTGCTTCTGAAGGATGCTGTGCCCATCAGGGGTTCTCTCCTGGAATTTAGGAAGCGGAGAAGGATGCTAAGCCTGTTCAGAATGCCTTTGCCCTTGCCACCAGCCTGGGGTCTGGAAAGGAGGGTTTCTATTGGCTCAGAAAGAAGAGGCGGTTTCGGGGCACATGCTTCGCACCCAGAAGGCCACAAGTTCAAAGCCTGGCATCCCTAAGATTTGTGGAGCAGGTGATGGGGAAGGAACCCCCTCTCTGCCTGAGAGGCCACAGAGAACTGTGGGCTAGAAGGTGCAATGTTCCTAAAGCTGAAGGCCAGGAACTCGCAGACCTCTAGATCAGGCACGTCCAACAGGTAGATCGTGATCTACCGGTAGATCACTGGATGTCTGTGCTAGATCACTGCCCCCCCCAAAAAAGCTCAACAACTTTGGCTCCCCTAAAAAAAGCTCAATATTTTTGCCCTGTACCCCCAAAAACTGGGGCTTTCCTTCTCCCTAAAAGAAAAAAGCTGAACAACTTTGACCTGAACCCCAAAAAAGCGGGTAGATCACTGCCAGTTTTTAACTCTGTAAGTAGATCGCAATCTCTTGGGAGTTGGCCACCCCTGCTCTCGATGTTGTTGGACTCCAGCACCCATCAGTCCCGAGTGGTCAGGGAAGGTGGAAGTTCAAAGTGTATGGAGGGCACCTCGTTGACTATCCCTGATATAACGGCTGTCAAAATAGACCGGCCTTTCAATCCAGGTTTAAAAAGGGCACAGAAAGTGGGAATGCAATTGTACTCAGGTGCTGCTTGTGGGCTTCCCCTGAGTATCTGGTTGGCCACTGCGAGAACCACCATTTCCTGTGGTTTCCATCAGCTACAATTCAGAAGCATGCTGCCTCCAATAATGCAGACAGAACATAGCTATCATGACTAGGTGCATTGATGGCCGTTGATCCTCTGTTAATTTGTCTAATCCTCTTTCAAAACCATCAAAGATGGTGGCCATTGTTATGTATTCAGCTGTCTGTGTTTGCCTGAGCTTGAGCCTGGACTAAGGATTCTGAGCCCCTGTGTTCTGATTCGATACATGATATCCAATCAAAGGACATTTCAGGATTTGGGCCTCTGCCATTGGCCCTTAAACTCTGAGTCATGATTCGCAGCTTGGAAGTTTAGACAGCCAATCACGTTGGGAGTGGGAGTGGCCCAGGCCTTCAGAAATGTATATAAGCAGTGACTTTGCCCCTGTTGTCCAGTTCTGTTAGTTCAATAAAGGTTCTTGCTGTTATCCAGGCATAGGCAAACTTGGCCCTCCAGATGTTTTGGGACTACAACTCCCATCATCCCTGACCACTGGTTCTGTTAGCTAGGGATGATGGGAGTTGTAGTCCCAAAACATCTGGAGGGCTGAGTTTGCCTATGCCTGGTGTTATCACTGTGTCTTGCCTTGTGGGAACCCACCTACACTTCAGCCATCATTGCCTCTTGTGGGAGAGGTGCTGAGTGAAGAACTCCTCCCTTTTTGTCTTTCCTGAATCTTCCGACGTTCACCTTCTCTGTCCACGAGTTGCAGAGTTGCGCAAGGCGGAGGGAAGCTGAGGTGTGAGCCATACATTTGGGAAGGCGTTAAAACGTTGCCCGGTTCACACATGACCTCAGTTCCACAGCCAACATATTAAGTTGGCTCTGAGGCCCAGTTGCCACTCCGATGCCAGAGAGGACATAATGACAATATTGTATTTCGGCTAATAAACAAGCCTTTTTTTCTGGGAGCCATTTGATACAAAAGCGAGACTGTCTCCCGCAAAAAAAGCAGCCCTTCTGACATGAAACATAAACAGCCCAGCGGAATAAATTATTGCCACATCACCACATCACCCGCCTGCTGAAGTTTACAAAACGAGCAGTGGAAGATAAGGTTCTGGGGCTGGAGAGAAAGTCTTGTCTTGACCTAAGGCTAAATCTCAGAGCAGAAAGGTCCCAGCGTGAATGGTCCGTTCACAGCCTGTTTATACAGGAGCGGAGAGTTTGCTTCAGACTGGCGGGCCCTCAGGTTTACCTAACTACTGTTCTTTGGCTGGAAGCGGCATGCCAATTTCCAACTGGCTTTTCCTGCTTCTGGTGCTGGTGTTCACAGGATTTCAGAGATGGAAAGTAGAGTTGGAAGGGACTCAAAGTTCATCTAGTCTGACCCAACTTACATCTGGTTCTTTTCCAATGGGGTGGAGAACCACATGCAGCCCTCCAGGGTTCTCTGCCCAGCGCTTGGAACCCAGGGCGCAACTCATCTCCCCAGGCCCACCAGCCCTCCCTGACCTTCCTTTGCAAATTATGTGTTTGTGCGCCAGACCCCTCTAATCCCTGGATCCAGCAAGTGTTAAAATCGAACCAAGCCTCCTAATTCCGGGAAATGGCCAAGCTAGTTTCCTGGTGAGGGGATGGGGGTGTGTGTGAAGGGGTTCAGTGCGAGACAGTAAATGTGAGGGGGATGACCTCCCTCAGCAGAAAAAGCCAGAGTTGACGGCAGAGTTTGGGGGAGTGATATGAGCTAGATGATGATTTATTAAATTGGTACACCGCCCTTCATCAGTGGATCTCCAGGTGGTTTACAACATAAAAATACAATATAAAAACACAAAGTCCACGATAAAAGCAACAACAATAAAACACAAGCCAATAAGCCCATACCCACTGCTGTGTGTGTGTGTGTGTGTGTAGCAACCTGAATTTCATGGAATTTGAATTGCTACAGCAGGCAGAAAAATCATTACGTAGTCCACCAAGACTCCCAGCAGTTCTTGAAGTGGCCTATGGTGGGGTTGGGGAAAATGTTTGTGAAGCAATGTGTTATACAAAATAAATGGGGTTGGTTTGGGTCCCTTGAGGTTCGCTGTTGTGGTCACGGGTACAAATGGAGACCATTGAGGGAGCAAAGCAAGCTGTTGGTTTTTATTGGCCTGTCGCAACAGGGTCTCTCCTCGCCCCATACTGCCCCACTTGCGAGGAGGTGAGGGAGCCCAGAACAAATGTGTACCATCTTTTAAATAATAATAATAATAACTATTATTATTATTATTATTATTATTATTATTATTATTATTATTTCAGTTTCTATACTGCCCTATACCGAAGGTCTCAGGGCAGTTCACATAAAGGTTCACATAAAGAAAGTAAAATAGAAAATTCTTTCCAGTAGCACCTTAGAGACCAACTGAGTTTGTTCTTGGTATAAATATTTAAGGATCTGGTGACTTCTGTTTCAGTGTATCTGAAGAAGTGTGCATGCACACGAAAGCTCATACCAAGAACAAACTCAGTTGGTCTCTAAAGTGCTACTGGAAAGAATTTTCTATTTTGTTTCAACTATGGCAGACCAACACGGCTACCCACCTGTATAAAGAAAGTATTCACACACACCCCTTTACAAAAAGGCTACCCCCAAAATGTCACAGATACGTCACAAAATGGGTAGGACATGCACATTAGATCATGCTCAGAGTTCATGCTTCTCCAGCATTTTATTTTATTTTATTTTATTTTATTTTATTTTATTATTCAATTGCTTGTGCCCCACCCATCTGACTACCAGGTTGCCCCAGCCACTCTGGGTGCTTTCCAGTATATGCAAAAACATGATAAAGCATTAAACTTTTTTTTAAAAAAAAATCCCGATAGAGGGCTGTCTTCACATATTTACAACTGAAAATGCCCGATACTTGCCCTCCCTGGCCTGTCTAAGGCATCCTTCTGAAATGCTGAATACCTTGACTCCAGAATCCATTGCCACAGCACAGACCTGTCCCGTTCATATACAGAGGAGACCCTTTTGGCAAATCTGCTTGGATATTTATCGATACTTGTGAAACCAGTTTCACAGAGGGGAGGCTCAGGCTCTGTGATAAGAGGTTTTTCTAATGCCAGCTAAGGGCTAAACATAGCCTCGGTTTTGCTTGGTTGTGAGAGTATTATGAGCTCGGTGCAGAGTGTATTTATCCACATGCACCCCACACGTGTGTGTACAATTGTATAACAATTTGTTCCCAAACAATCTATATTATTATTTATTGATATTTCTTCAGGTCTCCAAGCGACTTGTAATTAATACTATAATTGTCTGGTCGACCTGTTAGCAGCACTAAAGCTCTCTGAAGACCCGAAATCAGTGGAAATGCTGCGCTCAAATATACACAGCCCCGTGCCCTCCACAGACGACAGAAAACAGCGCAGAAAATTGTGAACATGGTAATTCCACAGGGCCCTGCAGAGGTTAAAAGATCTCATCTGCAGAGTGTTTTAATTGCCACCCAGAGAATCAGGTTGGGAAGGTTCAGTTCATTATTTTGCACAGGCCGCCTAGCATGTTCTGCTTTTGATGTACGGCGTGAGGCGCCGATTAAGAAGCTTTGATGCTTTCGAGGTTCATAGGTTGAGATTAATCATTTGTGACCTTGGGACTTGGCACCTTCGTTCCCAGAGGCTGAAGATCAGCATCTGGATCTCTGGACTTGCCCCGTTTGTTTGTCTGCGTGGATATCTGTGTGTGTAATACACACACATGCACACGATCTGAGCAAATAGCTAAAATGTACTTCAAAAGAAAATGGAGTTTCCCCTGTTAGACAAGAAGAACGGGGTGCTTTAAAAGAGAAGAAGTGTCTCTGGGTCATTTCTCAGTGCAGCAAACATTACAAATTAATAATAATAATAATAATAATAATAATAATAATAATAATAATAAAGTTTACTGGTCACCTTTTCCTCAAGGCGACTCAAAATGACTTACAATATAGAAATGAACACATACATTTCAACCCACAAACAATTTTTATTCATTGCTCCCCCCCCCATTTGTGTTGTATTTCCTTTGTACTGAAATGCATGAGGTAGAGTAACATGATGACCATGAACCATATTTTTCCGTGTATAACATGCTCCCATGTATAACACGCCCCCTATTTTGGGGGACTCAAAATGAAGAAAATGGGGGGGGGGGTTCCCCAAAGTTGTTGAACTTTTTGGGGGAAGGATCGCCCAGAGTTGTTCAGCTTTTTTTAGGGGGGGAATGCCAAAAATCACTCACCCGCCAGACCGACAATGCTGCTTGCAGGCGCTGGCAAACCAAACTATCCTCTGTCCCCTCGCCGACAAAAGCAGCAAATCGCCCACCCAATTGCCAGAACGACAGCCAATCAACACCAGCCCTTGCCGCAGCCACCAATAACAATCTCTGACTCACGGCAGCAACCAATCCCACAATGCACTACCCATGTATAAGACTACCCCAAATTTTGAACATGATTTTTGAATAAAGAAACATAGTCTTATAGATGGAAAAGTATGGTAATTTCTTGTGTAAATTACATAAGGTACATAATGCTGTCACAGCATTTTTGGCGGAAGACAGGCTGCAGCAGAACAGAAACAGCGTTGCATGAGACAAATACAGGGCAGATCGGAAATAGGAGGCACTGCTGGTTTCTTCTCACCAGTGTTCCCAATGTAGATCTTCAGTCACCTGGTGGGGGAGGAACAATGTTGTGGTTCGCCTCAGGTGCCAAATTTCCTTAGGCCAGGTCTATACACAAGTCCTTAAAAGCAGCAATTTGAGGCAAACACCTGGCAATGGAAGCAATCCCTGGCACAGGTGTGTAGGGGGTACATACGCCCCGTGTTTATCAGAACTGGCACAACAAATTTACATCTTTTGGTTTGATCAGCTGGATTCTAGCATCATCCATAGGTGTTCAGAGCAATCACATGTCCCTCCCCCCAAAACCCCACTCTTCTTTCCCTCATTCTGGTCAGGCTGGCTCAATTCTACATTCCCCCCACCTGCTTATCAACACCAGATGGCGCTGGAGAGCAAAAAAAAAATTCTATATGATTTTCCATAGAGTTTCCCCCCCCCTTTTGTTATAACTGTTTCTCCTGTGTGTAGATCCACCCCCAGTTTTAGGAAACTGCTATGTTCTGAGCTGCAGGAGAAATTCTGATACCAGGGATCTGTCGTAAGAAAAAAGTCAACTAATTAAACTATAAAGGCATCTGTCTTAGGCTGAGAGGCTACCATTTAGGACCCAATTTATTATATTTGTATATATTGTTGAACACAACCTTGACCTCTTACATGAGATGGTGGTACACAAACGCTTTTATACATGAACATTACATAATTGCGCTAAAGGGGGGGGAATGCCATTTAGACTTGTGATCCGAGGTCTGCCTCTCTCCCCCCCCCTAGGGGAACTGCTGCCCCCTGCAGGCATAGCCAGGCAATGACTTACCGTAACACTTTTCACGGTCCAGGCATCCACATAAAATGGCCCCCAGCCACGGCTTATATCAGCGCAACCCGGATGATTGCATTGCGGCGCATGAGTGGTTTATAAATAAATCTAATTTTTGGCGGGGCGTGGAATATATAAGAGCTAATCGGCGCAAGGAAATGCCTGCTGCAAAGCGGCCTGTCATATAATGAAACCATGTGGCTTGTCTCCTTCCAAGGAATTTAAAAAAAAAACAACAACCAGAGGTTTCAAAAAAGAGAGCACTTGGAATGTGATGTTTTTAATGTATAATCAGGTTTAAGCTGCAAAGGGCCGAGGTTTGTGGGAAGGGACGCAACCAGGCAGATTTGTGATTCCTACCCTCCCTTTCTCCTTCCACTTTGAAAAGCCTTAACCTAGTTTTTTCCCCCCCACTCCTCCTCTTAGATAGTGGGCAAATGATTTTTTTCTTAAAGGACCGCAGAGGCAGCTGACTCCTACCATCTGAGCAGAAAGAACCGCAGCACAGTCAGAAGCTGAAAAGAGAAGCCCTTGTAGCCAATGTTACACCCAGAGCCCGTGGGGATTATTTTCCTTTTCTCTGTCATGCATGAAAATCATCCAGGTTATCATGGCCGGCTTCACCGGTCCATTAAGCGGCACAATGGAGGGCTGGGGACATCTGCCCATAGCCGAGGGGCTGAGAGGAGAACCTCTCAATAAAGGCCGTCCTCTCCTTAGGAAGCAGAAGTGGCAGAGGTGGGGGGCGGCCAGGGAAGGCACCTCTGTTGGGTCACTGGGCTTGTGGCCCCAAATGTCAGGGACAACCTTGGGATGGAGAGGAAATGTGGGCCTGTTTTGACTTTAAAGCTCATCCTGCTTCATTTCCACTTCCTAGGACAATATGCAGACCAAAGCACCCTTTGACAGCCGCAACACCTTTGAATTTTGGGGTGCCCTTCTCTGGCCAAGTAATATGTATAAAAATGCATGGACTAGCGGGAAACGTGCTTCAAATTTCATATCTTGGTGGCGATAGAGATGCATTGCATACAGGGAAGTCACTTGCAAAAATAAAAATAAGAAGAGTTTGGATTTGGATTTGATATCCCGCTTTATCACTACCCGAAGGAGTCTCAAAGCCGCTCACATTCTCCTTTCCCTTCTTCCTCCCCCACAACAAACACTCTGTGAGGTGAGTGGGGCTGAGAGACTTCAGAGATGTGTGGCTAGCCCAAGGTCACCCAGCAGCTGCATGTGGAGGAGGGGAGACGCGAACCCGGTTCCCCAGATTACTAGTCCACTGCTCTTAACCACTACACCACACTGGCTCTCTTCCCCTCTTCCTGCCCTGTTCTTCACTCTAATTCCGCAGCTTCTCCTGCCTCTGAATAATAATAATAATAATAATAATAATAATAATAATAATAATATTTGTACCCCGTCCATCTGGCTGGATTTCCCCAGCCACTCTGGGCGGCTTCCAACAGAAATCAAATACAAAAATATCACACATTAAAAACTTCCCTAAAAAACTTCTCGTCTCCTGGACAATACAGGTTTCTCCAGTCAGAACCCCATTTCTCCCAGTGCCCACTTATCCAGCCACCAGTTCTCAGCTTATGCCAGAGGTCAGCAAACTTTTTCAGCAGGGGGCCGGTCCACTGTCCCTCAGACCTTATGGGGGGCCGAACTATATTTTGGAGGGGGGAAAATGAATGAATTTCTATGCCCTACAAATAACCCAGAGATGCATTTTTAATAAAAGCACACATTCTACTCATGTAAAAACACCAGGCAGGCCCCACAAATAACCCAGAGATGTGTTTTACTCATGTAAAAACATGCTGATTCCTGGACCATCCGCTTGCCGGATTTAGAAGGCGATTGGGCTGGATCCGGCCGCTGGGCCTTAGTTTGCCTACCCATGGCTTATGCTCACCACCCTTGAGTGTAGACTTCCTACCTCCCACCCTTATTACTGAGCTGCAGCTCCTTCCCTTTCCTCCTTCTCAAATGTTCCCCAAATCAGCCGTCTTCCTTCCCGGCCAAGAAGTGACTAGGAGTGAGCAAGTCTGTCAGTTTTGGTTCTTCATCCTTCCATGCTTAGATTCCGTTCTCCACATCAGTTTGCATGTTCTTCTTTTAAAGAAAACATCCTCGCGGAAGTGCATTGACTTGTTAGTGCAACTTTCTCCTCATCTATGCATTTTTGGGTAGGCTATGTTCCTACCCTCCAACACTTCTTCGATGAAAATAGGACTTCAATGATAATTTTACTATTTATACCTCACACGTCTTACTGGGTTGCCCCAGCCACTCTGGGCACCTTCCAACATATATAAGAACATAATAAAACGTTTAACTGAAGTCTCTCAGCCCCACTCACCTCACAGAGTGTTTGTTGTGGGGGAGGAAGGGAAAGGAGAATGTTAGCCGCTTTGAGACTCCTTCGGGTAGTGATAAAGCGGGATATCAAATCCAAACTCTTCTTTTTCTGGCTGGTGTCTCCACACCAAGGGCTTCCACACCTCGTCCTGCTGCTGCCAGCACCTCTCCTGCTCCTCTGCTTCCCAGGTCCAGGAGAGAATTGAATCCTGGTTCCTGGGAATCTCAAGTGCAGAGAGCACTGTTGCTCTCAGGTCCCTCTGACGGGCTGCTTCCAAGTAGCATCTGGTTGGCCAGCGTGAGAACAGGATGCCAGGCTCAATGGGTCCTTGCCCTGCGCTAGCAAAGTTAGTTCTTAAGTTTGTCAGGCCTAGCGAAAACCATTCCGCTCTCCACGGTTGCTAGGCTGGCTGCCCACTTGCAGCAGTAAGGGCCGACACTCCACGGAGCCGTGTGCTGCAGAACCGCCTCTGGCTAGCGCAGAATTAATATGGGAGAGGGAAACGGCTTTCATGGGGCTCGGTCTAATTAAAGCAATCATCCCTCAACAGAGAGAAGAAGGGAAATTAATCTGCAATTTGATTGCGCTGTTCGCCGCCGCTGCGATAAACCCTCATTACATCTACCAGGTATGGTTTGGCGTGTCCAAGGATGAAGCTCGCAAGCCTACAGGAGCCATCTTGCTCGTTTGTTTATTTATTTCATGGCCCCACCCCATAGAGAGAAGCGCCTACGGGGGCTTCGCGAGATGGTTAACCTCGGAACACTCCATTAAGGCTTTAATATGACTGGAAACCCATTTGTTTAGTGATGATAGACTAATAAATTGTTCCACTTCATTATCTCCATAATAACTCCGGAATTGCTTCCAACCATCAAGTGGAAATTGCTCAAAAAATCCAGCTGCTTTGTTTTTGGAAGCCGGCGATTTAAAAGATGTCGGGGAAGTGACAGGCGCAAGGATTTGCTACAGGTTATCTGCTGCTGCTCAGCATAATGGGTCGTGGACCGGTTGGGTGCAGAGGAATGGTGGCAGAAGCCAGCTTGGGGATCCCCCACAAGGGAAGTAGTCTCAGAGCCCGGGGAGTGGCAGTCGGACCATGATGAGTGGTCAGAGGGAAAAGTTTGTGGAATACTCCTCCCAGGGAGTTTCGGCTGGTGCCTTCATTATACGCCTTTAGGCACCAAACAAAAACGTTCCTCTTCAACCAGGCCCTTGGCTGATGAACATCCGATGCCCTTTTAAAGTGTTGTTGGAGGAGGGATTATTGGTTTGTTTTTGTTCTTCTTTTGATTATGTCTTTTGTCTTTTTAATATTGTAGTTTTCTGTTGTGAACCACCCCAAGATCTATGTTTCCGAGCACAATTCAGTGTATTGCTGCTTTAAAGCCCTAAACGGCCTCGGTCCAGTATACCTGAAGGAGCGTCTCCACCCCCATCGTTCAGCCTGGACACTGAGATCCAGCGCCAAGGGCCTTCTGCCAGTTCCCTCACTGTGAGAAGTGAGGTTACAGGGAACCAGGCAGAGGGCCTTCTCAGTAGTGGCGCCCGCCCTGTGGAACGCCCTCCCATCAGAGGTCAAGGAAATAAACAACTACCTGACTTTTGGAAGACATCTGAAGGCAGCTCTGTTTAGGGAAGTTTTTAATATTTGATGTATTTATCGTGTTTTTATTATTCTATTGGGTGCTGCCCAGAGTGGCAGGAGAAACCCAACCAGATGTGTGGGGTAAAATAAATAAAAATAGATAGATAGATAGATAGATAGATAGATAGATAGATAGATAGATAGGGTATAGGGCAGTACACAAATTTAATAATTACCGGTAACAATTATAACTTTGAAATTATTTATATCCTGCTGTCCTCCAATGAGCTCAAGGTAGCATATGTGGTTCTCTATCTGCCTCATTTTTCACATTAGGATCAGTTGAGAGGAACCGGGCCCAAGATGAGCCTTGTGGCTATGGGGGAGATTTGAACCTGGGTCTCTTCAGTCACAGCCTGGGGCACACTAACCACTATGCCGCACTGCTGAATGCTGGGGTTTCGCTTAAAGGTGGCCTTCTTTTAGCACGTAGGTAAAGTACACCAATGTACATCTCCAGTTCAGGTACATGCAAGGAATGGGATTTCCACAGGAAAAAGCTGGTGGCGTTTCTGAAAACGGTGTCACGATGCATTGAGATATGGCTTTTGATGAGCAACCAGGTAGACTCTGCTCTCAGTCATAAGCCTGAATAAATTTGCAGCCACACACACACCCGTTTCATTCTCCAAATCAAACCAGCAAACAAAAAACAGATGTGTACACGGCGAACTGTCAAAGGCTTAATGAAGTTAGACAGAGGCCGCTTACCGCTTTTCGGAGGAGGGTGAAGAGGATCTCTTCTTGATGGCTAATTATGGAGGACAGCCACACCTGTCATTAGACGAATGAGCGGACCAAAGGAACAGCCATTTGTCTCGCCTGATTTCTCTTCCTGCCACATGTGGCTGAAATGACAGGCGTTGGAGGAGAGGAATAATTGAGCTCTCGCATCCCAGAATTTAACTCAGAGATGCTGAATGGCCTAAGAAAGGAAGGTGTTGGATTTTCTCTGGAAGCATATAAGCTGAACAGAGCATATATCAATTTCTTCCTAAACATCGGAAGAGACCATGAATGGTGGTTTAACACAAAGTGGAGCGTGCCTTTTATCAGACAGGCTGCTTGCTTAGAGGCTGCAGTCAGCAAACCTCACGCTCTTTATTGCTTTATTGCTCCAGGAACTGCCTTTGCATCAGGATTCCACATGAACTCTGCTTCAACTGACAGAATTTCTAAAATTTGCACATTAAAAAACAGGAGCTGTGGAATATTCCTCAGTTGCTTTTTAGAAATAAGACCCAGTAAGGAATGGGCAGAGGAACCAGAGACCAAATTGCAAACATGCGCTGGATTATGGAGAAAGCTAGAGAGTTCCAGAAAAACATCTACTTCTGCTTCATTGACTACGCAAAAGCATTTGACTGTGTCGACCACAGCAAACTATGGCAAGTTCTTAAAGAAATGGGAGTGCCTGATCACCTCATCCGTCTCCTGAGAAATCTCTATGGGGGACAAGAAGCTACAGTTAGAACTGGATATGGAACAACTGATTGGTTCAAAATTGGGAAAGGAGTACGACAAGGCTGTATATTGTCTCCCTGCTTATTTAACTTATATGCAGAATTCATCATGCGAAAGGCTGGGCTGGATGAATCCCAAACCGGAATTAAGATTGCCGGAAAAAATATCAACAACCTCAGATATGCTGATGATACAACCTTGATGGCAAAAGTGAGGAGGAATTGAAGAACCTTTTAATGAGGGTGAAAGAGGAAAGCGCAAAATATGGTCTGAAGCTCAACATCAAAAAAACTAAGATCATGGCCACTGGTCCCATCACCTCCTGGCAAATAGAAGGGGAAGAAATGGAGGCAGTGAGAGATTTCACTTTCTTGGGTTCCATGATCACTGCAGATGGTGACAGCAGTCACGAAATTAGAAGACACCTGCTTCTTGGGAGAAAAGCAATGACAAACCTAGACAGCATCTTAAAAAGCAAAGACATCACCTTGCCGACAAAGGTCCGTATAGTTAAAGCTATGGTTTTCCCAGTAGTAATGTACGGAAGTGAGAGCTGGACCATCAAGAAGGCTGATCGCCGAAGAATTGATGCTTTTGAATTATGGTGCTGGAGGAGACTCTTGAGAGTCCCATGGACTGCAAGAAGATCAAACCTATCCATTCTCAAGGAAATCGGCCCTGAGTGCTCACTAGAAGGACAGATCCTGAAGTTGAGGCTCCAGTACTTTGGCCACCTCATGAGAAGAGAAGACTCCCTGGAAAAGACCCTGATGTTGGGAAAGATGGAGGGCACAAGGAGAAGGGGACGACAGAGGATGAGATGGTTGGACAGTATTCTCGAAGCTACTAACATGAGTTTGGCCAAACTGCGGGAGGCAGTGAAGGATAGGCGTGCCTGGCGTGCTCTGCTCCATGGGGTCACGAAGAGTCGGACACGACTGAACGACTGAACAACAACAACAAGGAATGTGCAATAAGAGTTGGATGAATCTGCTCATTTTTGTTTCTTTCCGTTTCTCATTTTCCCAGGCTTAAATTCCATTCTGCACAAGTCCACATCAGTTCACAGTTTAAAAAAAAAAAATCATGAAAATTCATCAGCATTTTAGTGCGAATTTCTCCTAAACATATGCATTTTCATATGCAATTCTTGCCTAATATACACATTTTTGCAATGCATTTTCTCCTAATATAATGCACTTTTTAAATGTTATTTTCTCAAATGCATGCATTCTTTGCCTCAGACGCCTCCCACGCTTTGAAGGACAGCTGTGTTTCGATCCCTGTATGCCGTTTTTTAAAATTCACACTGCTCTGTGTTCGACAGTGCAGTTCTTTAGTCGATTACTATGTACCAAAATGCATATACTAATTGCTGTTATTTGTTAAATTTACATACCGCCCCCTCGTTCACAGATCACAGCGCAGTTTACAACATAGAAAAGGTATATTAAGATAACTTGCACACAAAGTGCATACATTAGTGAAAATAGCCATTACGTATCTTACGGGAAATTGCACCGCAAAAATGTGTACATTAGGGGAAATGTGAACAAAAACGCTGGTGAATTTTCGTGAGGACTCTAGAAATAAATAAATCACAAAATGATGTGGAAATGCAGAGAACCGAGCTGAAGGTTTATAAAACGACAAGCTGCAAGAAACCAAAATTGACAGTTCTGTCGGACCTTAGCTTTCAACCAAGACTATCCATAAAGGATGTGATGTCACCACTCTCATAGCTGTCCCTCAACATCACTCCTTGCCATTTGCTGTCACTTGTGGGTGGCGGGGAAACTCTGAGCATGAAAGCACAATGCCAAGTTGCCACGGAGATAGCATCCAAGCATCCCTCCTAATGCCTAATCTGGCCTGAAGGCAAGATTTTCCCATCAGCAGAGGCAACTGGTGAAGAGGGCTTCGCAAGTTCACCCTACGATACATTGGCTAAGCTTTTCTCTTATTCCAGCCACTCCCATCCCAACTTTGCGCCGAGACCTTCCTAGTGGGCTTCCAAGCAAACTAATGATTCAATCACACACGCAAATCAGAATTCCAATTAAATGCAAAGAAACAAAAGGAAGCTATGAGCACCAAATCAATCACTTTGACCTGTTGAACTTAGAATTGTAGAGTTGGAAGAGAACCACGAGGGTCATCTAGTCCAACCTGTTGCGACGCAGGAATCCTGTCCACAGCCAACTCTATGCCACAGAGTGTTCATTTCCCCTTTTGTAAGGAACCGTTGCATTAGCGTAGCAGCACCTGAACTTTGGAACTCCTTGCCTATTGACATCAGGCAGCCACCACCGTAATCATTTAGACACTTGCTGAAAACCTTCCTGATTTGGCAGGCCTGTTCAGACACATGATTTGGCTGCAGCTGTTCTTAAATTTGTTTAATATATCTTTTATTTTATTTTTTAGATGTTTTTAACACTTACAAAAATAACTTTTTAATTGTATCACAGAAGTGTTGGCTGCCCTGGTCTCCTTTGGGAGGAAAGGCAGGATATGATTTTAATAAGTAAATAAACCTAAATTTCCACTATACCCTTGAATCCCTCCTGCAGTCTGGGGGGGCGGTCTTAATTTTTCACAACGTCTCTGAGCAGCACTAGGTCAGGGGCATCGTGGGAACTTAAACAAGGGGAGAAACTGCTCAGAGCACTGGGTGTCGCCCCTCTTTGTTGCCATTTGCTGCAACGCGCCGACACGTTTCCTGCTGCAACAGACAGGCATCCTGACCCTTAGTATTGCAGCGGCGACAGTATGAAAAGAATCCTAACGCACACACCCTCCCATATACCTCCGTCTTGACTTCCCCTCCAGCGGATAGCTCAATGTAATTATGTGGGTCCCGAGGGAATTGGAAACTGCACGAGAGAGCGGGATTCTGTCATAGCTGAACTGACACAGATCGCTTGCAGATTGAGATGTTCCGTCCCTGCAAGAGCCTCTGAAAGAGGAAGGTGTGGCCTGCAGCCACCTGTCTCCCCAGCTGTCAGGCACTCTTGTAAGCAAGGAGATTTCAGCACGTGCTGCACTTAAGAATGATAAGGGCCACAGAGGAATTGCGGGGGGGGGAGGGGGGACGGATTTCGATTCAGTTCTCATTTAAAGCCGCTTTTCGAAACAAGGTGGCATAATACGGCACAGCGTGAATTTTTTCGGGAGGCATTGCAAATGTGCACACTGGGCAAACTTGCAAATAAAAACCTGTGCATTAGGTAGGATCGACTCCCACTAAGATACTGGTGAAATTTCACAAGGGCTTTGAAAATAAATAAATGCTGTTGTGTAAAGAGAAACAGCTTTGGCACTGTGTACCTGAAGGAAAGTCTCCACTCCCATTGTTCAGCTCAGAAACTGAGGTCCAGCTCCGAGGGCCTTCTGGCGGTTCCCTCCCTGCAGTTACAGGGAACCAGGCAGAGGGCTAGTCCTCTGAGGCTCAGTCTAAAGTTATCCACAAGCTGGTGGAACCTGGGAAAGGCAGTCTGGAGACAGAGGCATGAAAGCCCCTCCAGATCTGCTTCCAACCTTTGTCCGAACCAGTGGCTCACTTGGAGCTCTCCATGGTCCTGAAACTTCTGCCCCACCTCTTCTGTGGGATCCAGCAGTGGACCGGAAAACAATAACTGACGTTTGCCACAATGAGAGACCGAGAGATGCCAAACTGGAAAGATTTGCCCATTTGTTTTTATTTTATTTCCTCTCCCCACCCCGGAAAAAAAAATTAAGAAGTTAGTAACAAGGAAAGTATAAAGATAGGTAATGGTTAAGGTATGTATATGTTCTTTTTTCTTTTTATGTTTATTGGTATTGTTATTGTTATTGTTTTTATTGTTGTTTTTATATCTTGTGTTGTTGTTTAATTGTGTTTTTTGGTGTTTTATTGGAAAATAATAAAATCCTTTAAAAAAAAAAAATATTTGTTTTTGCAGATTTTGCAACTTAAAATCACAGTTACAAATGGCAGGCGCAGATTATGAATTGAATCAAAGGTGCACCTACCAGTGTTTCTCAAACATGGGTCCCCAGCTGCTGTCGGACTACAACTCCCATTATCCCTAGCTATCGGGACCAGTGGTCAGGGATGATGGGAGTTGTAGTCCGACAACAGCTGGGGACCCAAATTTGAGAAACACTGAAAGCTAATGGGAGAAAAGGTTCCAACCAAGGAGGACTGGCAGATAGAACTGATGGAGTATACCGGTATGTGGAGATGGGTGAACTCATGGGAAGAATAAGGAACCAGGAAGAAAGAATATTGGATATTGTAGACAACTTAAAATGTTAGCAGGGTTAACGTAAAATGAGCAGTAAAGAAAACATAGGGAAATTTTTGGAGAAAATAAATAATTAAGGAATTGTTGTGGATTTGCAATGGTAGAGATAAAATGGAAGGAACTACAGATGGGGAGGGGAGTCGATTCGATGTTATTATTCGATGTTATTTTTTGTTTTGTTAATTTGTATGTTTTGTTGTAAAATGGAAAATGATAAATAACTTCCTTTCTTACTTCCTTTCTTCTAAAAATGGTAAGTGTTTCTGCAGTCCTCGCAGATTCTTGCCCTGTTTCAATATTTTAGGAGCACTGATAGCCTGCCCTAAACAATCTCTGTGTGTTTAGGAGCCAGCAAAGACCCTCACTGTCCTGTTACATAACCGCAAAATTGGTGCCTAGGTCCTATCAGACTTATCCATCTTTTTACATGCTCTTAGGGGCCCAATACATTGTAAACGTGGATGTTTATGAGAACCAATATCTCTCCTTTTTTCGGCCTGGCCACCTTTGAGACCGTGATGCTCAGCCGTTGACACCTCCTGTCAAAATCCTGCAGCTGCCACCAGCCCTTTGCTTTCATACTGCATTCCCCAGTGCTCTGTCAGATGCACTTAAACCAGGGAGAGAGAGAGAGAGGCTTCATGGTTCGTAGTAACCCAGCAACAGTTTCTTAGCATTGGCCCGGTCGATGTGTGTGCACACAGAGAGACCATTTTCCCAGGAACGAGAGAGGGACAAGGGCATTCCCACTGCCTGGTGTGTGTGTGGGGGGGAATTGACTCTCCCACATGTCCTTGCTAAATCTGGGTAGGCGGAAGAATACATCAAGCCCAGGAGCCAGCTGAGCAGAAATATTGGCCTATATTCTAAACCCGAACCTCTGTGGTTGCACTGTTTCTATGGTAACTTTGGCTTTCTGGCCCAGTGAGCCCTCTGGCTCCTTTAGGCAAAAGGAAAGCCACGTGGTCTCTCAGAAAGAGGGTTTTTCTTCCCTGCCAAAGATAGCCAGGAGGGTAAATATCCTGGGCAGGACATCAGTTGGCCGTTCTGCCAAAGCTACAGGGGCTGGATAAATTGGGTGGGATGTGTTTGTACACACAGGTTTGTCTCTCGGTTTGAGGGGGCCCCCCAGCAGAATGCCCTCCAGTGGACTTTCTCCTGCATTGTGAGCACCCACTGACACGGGTAGGGCGAGAGGCAAGGAGCCTGACAGTAGGTGGCGCCAGACCCAATGATAGGCGGAGCCAACTAATTCCAGTTTTGCCTCCCCTTCCCATCCTCCTCCTACCTGATGTCAGGGACTGGCTGGACGGAGAGGTGTGGTGGGAGGCACCAGCCAGGGAACCCGCCCAAGAGAAACCCCAGAGGAGGAAGGCTGAGAGCTCGGGGATTGGTGGTGGGACCCTGAGGTCAGAGGGGAAAGATTGGCTGGAGGGGCTGGATGCTGAAGAGGCAACAGGGTTTTGTGAGCAGGGAGAGAATAAAATAAAAGTCATCATAAAATGGATCTTAAACCTGATTACTGCCTTAAAACACCTGTTGGAACAAGAAAGTCTTGGTCCAAAAAATTCCAATTCCAAATAACTTTTAAAAATTCCAGTTCCAAATAACTTTATTGTACTAGCCATTGGCCATGACAAATCTGAATCAAAAATAAATACAAGAAAAAGGGGTATCATGTCACAAATAATGGTCTCTATTTAGATCTCTTTGTCTCCCTTACAGTCTTGGCCATGTGGCTAAAGCTGAGTAAGTTGAGTGGGATGTGTTTGTACACACAGGTTTGTCTCTCGGTTTGAGGGGGGGCCCAGCAGAATGCCCTCCAGTGGACTTTCTCCCCTCAGGGTCCCACCACCAATCCCCGAGCTCTCAGCCTTCCTCCTATGGGGTTTCTCTTGGGCGGGTTCCCTGGCTGGTGCCTCCCACCACACCTGTCTAAACTCAGTTAGAAGGAGGAAACTCAGGTTTGAGTCCAAAATGCAGAAGGCATGGCTTCTATTTGCAATGAACTGTGCATCTGAGCCATGGCGGACTACCAACAGAGGCTGAATCTGCACATATATTAAAAAAGCGCTGTGAAAATGCTTTTTTTGAAAAACGTTTTAAAATATATATGGAATTTCCCATTAGCTCACCAGTGCCATCTAGTGCCACATTTTATAATGCACTTAAAACACACTTAAAACATTATATTTGCAGCTGTATAGCTAGGTCCAGAGATTCCCCCGAAGTTCCCGGTGATCAGACAGGGAGAGAGCAGGGATCAGATGGTCTTTGAGATACACTGGACCTACTTTGTTGAGGGCCTTGCAAATTAATACAAGAGCCTTGAACCTGGTCCACAGGATATGGGCAGCCAGGTACAAGCTTTTGAGAACCAGAGTTATGTGCTGGCAGGAGTCTGCCCCCAGGAACAGTCTAGCGGCAGCATTTTTGCTCCAGCTGGAGCCTCCAGACCAGGCACTTTCCTTCTAAGATGCCCATCGCAGGAACCCAGCCACAGTCGTTTCAGCTTTGCAAGAGAAAACGGCCGATAGCCTGAAAGCCTGCTTGATATCCCGCTGCCCCGGGTTTTGAAAACAGCACATTAGCCCAATGGAGGACAGCGGGAGTCAAAGGGTGAGTGCTTCTTGGGATAAAGCAGCCACGTTGCCGGGGAGAGAACTTCTCCCTAGAGGCAAATGGAAAGATGCAGCGTTCAGATCCGCCCCTCCCCTCTCTGTAAGTATATATATAGTGTTGCGTTGGCTACGATGCAATGTTAACAAAGAAGAAATAGAGGCACACACAAGGTGCCTTTCTTAATGTTCTGCTTGTCCAGCAGAGTTCTTGCCTCCTGGGACTTGTAAAGATCCCCTGCTATGCTTACCTAAAACATAAGGAAGAGTTTTTACTTCTTCTTTTTTAAGTTTTTTTTAATTTATAGTTTCCAAATTTATACATTTCATTAGTTTTACAGTCAACTTGACATTCCGAAATTTGACTTCCTATCCCCTCTTTCTGCGGTTCCTTAACATTTTTTCTTAATCTCTTCTGAATACCCAAGTTCATTTAACTCGCTCATTTTATTATCTACTGTAAATATGTACTCATAAAACTGCAGGTTATTATTACACTGGTCCTGCTAATGTTTTCATCTGTTTACAATTTATCTGTAAATATTCAATAAATCATTTCCATTCTTTTATAAAATGTTTGTTACCTTGGTTTCTTATTCTTCCGATTATTTTCGCCATTTCTGCATATTCCGTAATTTTTTGTATCTGTTCTTCTTTTACTGGGACTTCTGCTTCTTCCCACTTTGGGGCAAGTAACATTCTAGCTGCTGTAGTAGCATACATAAATAAATTTCTATACAATTAGTTCTGTCCCTATAATTCCTAAAAGAAAAGCTTCTGGGTATATATTTTAAACATCCTTTTCAATGCATTAGATATCATTTCCCAGTAAGCTTTAACCGTACAAGACCACCACATATGATAAAAAGAAATTTTTTTCTCTACATTTTTACCGCTCTTTCTCTAATGCACAAACCAGTCAAATCTTGGCCCCAATTGAGGTGGAACGCAGGAGACGTGTGAAGGCTCTACTAGCTTTTTAAATATTTCAACCAACATGCAGGCTGAAGTCAAACTTGACTGCAGCAGCGGCGGGGAAAGAGGAAGCTTAACTTTCTCCCCATGGGCTGTTTCTATGATTCCTCCACCCCCTGCCAGCTGCTCTTCCTGTGGGAAGAAGAGTTTGGAAGAAGAAGAGTTTGGATTTGATATCCCGCTTTATCACTACCCTAAGGAGTCTCAAAGCGGCTAATATTCTCCTTTCCCTTCCTCCCCCACAACAAACACTCTGTGAGGTGAGTGGGGCTGAGAGACTTCAGAGAAGTGTGACTAGCCCAAGGTCACCCAGCAGATGCATGTAGAGGAGCGGGGACGCGAACCCGGTCCCCCAGATTACAAGTCTACCACTCTTAACCACTACACCACACTGGCTCTCATGTTAAGGGAGGCAGGAGAGGATATATTGTTTATTAATATCATTCCTAACTTGCGCTAGGAAGTTCTATAACTTAGCATAGTTTTAACACTCCCCTTTTAAATGCCTGCAGATCCCAGGTACCCTGGTTGCAAGCTTGTTTAAGCTTCTCAATATAGATTCCTGGTAAGATCCCTTATTTCCCTCTTAAAAGAATAAACACGCCACAATCTTATTTAAGATATATAAAAGTAGTTTACTCACATCATCAGTTCACAGTTGGATCCCTGAAGGCAGACTTAGTTACAGATATACATGTGGATCTACCCCATATGGGGGGGGGGAGTTAATCCCAGTGACTGCAGACTGGCAGTCACTGCAGTTCACACGATGAAAGGAAGATGGAGAAGAAGGGAGGAGGCCTGCGGGCCTTGTGCTTTCGTTACCTGCACAGGTAAGGTCACGCCCACCCCTAGTCACATGCAAGAGGAAGTATGTCACAGCCCAGGAGGAAACAGGAAGTTTTCGACTGGCTGATCCAAACATCCCCTTGCATGTCCACTCTAGGAAAACAAGGAATGTTGTACTTGACTGCTACTTATGTATCACATCCCACAGTTCCAACCCCTGGGAGACAAGGCACTGGGATCCCAGAGGGACTTTCTTGTGGACGTGGCCCTGCTTGCACACAGAGGTTTCGCACAGGGTCCACACGGTGTGCACCCTCTTCAAATCACCATCCCATATTACAGCTCTATGGTAGATCATCTGCCTTGCTTGCAGGAGGTACCAGGTTCAATCCCCGCCATCCCCAAGTGCTTACGTCTGAGAAGGATCCCTAGCAGAAATCTTGCAGGGCTGCTCCCAGTCAGTGTAGACAATACTTAGCTAGACAAAGCAACGGCCTGACTTGGCGCAAGGCAGTTTCCTATGTCCTCCTTCGACCTGGATCAACATATTCTGCAGTTTTCCTGGTGCTGCTTAGAGCATCAGTCTGGGAGGCAGAGAGAGACTTACAGGGGCCCCCTGCCAGAGGACGGAGCTCCCGGTAACTGCCTGCAGATCTCCGGGTACCCTGACTGAACAACTGCTGCCAGTCTGAGTCGGCAGCACTGGGCAAAGTGGGAATTTTATTTGCACACCAGCTCCCTGGAATTCCAATACAGCATGTCAATGAATTGTTGGCATCTGTCTGTCTCGAGACACAATGGAGTGCGCCTCCAGGGGTGAAGTGAAACCACTGCATTAGCAGCACCAAAGTGACCTCTCTGGGGTGCAAGCCTGGGCAGTGTGTATGGAGGTCCTGGGCCGCCCAGATGACAAGACTCCCCCCTCAGCCTCACTGATGTGGTCCAAAGGAAAGCAGAGCAATCCGTTTGACACCAGCTTGGCTGCAGGAGTTGCCGGAAGGAGGCGTAGAAGGGTCTACTCTAAATTCTCCTTCCGACTTCCGCAGCATTTTAGGCGCCAATGGGAAGTTCCTCCCTCCCTCTGACTCCTTTGCTCTCTGATACGTTCAAACCTCTGAGTCTGTGATGAGGGGGGGGGGCTCCAAACTCTCAAGTGATGTCTCGACTGGCTGCCCCCTCCCTTCTGGTTCTCTTGCCATTATCTCGTAACTGGGTAACTCCTCCCTAAGCTGTTTGGCTTCTTCTCTCTCTCCCTCTCTCTGCTCCTGAACATGCTGTGAACAAGGGGGGGGCGACTCTTCCCCCTCCAGCTCTCCATCGGAGAGAAATTGGTCTGCCATGCAACGCATCCCCCAGTCCTCGTCTCCAGACCATTCCCTGACACTTCTTGATCGTTGGACCCACGTTTGGTCTTATCCGCTCAATATGCCAGATGAAGAAGAAGAGTTTGGATTTGATATCCCGCTTTTCACTACCTGAAGGAGTCTCAAAGCGGCTAACATTCTCCTTTCCCTTCCTCCCTCACAACAAACACTCTGTGAGGTGAGTGGGTCTGAGAGACTTCAAAGAAGTGTGACTAGCCCAAGGTCACCAAGCAGCTGCACGTGGAGGAGCAGAGACACGAACCCAGTTCACCAGATTACGAGTCTACCGCTCTTAACCACTACACCACACTGGCTCTCCTGTGTGGATCCTGTTTTCGCACGCAGGGGAAGTCATGTCAATGAATGCAGTGCCCGAAAAGAACACAGGTCAGCATTTTTGAGCAGCAATTTTAATCAACCGTTCACATCGGAAGCAGAACGGCGCAGATTCCCCCGGTGCAGAAAGCCACAGCGCGTGCTGCTGCCAAACCATGGTAAAAAAGGGTTTCCCGGATATATGAACATTCTGAGTAGCGACACAGGAAAGGTGGGTCTTATTCGGAGGAACTGTTTCCAGAAGGACTTTTCCGCATCATCCAAAAGCGCTGACTCGTTGGCTCTCTCCCAGCCCTTGCATTAAGTTGGATTAGCCGCTGTCAGGCATCAACGTGGAAACATTGCAAAACGCTGAATAATGTATGTTTGCTCCTTGCCTGCGAAGCTCAAGCGTGGCTCTTTGTGTACTCCCTTGAAAAACACCTGGGTGCTTTGTTTTTCCTCGAATAGCCATTTAAAATATAAAAATGCATCTCTCAGGCTGCTTAGCCCCTTGGCAGGTTTGTTTTTATAGCGCAGCTTTATCAGAATGCCATGTTTGTATCTGATGCCGGTAGATCCCATGTCCCTCCTGCACTGAATGAATCTGACCAATTATGGTTTCTCGTTTTTCTAATCTTCAATGCATTTTGCCCCGTTCCTGCATTAGTTTGTGGTGTTGTTGTTGTTGTTTTTAAGTCCGCACACAAATCCTCCAGAATTTCCCCTAATATGTCCATTTTTTAATGCAATCCTGCCTAATAGAAGAACAATGGACATAGAACATAGTCATTGCGGCAAGTAGCCACTGATAGCCTTATCATAGAATAATAGAATTGTAGAATTGGAAGGGGCCACCAAGGGTCATCTAGTCCAACCCCCTGCAATGCAGGAATCTCAACAAAAGCATCCTTGGTAGATGGCCATCCAAACTTAAAATCCTCCAAGGAAGGAGAACCCACCACCTTCCAAAGGAGTCCATTCCACTGTCAACCAGCTCCTATCGTCTGAAAGTTCTTCCCGGTGTTTAGTCGGAACCTCCTTTCTCGTAACTCAAAGCCCTGGGTTCGAGTCCTACCCTCCAGAGTCCTATCCTCCATGCATTTGTCTGATCCTCTTTTATAGGGTTATACCGCATATAGGATTGCAGTGGCCGAGATTTGAAACTCCGGTTTCTTCTGAAAGCTGCCCGTCACTATTCTCCTTCGCAAAAACTGGATCTGGAGGCTGACTTATTATAACAATATTTAGAGAAAGAGTGGAGTTTGACGTTATTGTGTGGTGGGCATAGGGCACCACCTTGTGGCCAGATAAAAGAACAGGACACATTTGGGTTAGAAGATGCAGCTCGCAAGCACTCTGGTGCAGATACCTGTGTTCTTTTCCAAGCGATCTGTTTATTTCATCTCTTGCTTTATTTGCACGAAGTTTGTGGGGCTCTTAGATGACGTTGGCTATTCATGGAGCATTCTGATTTGTTTGCAGGGATGTTGTGCCTAGCAGATGTTAGCTAGTGCATTCCATAAAGTTGTATTGCCTCTTTCCATATAGCAAAAGTCTGGTTCATTTCCCATTGCATGTGCCTGAATTTAGTTGAAAAACGGGGGGGGCATCAATTGAGAATATATCTGTGTAAAATGCAAATTGGTCCCCCAACAGCAGATCAAGTTCTTTGTTATTGTGGTTACAGGTGGGTAGCCGTGTTGGTCTGCCATAGTCGAAACAAAATAGAAAATTCTTTCCAGTAGCACCTTAGAGACCAAGGATCTGGTGACTTCTGTTTCAGTGTATCTGAAGAAGTGTGCATGCACACGAAAGCTCATACCAAGAACAAACTCAGTTGGTCTCTAAGGTGCTACTGGAAAGAATTTTCTATTTTGTTTTGTTATTGTGCTTCCTCTTGTGCCCAGTAGATGGCAGAGTTGGCATTAGAACCCATGTGCTTTTTAATATTATTGCACAGAAACTTTTGACAGTCATTTCTTTTACTCTATAATGATAGTTTTTTATGGTTTGGTTTGGTTTGGTTTTATTTCCTCTTTGCTCCCTTTCAAGCTTTGGAGCAACACACAATTTTAAGGCTGCAGTCCTCTGCACATTTACACACCCTGAACTAATATGCAAACCGGAATTCACTTCTTAGAATTTTCCGGTTGTGTCCTCAAACCAAAGAGAGTGTGCAAAAAAGTGTCTCTTAGTGAGAAGTGCAAGGCGTGAGCTTGGATCTGCACTTGTTACAGCTGCGGCTGAAGGTCTCAAATGCCAAAATAGACCATATGTTGTGGGATCCGTTTCGGCTAATGCATATCAGGAGCAATGTGCATGAAAATGCATACATGTGTTCATGTGAACCAAAAAAATATATGGAATCGCATGCAGAAATTAGGCAGACTGAGTTTGAGATTGGAAAAATGAGAAACCAAAACTGAGAGATTCATTTCCCTCCCCCCATAACATCAACTAGCCAATTGGAAGAGGGGCAGAGAAGAGAGAAGGCACTAGAATATCATATTCAAAAAGTTTAAGCCAAGTCCTTAGCCTAACAGGGATGAGTGAATCTATCATTTTTGCTTCCTCTCTGATTCTAATTTTCCCCCAATCTTGAGTCTGATTTTCCACGTCAGTTTGTGATTATTATTTTTAGGGTCCTCGTGGAAATTAATCAGCTTTATTGTGTGGATTTTCTCCAAAGCAGTTTTGTCATGTTTATTTATTTATTTTTTGTGCTAATATTTGCATTTCCAAGCATACTTTACTCTAGGCGTATGCATTTTTGTAGACATTACTTGGCTAGCGAACCGCATTGCAAAATTCAGCTCTGTTCCGGAGCGTTTTTGGAAAGCATCTTAGTGCAAACTTCTCTTCATATGTTTCCCTCCCCTGTACACTTTTCCACAACAGACACCCTTCTGCAAGTACATTTCCCCAACCGTGATGCAATTTTGCATATTGCTTGCAGCGATGTTTGCATTTTAATGCGCACTCTCTTTCAGTCTGTGCAAATTTTCCTCTGGTCTGCGTATTTCGGGAAGTGCGAATTGGGTAGGTTTGTATGAAACAATGGAGGCTGGTCCCAGAGGGCAAATGGGGCACTGCCCCACCAACCTCAAGTCTGCCGTCAGCGAGGCTCCACCTGCCTGCTTTTTTTTACTGGCAACCAGTCCAGAAGATGGTCCTGCCTCTCCACCTCCTTCTTCTCAGTGTTGCCCTTGTAGAACTTAGCCGGGAGGAGGAGAACAGGGACAAAACTAGATGGGAGTTTTCCAATCCTAGTCTGCCTCTACTTACCTGTCTTCTGAATACAGGTGTCATGGACTGTCTGGATGCCAAGGAATGATGGGGCGCCCTGGAGGGAACCCCCAGGGGAAGGAGGCTCAGAGCCCAGGGATTGGTGGTGGTGGTCAGCGGGAGAAGAGGGAGCAGACTGCAGGGAGGAGGTGCCGGAAGCTGAAGAGGCAACAGGCTTTAGTGAGCAGGAAGAGACTGTGGCAGAGAGCAGTCCAGACTCAGAGGCAGCAGTGGAGGAGGCTAAGAGGCAGAGATGAGGCAGGCAGCTGAAGAATCCAGGGAGTCTCCCCATTCTGCAGCAACCAGCTCCCCTCCACCCTGGTCCCCCAGAACCAGAAGAGGTATGAAGAGGACGGAGCAACGACAGACAAGACAATGGAACCTTTGGCTGCTGGGAAAGGACCCAAGGAAGGAGTTTTAGACAGCTGTGGGGACCTTCAGACCTTGCAGCTGCCTCCTTGGGGCAAGAGCTACTGGGAATAATTGCTGGGATCACTAGGCCTACGCCAGGCATCCCCAAACTTTGGCCTTCCAGATGTTTTGGACTACAAGTCCCATCATCCCTGACCACTGGTCCTGTTGCTGGGGATCATGGGAGTTGTAGGCCAAAACATCTGGAGGGCCGCAGTTTGGGGGTGCCTGGCCTACGCTGTTTTGCTTTATTTGAATAAAGAATTCGCTGGCACTTGTTGTGTTTTTTACTGATGACTTGCTCCTGACTCTTGCTCCATGGGGGGCATTTCTGGCGCCACATACTGCTAGGCTCCCTGCTTTCTGCCCCATCAGTCCCAATGGGCACTAAGCAGCACTGGTATTAAAAGTGCGAACCAAATAGACTCCCTCCCACCCCTGGCTTCAAGCAGTCCTCACTGCCGTAAGATCCAGCCTAATTTTTCTATTTCTTAGAGTGTTTTTCCTTGTATGATATCTTGAAAGAATTCTAGACAACCTGAAAGTTTCCCACATTTTTTGTTTAAAAAAAAAATCAGGCCTAATAAAGGTCTTACCCCATGATGGGCTTTAGGATTTATTTATTTTTTATTTTTACTTTCAGCACTTAATCTAACAGTTTCCAAGGATGGGGTTATCGAAGGACAAGAGATTTGCTTCTTCTTTTTTTAACTATTCAAAAAACCACTGTATTTTTAGAAACTTCTCCTTCATCGTAGGCCAGGGTTCAAAAAAAAAGAAAGCCAAGAGGCTTTTTCTTCTCCTCCTTCCCTCTCCTGGAACCACGCTGGGTTGAAAGTGCTGCTTGATAAATCATCCCCTTCATGGGTTTATTTTTTTCAATGAGGGAAGGAGGAGGAGGGAAACTACCCTAACTTGGTTAAGTGATTCGCAAAGCCAAACAAACAGGCTATTGTATGGCAGAGCCCAGCAAAGCACACACAACCATTTGCAGGGAGCTCTTAGTATGGCAGCTGGGAGTGGGAAACGAGGCCTTTGGAAATCATATTCCCTTTTCTGCTAAATCTCCAGATTTTTTAATTCCCCCCCCCCAATGCCCCTACCCACTGGAAAAGAACCGGCATTGCTTCCTTGTCATTATAAGAAGAGCCCTGCTTGATCGGATCAAAAGTCTCTCTCGTCCAGCATCCCAACTGAACCACAAAATTGTAGAGTTGAAAAGGGACCATGAGGTTCATCTAGTCCAGCCCCCTGCAATGCAGGAAACTTGCCCAATGTGGGGACTCGAACCCACGACTCTGAGATTAAAAGTCTCATGCTCTACCGACTGAGCTATCCTAGAAAGCCCACAAGGAGGGCACAAATGCCCTCCTCAGTTGAATGTCCCCAGCAATGGGTGCTATCTGAGGCAGGTTGTTTCTGAGGTTGCAGCTCCCATTCCTAAATCTTCACCATCATGCAGATCTGAGCCTGGGGACTCAGCTAGATTGGTAAAGAAAAAAGTGTTTGTATGCGTTGTATATGCGATATAACACTGTGACACCAGACGGCGCTGTGGAGTCCCGTCTTTCCCTATCGGATTTCCCTGTATGAGTTTACAACGTGTTTAACTGAATTGCTTTTTTGACGTGTCTAGATCCAGCCTTGGAGTGCATTTGGCCAGCTTTGTCTGGTTCACCAGCTACGGCCGTTCCTGTAGTGCATGAGTTGGCAACCTTGAAGCTGGATTACTGCAATACACTTTATGTGGGACTGCCTTTGGGCCTGGTTCAGAAGCTCCTTGTTGGCATCTGGAGACAATGGAGGAGTGCACCTTGCCAGGAGTGAAGTCAAACTGTTGGAAGGTTGCAGGGCCAGCTGTGGCTGTAGATACAGGAGAGACATGTTTTGTTGCAGCTGGGGCAGATGAAGGCATCTGGTTGCTCTGCAGAAGATGCATCACTGCATTTCCTCTCCTTTGCTCCTCCCAGCTGATGCAGAACATGGTAGTCAGACTGCTGATGTGGGCATTGGCCCACCTATCTATCTATCTATTATCGATCAATCATACTTATTAAGCACCTAGCATTTTAAAAGCATTGTACAGAACAAGATACAAAAGGAAAAAGGCACGGGGAGGGCAGAGGAAAGCAAGCACCGGAAAAGCTGCTGCTTTGTTGACCAATGGATGGGGGCAGGTTGGTCTCCCCCTTGCTGCGGCTAGCGATGTGCAGACTTTTGAATTCTCCAGCACTCTTTTTATCAGGTGAGATCAGGGGTTGCCAACCTGGCCCCTACCGCCCACTAGTGGGCATTTCAGGATTCTGGGTGGGCGGTAGGGGGTTCTACGGCACAAGCTGCATTCCTCCTTCCATCGAGCACTGGTGGGCGGTAAGGAAATTTCACCATCAAGAAAGATGCATTAGTGGGCGGTAGGTATAAAAAGGTTGACTACCCCTGGGTTAGACAGTAAACAGAGCAATGAATATGAGAGAAAAGGAGTGTTTGGTTGATGTTGAAGCCACCAGGTGCAAACTCGTCTAGGGCTTCAACATCAGCTATTTTTTCTCTCCTCTATATCTCTCCCCCAACCCCAACCCCCAAGAATCCTGGGAACTGAGACTTGTTGTTAGCATTGCTCTGTCTCAGGAGACAAGGGAGTGAAGTCAAACCACTGCATTGGCAGCACTGAAGTGACCTCTCCGGGGTGCAAGCCAGGGCAGTGTGTATGGAGGTCCTGGGCTGCCCAGAGGATAAGACGCCTCTCTTGGCCTTGCTGATGTGGTCCAAAGGAAAGCAGAGCAATACGTTTGGCACAGGCTTGGCTGCAGGAGTTGCCAGAAGGAGGCGTACAAAGTGCCACCCAACCGTCTTAGGGATTCCACTCCAGATTTTCTTCTCCGAGGATATCTCGCAAGGCAGAGGAGGTTTAGGATCAGATTTTTCCTTCTCTTAGACGGGCTCCCTTCCCAGTTTGATGAGCCCCATCTGCCCCTCACTTCCCTCTACAGCACATGCAGAAACGACCTTTCTTGTTTGCCGGACCCACTATTGATCTTGTCTTCGCACGCAGGAGATGCCCCTAACTCACCAAGGGTTTGAGACCCAGCGGCCGCCCTCACTTGGTATAGCCAGTCAGTCGAAGCCATTTCCCAAGGTGCGGCCGCTGTCACATCCTGACAGCTTCCGGGAGGCACAGAGGAGAGACGAGTGCAGGAAAAACTCCCCCAGAATGGGCACAATGTGTCCCCCACCAGAAGCACTTCCCCTTCCCTAGCACACCATACACTGAACCTTAAGGATGCTGAGAATTGGCAGACAACACTTCCCAGGACACTCTGGGGGAAGCCGTGTGTTTTAAGTACTGTATATGGTGCAGATGTGCCGTGTGTGAATTACAGGGGAGGCTGGTCCATGAGAGGGCAAATGGGACAGTGCCCCAAGAATTTCAGTCTACCCCCAACCTGCCTGTCTTCTGCTTCCAGCCAGCAGGGGGCAGTTCTCCCTATCATTGGCTCTGGTGCCATCTAGTGTTCCTCTCCCTGCTTTCCACCCTACCAGTGTCATCAGACCCATCCACCAAAACAACTTTTTTGCCCCGTCTCAATCCTACAATTCTGATTCTGTAATTGTTCTGCTGTTTGCTGACATGGGCTCCCTTGGGATGAAGGATAGGCTAGAAATGTAGTAACAGCAATAATAATAATAATAATAATAATAATAATAATAATAATACCATTCACACTTAATTAATTATGGAATTTACTTTCAAGAGTGGACCTTATGCAATCGTCTGTGGGGATGGGGTACATTCTATAGGCATTTTCGTCGGGGTCAAAAGATTTAATTCCGGTCCGGAGATGGTTTGCTTTCGCTGTACTTGCCACATTCGTTCCATTCTTGCATCTTCACTGCAGGACCCTATTATGAATTTGGCTGGGAGTTTTTTTTTTTTTTTTTTAATTCTGTTGCATCCCGATCGGGACGTTTGCATTTATTCTTTGTGACTGCTTTGCATCTTGTCGGGCAATAATGAATCACGGGTAGCGCGAAACATTCCTCCTGGAGAGGAAAGCCAGAAACTCCAGCCAGCCAGCCAGGTCAGCTTTGCTTGGCGCGGGGGCGGGGCGCGATTTCTGCAGCCTGACTTCCGGCTGTCATTCATCCTGCAAAACACGCACGCGCTGCCCCCTCCCTCGCCTCCTCCTCCTCCTCCAGGCTCGCTCCCGCCCGGGGCTGCCTCGCATGCCTGCATGTGATCTCATCTGACACCATCGGAGGGAGGCGCAACCCGGGCAGTGCCTGCCTGCCTCCCTCCGCCCGGCTGCTAAGCGCGTCTCCAGTAGCCTTTCCTGTTTTGCTGCACAAATAATTCCTCCTCCTCCTCCTCACCCTCCGCCCGCCTTATCACGCATCCCGGGTTCACGTGTTTCCTCCTCCCCCCTCCCCCGCCCGCTCCCGTTTTGGGGTGGAAATAGGGCGAGGCTCCTTTAAGAATGCAACGCGCCATGCTCCCAACCAGCCATGACTAGACAGATTGTCCCAGATAGGTCCCGGGGTTGGGCGAAGCGCCGCCTCCCGCAGAGTCAGCCACGTGGGTGAGATTGGGGCAAGCCACGCCTCCTGCCTCCTTTCTCTCTCTCTCTCTCTCTCTCTCTCTCTCTGCCCGCCGCCTGTTCCTCCAAGTATTGCAAAAGAAGGAAGGCGGAGGGCTTTCCGTAACTGTGCAGCTTCCCATGCCCGCCCTTGCAACCCTGGCCGTATGAAATCGTAGAGTTGAAAGGGATCCCCAGGGGCCATCTAGTCCCAACCCCTGCAAGACAGGCATCTCGACACTCGGTCCCTCGTCCCAATGCGAAACCATAAAAACAAGTATGAAATATATAGATTGCCACGAAAGGTCTGTGGCTCCGTGGAGGGGGCATCCGTTTCACACCCAGAAGGCCCGAGGTTCAAAGTCCGGCATCTCCAGGTAGGACTGCGGGAAAGACCCTGGCCTGAGATCTACTGCTGGTCAGTCTGGACAATGCTAAACTACCTTCCTAGGCTCATCAGGGACAGCAGAAGGAACAAATTCAATGGGGAACAACGTTAAGTTCGTTTGAGACCTTCTGACAGGTAACTATGCTGTACAGGGCTGCAGCCGTAAATATAGACCAGGAGGTATTCACTTACCCAATAGCAGTGTGGGGAAAACACCTCTCTCACATTAATACATTATTTTTTCTATGATTATTTTGTTGTGGCATATATACACAGTTCAGTTCAGTACACATACACACACAGAGAGAGAGAGCGCAGCATTGGACTGTTCAGGTCCCTGCCCGCAGGAACTTACAATCTACTTTACACGGCATGCATTCAACGGAAGGCGCAATCCTACACACGTCTCCAGCTTTCCTGGGAGCAAACTCCGTGGGGTTTACTTGTGTGTGCGCGCTCACTGTATACAGTATATTAAAAAGCTCATTATATATATAGAGAGAGAGAGAATCTCATTATTTGGCCCCATACGCATCCAATACGCAAGTCCTGGGATTCAAGAATAGAAGCGGATTTTTTGCAACAAAACGAAAGTGCGTGGCATATATTCTGCAGCTCTGCGATGAGCTGCGGCGCTGACAAGGAGGGGACGCATCACCTCCACAGCCTCCTATCACTGGGCGCTCCAGCTCCCTCTTGCCGCCTGTAGCAGCGGCAGCGTGGGAAGGACCCCCCCCCCCTTTCCTTTGGCACGCAGATGGAAGCACAGCCTCCTCCGCCAGAGTTCACCGGGGGTGACCACGTGCCCCTCTCCTCCCCGCGCGCTGTAGGGGTGGGAGGACGCCGGAGAAGGAGCGCTGGGAAAGACTCCGAGCGAAAGGGGCTTCTGTCCCTTTAAAGAGGACGCCGTCGGAGACACACGCAGCAGAGTGCCCATGTGGAGCTGCTCCATGCCTTGTTGTTCTGCGAGCCGATTGGCCGGAGCCCGGGTGACGTCTTCCAGCAGCATGCGAACGCACTGCGGGGGGGAAGATCGCCCGGAAAACGCGGCGGCGGAGCAGGGAAGCAGCGCCGAGCCAGAGTCTATGGGGGGGGGAGGGGAAGGAGGCGGCGAAGAGGAAGAGGAACCGCAGGAGGAGATAGAGCACCACCTCATTTGCGACAGAGTGGGGAGGAAGTCGAGCTTGCAAAAGTGCTGGCAATTGCACAAGCCCCCAGCCACCCCCACTGCAGTCCTGTGTAACTGTACGGGACTCATACTGAGTCAGACCATAGGTTCCCCTAGCTCAGTAGTGTACATAGAAGCATAGAAATGTAGAGTTGGAAGGGACCCCCAAGAGTCATCTAGTCCAACCCCCTGCAATGCAGGAAACTCAAAGCATCCAGGACAGATGGCCATCCAACTTCTACTTAGAAACCTCCAAGGAAGGAGAGTCCACCACCTTTCGTGGGAGTCTGTTCCACGGCTGAACAGCTCTTACTGTCAGAAAGTTTTTCCAAATGTTTAGTCGGACTCTCCTTTCTTCCAATTTAAAGCCATTGGTTCGAATCCTACCCTCCAGAGCAGGAGAAAACAAGCACGCTCCCTCCTCCATGTGACACCCCTTCAGATATTTGAAGATGGCTATCAGATCTCCTCTCAGTCTCCTCTTTTGCAGGCTAAACATATCCAGTTCCTGCAACCATTCCTCATAAGGCTTAATTTCCAGGCCCTAGATCATCTCGGTTGCCCTCCTTGGCACACAGCACAGCTGGTCAACATCCTTCTTAAATAGTGGTGCCCAGAATTAGACACAGAATTCCGGGTGTGGTCTGACCAAAGCAGAATGGAGTGGTCCTATTTCTTGCCTTGAGCTGGACACTATACTTCTATTGATGCAGCCTAGAATAGCATTCGCTTTTTTGCTGCTGCATCACACTGTTGACTCATTAAGCTTGTGGTCCACCAAGACCCCCATATCATTTTCACATGTACTGCTAGTAAGCCAGGTGTGACCCCATCTAACATTTGTGCATCTGGTTCTTTCTGCCTAAGTGCAGAACCTTACATTTCCAGGGACTGTGCTGAAAGCCAAAATCAGGTACTGTCAAACCGTGTTGGGGTCAATGGCAGGTAGGATTGCCAAAGTCATTTATCCTAGAATGCTGCCTCTATTATGACCCCACTTCTTGATTTTTGTAATTTTTTATTTTGCCCTGTGCATAAATCTGAATGCACACAAAAATGGATGTAAATTGCAGGTTTACTGCATTGTCTATTCTAAAGTGACCCGCAGCAGCTCTATGAGATTTAAGGAGGGGATTGTTATCTGACCTGCTTGGAGATGGCTGGGATTGAAGCCGGGACTTCTGCAGGAGAAGAATGAGATGAACCCTGATGAATCAGTTCAGATCCACCCCTCCCCATCAGGCTGAGGGAGCCGGTGTTTGTGCACAGACAGCTTTCCGGGTCATGTGGCCAGCATGACTAGACCACTTCTGGCGCAACAGGACACTGTTATGACATACCAGAGAGCACAGAAATGCCACTTACCTTCCTGCTGCAGCAGTACCTATTTATCTTGGGAAGCGGATGGTGCTGTTGTCTAAACCACTGAGCCTCTTGGGCTTGCTGATTGGAAGGCTGGCGGTTCAAATCCCCATGACGGAGTGAGCTCCTGTTGCTCTGTCCCAGCCCCTGCCAACCTAGCAGTTCGAAAGCACATCGGCACAAGTACATAAATAGGTACCGCTATGGCGGGAAGGTAAACGGCGTTTTCGTGCGCTCTGGCATTCGTCATGGTCCTCCATGCACCATAAGCGGTTTAGTCATGCTGGCCACATGACCCGGAAAGCTGTCCGTGCACAAACACCAGCTCCCTCGGCCTGAAAAGCAAGATGAGCGCCGCGCTGTGCCGCACCCCACTCCACAGTTGCCTTTAACCATCCAGGGGTCCTTTAGCTTTGCCTACTTTATCTACTTCATGGGACGCAGGTGGTGCTGTGGGTTAAACCACAGAGCCTAGGGCTTGCCAATCAGAAGGTTGGCAGTTCGAATCCCCACGGCGGGGTGAGCTCCCATTGCTCGGTCCCAACTCCTGCCCACCTAGCAGTTCGAAAGCATGTCAAAGTGCAAGAAGATAAATAGGTACCGCTCTAGCGGGAAGGTAAACGGCGTTTCCGTGCGCTGCTCTGGTTCGCCAGAAGTGGCTTAGTCATGCTGGCCACATGACCCGGAAGCTGTACGTCGGCTCCCTTGGCCAGTAATGTGAGATGAGCACCTCAACCCCAGAGTCAGACACGACTGGACCTAATGGTCAGGGGTCCCTTTACCTTTACCTTGTCTACTTATATACTTACATTGGTATGCATGGCGCACACAAAGTTGTTATCACCAGCTGCAAGGAGTCTGGTTTGGGTAGGATACCTATGATGAGTGAGACCTCTGTGCCAGCTCAGTGATCTGGGGTGAAAGCTAGCAGAAGTTGCGATCAAGGGACATACACAAAAAGATAGTTAGAAGGGCAAATAGGCCAAATTGCCCAAGGATTATGAAACAGCACCTAACGGATTAATAATTAGCATTGCAAATATGTGGGCACAACGAAACCCATCACGGAACCTGTCTTTCATGTTGACCCATACATAAATCATTGCTTCCTGCCAAGGCTATTTAGCAGACAAGGAGTATAAAAAAATTATTGCGTTGCCTAGCCACCTTTATATGTGGCTTAATCCAAACAAACACACCACTAAGTGCTTTATGTAAAATACTATGTATATTCACGAGAAAACGACAATAAAATCAGCAGTCTTCAAAAACAAGGAGGCATAACACAGTTATCAAAATATGGATACAATTAACAGTATTTAAAAGCTAAATGCATTAATAAAATATAGATGTGTACTGGGGAGGTTGCCTGCCTCAAATTTTGGGATGAGAGGCAAGTTCCATTGTGTCCCCTCTTGCTGACTATTGACTTTCAGGCCTCATTTGAACTACAGTGGTACCTCTGGTTATGTACTTAATTTGTTCTGGAGTGTATACATTTAAAGTAGTATCATACCACTTGTTTAAACCATGGCTTCCCCCAGGGAATTCTGGGAGGTTTCATTTGGGAAGGGTGCTGAGAGCTGTTGGTTTAACATTCATATTTTCTTCCCTAGGAACTCTGGGAATTGTAGCTCTCTAAAGGGGAATTGTGGATCCCCTACAGACCCCAGCATTCTTGAGCATGTGTTTTAAATGTGCTTATTTCAATATATGGTGTGTATGCAGCCCCATAGGCCAAATTTATAAATGCAGCCTGATGGAAGAAATGTGTGTATCTGTGCATTGCAGTAAACGCTTCAGGGTGCAGGCTGCCCCCGCGAAAGAAATAATTGGAGCCCAGCCAGCGTTAGGCTGAACCCGACACCCTAGTTTTCTACGTGCAAAGAATGCCTGCAGGAAAGCACCCGAGCATGCCCGCCTCCACGTGCAGCCTGGAATGGCACCGCCCAGGAAGAGGGCTTTGTGTTTGTTTGTTTTTTTCAAAATCGTGCCATGCTGCGCTGAGACGTCTAAGCGGAAATTCCCGTCCTGTCAAAAAAAAAAAAAAAAAAAAGTCAAAAGGAAAAGCAAGCAGGCGCGCTCCCGTCCAGCGAAGCGCTGCAATCCAGTCCGGGGTTTGCCTGCAATTCTCCCTATAGTAGCTGAGGGCAGTGTCAGTCCCTTTTTTTCTTGTTGTGTTTCTGTTACACATCGCCATCTTGTTACAAAGCCCTTTCCTTGTCTGGAAGGTTCGCAGAGGGGCTCGGGGCGGAGGGGGCGATCGCCTGGCTGGCTCCGGCTTCTTTATTATTATTTTTCCTTCCTCCTCCCCCCCTCCCTCTTCCCCCTTTGCAAAAGAACCAAACCCCGACATTAAAATTAAGAATCCTGCCGCGGGGGTGGCAGCGTGGAGTTTCCCTTCTCCACTTTTTTTTTTTTTTTTTAAGTCTCCCCAAGACTTTGGATCCTCCGCTGAAACGCAGCCCCGAGAAATGAGCATTGAGACATTGTTAGAAGCGGCCAGGTATCTAGAATGGCAAGCTCAGCAACAACAGAAAACACGTGGTAAGCCAGGGGTGGTGGCGGTGGCGGTGGTGGTGAGAATTAAGATCTCTGTCTCTCCTTTTGAAAGAAACGCAGAATGATTAATAATAATAAGAATAATGCACGCGTTGGGGTTTATCTTATCCCCCCCCCTTTTTGATTGTTGGAAGAGAAACCAACTTTGCAGCGCGAGGCGAGTCGCCTTTCGTCGGAAGCCCGTCGTGCACTCCACTCCCCCTTGTCACAGGGTTGCCCCGCTATCGCCTCGGGTTGCAAGCCTTGCGCGTGCATTTGACACGGGAGTAAGTCCCCTCGGATTCGCCGCCGAGCAAACAGCGCCTCGGGCTCGGGGGCCCGTCGGTTCCCCCCAACCGAAGCAACCGTATTTATTTTGGCGGGTTAAGGAGGTGAGTTTTTCCTCCCCACTTTGCTTTTTTAAAAAAATGCACTGCGTTATGATTGCTTTCTCCTCCGTAGCGCAGATTTTGCAATGATGATCAGGTCTTCCGATTTCTCGTCGGTTCCCTCAGTGGGGGTTTCTAGTCCGGTTCTCCCTCCTTTCCCCCCTCCTCCCGTTTTTGTTAAATGACCCTTTTTTTGTTTTGTTTTAGTGAACATTTGGGCGGGGTGAGCGGAAAGATTTTTGTACCGGGTTAAGAAAAATATGAGATTGCCTAACGAGGCTGCGGTTGTGAGGATAGCAGGCTGCCTCGCTTAACAAGCGCGTTGTGGACATGTCTACTTAGAAGCAAGCCCCATTGTGTTAGATTGGATTTACTCCCAGGTAAATGCGTCTGGGATTACAGCCGGGGGCGGGAGAAGCCTGTCAACGTGGTCTAAATGCTTCATTCTGCGTTTACTCTGAATTTGCTGACACATGCTAGCCGAGATATGTATGTATGTATGCATGTATGTATATACTAAAAAATAAATAAATACAGCCCATTCATTTCCTGCGGATGGGCAGATTCTCCGATTCCCGTGCTCGCGTTTATTGCCACCCCCCAAAAATAAACTGCCTGACCCCTTTCCGCCCTGCAGTGTAAGGAGGGCTGGGAAGAAAAACAACCCTTTGCAACACGCACGTAGTTAACCGATGCAGCCCACGTAATGGCCATAATTAATTATGCTTGAGTCTCTGCTTGCTCTTGCGGTTCTTCATTCATGCATCGGGCAGCGATCCGTCCTTTTCACACGGTTTTAATTATTTCCTTCTTAAACTTTCTAAGGCGCATAGTGAATGCAAGGAGGCGCGCGCAGGTTTTTAAGAGGCGGGCTGGATCAGAGGGTGGGTTACGATGTCATGTAGTTATGCGCCAAAAAAAAAAAAAACCCCACACACAAAAAAACCCGTAATAGAAAAAAAAGAGAGGAACCTTTCCTCCCTGCTGCCTCCCCGTGACAAAACAGAACCTGTTCTGTTTTTTCGACGATGCCTCCTGATTTATCATCAGGAGCAGTTATTCATTAGGCAGCAACTGTGGGGAGGGTCTAAATCTGTTGGGTTTCCTTTTGGGGAGGGGGAGCATTTCCATCTCGTGCTCGGCGGAGGCTTTTCCAGGGCGGTGGCGGGGCTGTTGGCGCTCCTGATCTTAAGGCGAGGGAGGGGGTGTCATATGATGCACTTTTAAAAACTATTTCCGCCTCTTTCGTCTGATGATGCGCCGCTCCCCTGATTGGGAAATCTGCTGGGAGAGATCCAGAAAGGGCTGTTGCTGCATGCGGGAGGAAGCGATCCTCTCCGCCCCGCATACACACACCCGCTACACACACACAAATTAAAATTCCGGAGAGATGCTGCGTTAGCGCGTGGTCGAGATCTAAGTGCACAATGGAACGTTGGCGTCGCTTGTATCTTTTTTTTTTATTATTTTCTTTCCCCTCCTCCTTTCTCTTCCCCCTCCCCCAAGTTTGGAACGTTGCGTGTTTGCTCTGCGTTCCAGGCCCTTTCCATTGGTTAGCGGGGAACGGGTGACGTGTCAAGGCCCTGCCCTCGACCACGTGCGCTGGGGACACTCCCTCTGTGGTGGCGTTGCTGCTGCTGCTGCTGCTGCTGCTTGGATGCGCGCTTTCATTCTTGCAACTATGCGCGTGTGCGCGCGCTCTCGTTCTCGCGCTTGTGCGTACAGGAGGGTGGGGGGGGGAGGAGGGCCTGCCCTCACTTGTTCCTGCTGCAGGAGCGTTGGTGATGATGATAATAACGAGGGTGACGTGAAATGGCATGCAGGAAAGATCTGAAAACCAGCATGCCGGTTTTTTTTTTTTTTAATTTGCTGTAATCCGAATAACAGATTTTAAAACTGCAGACCTCTTGTTTGTATTCGGGGCTCATGGTAAGGATCTGCTGTATTCACCATGCAGGCAGCTCAGAGCGCGGTGGAATGACAACATCATAGAATTTGGGAATATTAACAATGAAAATTAATTTGGTGAAGATCTGGTGGGGGGAACCCAGGATGCTGCTTTCTACTGTATTCTGAAAGGAGGAGAGCCCTGGATTAAAAATGGTCGTGGTGAAGGCTGCTGAGTCTGGGATCTTCCAGACCTACATCCTATTAATCATCATTATGCTTTATAGCACTGCGTACACTCTGAACTGCTTGCATGGATATAGCTTTGTACTGTTAGGGGTCATAAATAGACTTTTAATCCAGATCTCCTTCAACTAGCTGTTTATGGCTTGTAGCAAACAACAGCCATGTCCCTGCAATCAGCCCCAAGCGTGTGGACTGGGCTGTAGAATAATTTAAATATTGTTTGATAAATAAAAGCTAGGTGCATTTAGGGGGGGAATATTGCCTTACTTTTTTTTTTAACCCAGATCTCTTATCTGTCTCTGATTGGCTTGAAGTAACAACAGCTTCAGACATGCAGGCAAACAATAATGCAGGAGTCATCATACTATATTAGTACTGCTGCTGTGTAAAAAGGTAAAGGACTCCTGGACGGTTAAGTCTAGTCAAAGGTGACTGTGGGGTGCAGTGCTCACCTTGTTCTCAGGCCAAGGGAACCGGCATTCGTCCACATACAGCTTTCCGGGTCATGTGGCCAGCGTGATTAAACTACTTCTGGCGCAACAGAGCACCGTGACGGAAGCCAGAGTGCACGGAAACTGCTGCTATGTATGTAGGGCAGATCTGAGACCCATTTCTCATCTCCTTCCTACTCACCCTGTCCTGATTTTTTTAATCCACAGCTTTCATTTTGGAAATTTACATACGGCCCATAGCACAGAAAGCAACATCGTGGAGGCATGTTGGCCTTTGGGTGTGTGACCGCAGTTGTACCTGTTTCCTAACAAAATGGGTTCCTCTCTTGCAACACAATTTGCCATGCTTTTCTCTTCAGAACTCACTGATATATCTTGCATTTATAAAAAAAAAACAGCTTGTTGTTGGCACCTGTCTGTCTCGAGAGACAATGGAGTGCGCCTGGGAGGGTGAAGTCAAGCCGCTGCGTTAGGAGCACTGAAGTGACCTCCCTGGGGCACAAGCCTGGGCGGTGTGCAAGGAGGTCCTGGGCTGCCCAGACAAAAAGAGTTCCCTCTTGGCCTTGCTGATGTGGTCCAAAAAAAGCAGAGCAAAGCGCACCATTAAACCATCTTAGGGACTCCATTCCAGATTTGTGTAGGGTTTTTTCTCCCGAAGATTTCCAGCAAGGCAACGGAGATTTAAGATCAGAGCTTTCCTTCTCCTGGGTGGGCTACCTTTCCAGGTGGACGAGCCCCACCTGCCCCTTACTTCCCTCTACAGGACATGCAGTAACCGCCTTCTTGACCGTTGGACCCACAATTGGCCGCCTCCGCTCAATCTGCCGGAGCCCGTCTTCACATGCAGGGGAAGTCCTTAACTCACACAGGGTTTGAGACCCATCAGATACCCTTATAAACCAATAGTCATAACAGCGGGGGAGGGGGCAATATATTTGAGATTTAGTATGCCATGCTGAAGTCTGGTTTTCAATCCACATCTCGTGGGTGTGCAGGGGAAGAGTGACAGCTAGGGACAGAGCAACAGCGGCCATGCAGGAAGGCGGCCATTGTCTTGGAGACAATTCCGTGGATAAGCCTAGGTGAGCTGTGGGGAAACTCCATGTGTTCCTGGACTACAATTCCCATCATCCCCGGCATGCTGGGCGGTCAAAGGTTGCCTGCACCTGGGCCACGTGCATCCTCCGTGGTTAGGCGGTGTGCTTCTGGAAACCAGAAAGCAGCATCGTTTTGAGTCCCTGCCCTGTTTTTGTGGGTTACCCAAAGCAGCGAACAACGTTATAGTGAATTGTTGCAGCTTGCCTTCACTTACCCCACCTCACGGTTGTGAAGAACGTTCTTCCGTTGTGAATGGTCTGTGTCGCCGTTAAGAAAAAGAAGTCTGAGTCGGCCAATATATATGTGGACTGTCCCTGGACCGCGTGGCGTTTCTTCTCTATGTTCTCAAACTTCTTAAGCCAGCTCAAAGTTGTCATCTGAACTAGACAGATGTTTAACTGAGAATCAGTCACAGGCCAGTAAGACTTTTAGAACCCTCTCACCCCCCACCCAAATGGCAACTAGGACGTTGCTTTTTTTTGGCGACTGCAACCTTGGTTTAAGGAGCCATTTGGCGCCCAGATTACATAGCTGAGTTTCTAACGCTGCTAGCTGGCCGCTGCGTGTGGCAGGCAAGATTCTGGGTTAGAAGAGCCCCTTAAATCTTTGGACTGGCTCCAGGTTTGGTGGGAGGGAGCTAGGCAAAGTGTTCTCTGGTTGGCCCCACTCCTCTGAGTGGCTCCTGAAGCGGCGCAAGACGGCTGTGTCTAGGTCCCCCTTTGGTTTCCCACGGTGCCCTTGGGCAACACTTAACATCAGGGGCATTGTGGGAAATCAAAACGCAGACTGGATCTGGCTGATAAGCACTGCTTGACACCCTGGACCAGGAAAATAATTAAGGTATGAATGAATGAATGAATGAATGAATGAATTTATTTTTTACGGTCACAGACCAACTTACTAAATCAATAATAAATACAAAAATAATACGTTAAAATTTGCACAACAAAAACCATACACACATATGTACGTATACAGCAGCATTTAAAATATATTGATTAGAATTGGGGCATTAAAATATGGCCTAAAATTGCCATTTAGGGTCCTATTCATAGCGATAACACCGCTTGTTCTCTGAGCTTTATGGCTGCTACACAGTATTTAGCTACTTTCAGGGTAATCTCAGGGTCCATATCTTCTGCAAGGCATTTAAGGCATAGGAATTCATTTAAAGGATTTTGTATGATGGGGGAAATAAAAACCCGGCGTATGAATAATTAAGGTAGGGCAGAACAGAAGAAAAGGCAACCACCCCTTATGGTCCCTAGCGGGGTGTTGGGGCCTGAGCAACTGGCAGGATAGGAGATGGGTGTTCTCCAGTCTGACCTACAATAATTTCACAGGGTCCTACAATTGTAGAGTTGGAAGGGGCCACGAGGGTCCTCTAGTCCAACCCCCTGCAATGCAGGAATCTTTCACCCAATGTGGGACTCGAACCCACGACCCTGAGATTAAGAGTCTCGCCGGCTGAGCCAGTTGCCACTTAAGTGCAGTTATATTTCTGGGGCTTTTTGTGTCTGGCTTAGCATGATTAAACCACGTTCTGAATCTGTTTCAGTGCTCTAGACCGTTATCGCTTATATGGTCGAAGCAGTGACACGTCTACAAGAGGGAAGACCTCCTTACCCCCCTCCCAAGCCTACTGGGCTAGGCTCAAGGGGCTGGTTTTGGCGTATAAAGTCCCCTAGAGCTTGGGATCCGGATACCTGAAATATGGTCTCACCCGCTGTTTTATCTGGTTGATCCCTGTGCTTTGCAGACGGGCCTCTGGCAGATACCACCTTAATCAGGTGCATTCCACACAAAATTGGGTCTTCAGTGTCCTGGCACCTGCCCTCTGGAATGCACTCCCATTAAATATTAGACAGGCACCCTCTCATCTGTCTTTTCGGCACCTGCAGAAGACGTTCCTCTTTCAACAAGCCTTTTGCGTGGAGATCTTTCCCAGTCTGCATCTGTACTGGGATTGTTTTTATGGTGTGTGCTTTTTTTTTTTTAAGTCATTTGTTTTCACTGCCTTGTGGTTCCTTGGGAAGAAGTGTGGGACAGAAGCTTAACTATTAAATAACAATAATAATAAATAATATTGGTCTATGGACATAGAATGCTGTCTGGGGTTTTTTTTGTGTGTGTGGAGGGTGAGGATTAGCAACTGGAGCATCCTGGAAGTGGACATTTCTGAGTCCAGCTAGAATCCTGAGAGAATTCCATGCTGCAACATTTTGTTGCAGATCCAACTCAAAATTTGCCTAATGAGCAAGTTTCTCTTGGGTGGGGGAAAGGCTGATCACTGTTTTGATTCAGGGGCCCAAGGTGCTCCTTCTGTTGTGCTGCTACCTGGTCCACTTCTTCATCCCCTTTAGATAAGTAGCAGCAAATAGCTGCTTGGAGTCCCCATGTGTAGTGCCCCGGCACCCCACAATACCATCTGCCACTGTCTCCATCCATGGTCCCCCTCTCTCACACACACACTTGGGTGATTTCTAGTTTGCAAGCTCCTTGGGGCAGGGAACCGATAATTTGGCTTCACTGCAAAGTGGCCTGCACATAGATGGGACGGAACTCCAGCACCTTACCTGTGTTGACAGCTCTGTGTTTGCTTTTCTGAAATCTGGATTGTTTTTTTCCTGTGATGTGGGGTTAGGGGCGGTTCAAGGTCTCCTGCTTTGTGCAGTTGCGATTAAATCTTTGAGCGATGCCTTTAGACCTGCTCACCATGTGAAATCCCTTGCCAAAAGAATTGGGGGAATTCCCTTTTTTCCCCTTCCCTTGCCTTCCTGTTGCTTGCCATGAGTGGCAAGCCTCTCCAATGCAAAGTGGGGGGGGGGCACAGCGGAGGATCAAATGTCTGTGTTTTGTGCTCGTGTGTCGTATCTGATGGGAGGTAGCCTGAAACGTATTGTCTCAGCAATGAGTCACTCCAGGAAAGGTTGGATGAGAAGGAAATTAAAATTCAACCACAACTGCAAAAATAAAGAAGCCTTAGAGCTGCAGGATAGATTCCTCTTTTTCCATGTACCTTGTGTTGTTGTTGTTGGAAGATGGTCACGCAACCGCTGTAAAACCTGCAAATTTTTGGAATAAATCAGTGGAATGGAGAGGTAACATTGGGATAAACTATTGTCAGAGAGATTCTACCTGGAGCCTGCAAGAAAAGGTTGCAATGTGGAGTGCCTGCCAGTTCAGGGTGGCACTCAGCCAACCATGCCCTCTTTCAAGAACTCCATTCCGTTACTCAAATCATCTTAGGTGTTCCCATTATCTCTTCATCCCCGTAAACACACACCGTGTTTGTTGAGCATGCTCAGTCCTCATTAGGCTGTTTTCGGGTGTTTTCCCTCAAGGGTCAGTGTCCCTCCCAATTTATTTTTCTTCTTTTAGTCCTCCTGCATATCTTGCCATTTCTCTGAGTCTGCCAGTAGCTCTCTCTTACGCAGAGGAAGGATGGTGGAGGAGTTATGGATGGTGCCGTTTGGGTTACACAAGGCCTGGGAGAATTGAGATGGCAGTATTCAGGTGGGACCTGCAACAAATTCTTGCAGTGTGTGAGTGAAGTGCTGCTCGGGCTCAGCACTGCACAACTGAGAACACTCAGTCAACATTATGCTGAGTTTTTTGGGGGGTGGGGCGGGTTTCCTAAAGCTTTTTTTTTGTACTGCAAACCTTGGAGGACGCCTAAGTCTGCTATCTTGGAATTAATAATAATAATAATAATAATAATAATAATAATAATAATATAGTTTCAAGTGCCTTCCCCCCCCCAATCACTTCTGATTCATCCTGCTCGCCACCTGAGCAGACTGCCAGGGTCTAGGAACAATGTTCGTAGCCACTGCTCTTCACTGACACTATGGACCACCTGAATGAATCTTGCAGGCCACAGTTTGGGAACCCCTGGCATACTCTGTTTAGGATGATGCAGTTGTTCCTTTCAATGCAGCTACGGGTGTTGTTGTCATCCATCTGTCCCGAGAGCGAATGGAGTGCGGCTCCAGAGGTGAAGTCCAATATCTGCGTTAGCAGCACCGAAATGATCTCCCCCGGGGTGCAAGCCTGGTCGGTGTGTATGGAGGTCCTGGGCTGCCCAGACGACAAGACCCCGCTCTCTTGGCCTGGCTGATGTGGTCCAAAGTAAAGCAGAGCAATATGTTTGGCACCAGCTTGGCTGCAGGAGTTGCTGGAAAGAGGTGTCGTCCAACTGCCTGAGGGACTCCACAGTGGAGGTTTTAAGGGCAGTTTTTTTCTTCTCCTCGATGGGGTACCTAGAATCTAGGTAGAAGAACCTGTCTTTGCATGCAGGAAAAGTCCCTAACTCACCGAGGGTTTGAGACCCATTGGCTACCTTCACCTGGCTTAGTCGGCTCGTCTAAGCCGTTTCCCTGTGTGGCTGCTGTCACATGTTGACATCTAGCAGCCACAGGTGAGAGCTGAGTGCAGACAAACTACCCCAGAAGGAGCACAACACGTCCTGTTAGAGGCACTGTCCCTCCCTTAATACCCCATACACCCCCAGCTTCAGATGACCTACAATTAAAAGTGTTTGCTACTCATATCCCAGTTACCTGAATTTATCTACCTATATAAATGTTGTCTTCGTTGCATCATCAATTTAGGGAATTTTCTGCCACAGTCGCGGCTATTGACATAAATGGCATTAGGTTAAGGGGCTGGGCAGATTTGTGGAAGAGAATGGCTGGAGGCAAAAGACTCCGCTACTTTGGCTGTGGCCATCAAGTGATAATGTAGGCCGCGCATGTGGCTCTTGTGCTGCAGTTATCCCAATGACTCCCTTGGAAAACAATGGCTTAAATAAGGTCTCTACTGTTGTTGGATCTGTAAAATGGGCTCTTTTCCTTTGGTAACTACTTCCTTGAGGACTTTGTGTGCTCTCAGCTTGACTTACCTCCTAGGGTGGTTCTGAGGCAACCAGCCTACCTTTCAAGGTAGTTGGGAAAGAATACAACAACCTTTCATTGGCAAGGATTACAGGGAAGCAAGTCACCTACTTAGGAAAACCAGTCACACCTGAGGTCACCTGTGTGTGTGTGTGTGTGTGCGCGTGCGTGCGTGCGTGCGTGCATGCTTTTCTGTGTTCCTTTTTGATGGAGGACAATGTCCCAACTACACTTCTGGGTGTTTCATGGCTTCTCCCGTCAAATCTGTTTCAAAGCAGAGGTTGTTCCTCAGCTCAGGGGCACCCGCCTACTGTAGGTGAGGCAAAACCCAGACAAGCCGGCTGGCAGAGCTGGGGGCCGCATGGGGGCCGCTCGATCAGTGGGAAACGAAGCGGGGGGAAACGGTGGCGTGAATGCTGTTCAGCCATGGTTTTACTGTCAGTCTTCCATCTCCCCAAGCTGTAAAGTGGGAATAATGGTTTTCTATGTTGCGCTCCTCTGATTCGAGGATGAACTTGGCTCTGAGGTTCCAGAGCAGTGTTTGAAATTAGCCAGGTGCCAGGCGCATTTTGCACCTGGCGTCCAACCACTTGCAACCAAGTGGAGATGTCTGGGTGCCAGGATGACACCTGACATCTCCACCATCTGGGGATCATTGGATCTGGACACTGTTTTCACACACTAATACCCCGTCCTGTAGAATTCTATCAGTTATATTTTATCTGCACAATAGGAATGAGTTTCTGGAACCAAATTGCTATTTCTGTGCAGCCTGAGCAGGAACAGTCACCCTGAAAAACAACAGAGGCAGGAACAGGCCGAAATAGATGTGGACTGGATTAAGTGACTTTTCTTTTTTAAGTTCTCAAAGTTCTTAAATTAGCTCAAGGTTATCATCTGAACTAGCCAGATATTTAACTGAGAATCAATCACAGTCAGTCCATCATTTGAAAAATAAGAGCTGTGTCTTGCCCCAAAAGGGCAACGAGATACCTCGGGTTAAAAACACCTCGGGTTACAAACACTTTGGGTTACAGACTCCGCTAACCTGGAAGCAGTACCTCGGGTTAAGAACTTTACCTCAGGATGAGAACAGAAATCGCGCAGTGGCAGCGGGGAGGCCCCATTAGCTAAAGTGGTACCTCAGGTTAGGAACGGTTTCAGGTTAAGAATGGAACTCCGGAATGAATTAAGTTCTTAACCAGAGGTACCACTGGCGACTGCGACCTTCATTTAAGGAGCCATTTGGTGCTTAGCTTATATATTTGAGTTTCTAACACTTTTCCTGAGAGGATATCCATGGGGGTGTGGTGGTAATAGGCAGTGAGACCCTGCAAAGTTCTTTGCCTCGTGGTTATTGAGCAAAATTGCAGTTGTAGTGTGGTCAGAGGTGATGGAGATGCTTCAGCAGCCCCTAGGCCCAGGGAGGCAGGACAGTGCTCTCCGGGTTGTTGCTGAACTACAACTCCCATCATCCATGGCCATTGGCCATGCTGAACTACAACTCCCATCATCCATGGCCATTGGCCATGCTGACAGGTGGTGATGGGAGCTGTAGTCTAGCAAAGGCCAAAGGCCTGGAAACTATGGTCAAAGGCCTGGAAATGATGCCTTATGAGGAACGGCTTAGGGAGCTGGGTATGTTTAGCCTGGAGAAGAGAAGGTTAAGGGGTGATATGATAGCCATGTTCAAATATATCAAAGGATGTCATATAGAGGAGGGAGAAAGGTTGATTGCTGCTGCTCCAGAGAAGCGGACACGGGGCAATGGATTCAAACTACAAGAAAGAAGATTCCACCTAAACATTAGGAAGAACTTCCTGACAGTAAGAGCTGTTTGACAGTGGAATTTGCTGCCAAGGAGTGTGGTGGAGTCTCCTTCTTTGGAAGTCTTTAAGCGGAGGCTTGACAGCCATCTGTCAGGAATGCTTTGATGGTGTTTCCTGCTTGGCAGGGGGTTGGACTAGATGGCCCTTGTGGTCTCTTCCAACTCTATGATTCTATGAACACCTGGAGGGCCACAGGCCGGTCCCCCATCCCTGCCGCAGGAGGGCTGACTTCTGGGAAAATGCAAATTGCACTTTAGGAAATATTTCTCCTTAGCAATGATGACAGTTAGGTAGTTTTAGACATCAGGAAGGGACGCCTGGCTTAGGCCTTCAGGGATGCTAAGGGGGTGCCTCACGGCAGTGTTTTATAGCCTCCCCTGGGATTCATCCTTGCATTGTGGATAAGCAATACTGACCAGCATGCCCATTTGGCAGAAAGGGGATTTGGAAGACTGATGCCCAAGGCTGTGAAACCTGCAGCTGAAGAGGGTGCTGAAACCAGCTCCATATCCCTCTGGGTCGTCTTGCTTTTCTAATTTTAAGAGCATGTGCACCTGTATACAGGAGTTTTTATTTATTTTTCTAGCCTGAGACTAGCAATTGGATTAGATACCTGAGTTTCTAGCACTGCTTTGGCCTCATATGTTCTGACCAGGTGAGAGGGGGATTCTGTCTTTTACAGGTGTGCGTTTCTTCCCTCGCTTCCACATGTGCTAAGGCATTGGGGGTCTCCCTAGACTTCTTCGCCATAAGTGGCGCCATTGCCCGTAGGTTGACCCGTGGTAGCCACCTGTAGAGCTGGCCATGGAATGTGACTTTGTGACGTCTTGGCGTAACTCTTTGGGTATGTTTATGTAACAGGAAGTGGGAAGAATGTTTTGGGATAGGAGCTGACTCAGTAGGTATGAGCCTCCATCTGCGTCAGGTGACACCTACCTGAACTCCCCACCCAGCTGGGCAGGCATGAGTCACTCTTGCTGCTAAGAGAGATCCCTAGAGCCACAGGTAGAAGATGTATCGCAGTGGTCAACCTCCAAAAACTTTCCTTCCTGTCTGTGGCTCCTCTGTTTCCTCGAGGAAGGGAACCCTCCACCGTGACCTGAGCTGTGTACACACCATACTTTTAAAGCACCCCCTAAAATTTTTAATAATCATGGGAATTATAGTTTCTTAAGGGTGCTGTGGTAAACTACAATTCCCACAATTTTATTTTTTGGGGCGGGTGGACGGTGTGCTTTAAATGTATGGTATGCATACAGCCCTTGTTTCATTCTTGGCCAGGTTAAAATTGCCACTCCCTACCACTATGAAGTGTTACAGTAGAAACTCAGATATATATCAGCAAGCTAATCGCCAAATGGCACCTTAAACCGAGGTTACGGTCACCACAATGGAATGTCAGGGCACCATTCCCTGCCCCCTGTAAGATTGTTATTATTATTGATTTAATTTCTATACCACTTTATATTTTAAAGAAAAAAAATCTCAAAGTGCTTTGCAACACTTTAAAACGTCAAACAAAACAATCCAGGATAAAACAAATTCAAGCTTCAAGGGAAGTATTTCAGAGCCTTCTCTAAGTGGCATTTTGCTTTCCCCCATATTTATTTATCTACTTAATTTATAGAGTTGCCCCATAGCAGAAGTACTCTAGGAAGCCAGTAGGGTGTAGTGGTTAGAGCAGGGGCCAGCAAACTTTTTTCAGCAGGGGGCCGCTCCACTGTCCCTCAGACCTTGTGAGGGGCTGGACTATATTTTTTTTTTTGGGGGGGGAGTGAACAAATTCCTATGCCCCACAAATAACCCAGAGATGCATTTTAAATAAAAGGACATGTTCTACTAATGTAAAAACACGCTGATTCCTGGACTGTCCGCAGGCCGGATTTAGAAGGCGATTGAGCCGGATCCGGCCCCCAGGCCTTAGTTTGCCTACCCATGGGTTTGTTAGACTAGGACCTGGGAGATCGGTTCGAATCCCCACTCAGCCATGAAGCTTGGAGTCAGTCCCAGCCTCTTAACCTACCTTATAGGGTCGTTGTAGATATTAACTTAAGATTTCTGGGAATTTTGCCTAGCTTCAAAAAACCCTTCCACCAGGTGCCACCTCCTACCCTGAGGGTTGACACTCCTAGTCCTTAAGGCGACAGAGGAAGGTCTGGATAATGTTATATGTCAGAGACTTCTGTTGGGAGCAGGATTCGCATCTGTGTATGTGTGTGAAGTGGGTGGTGCTTGGTTACAACGCCCAGTTCGGGGCTTCTTGGATCCGTCTCAGATGCGGAACAAACCAGGCATCCGTTGAGCCAAAACGCACCCGAGGCTTGCGTAACGCCCGTGAGCAAAGCGTGCAACGCTGCAGAATCCGAGCTTCGGGTCAGTTTTGCTGCGTTCTTCCCGGCTCGCCGATGCAGTTGCTCGATCCTGCAAACAGCACGGCAACTTTATTAAAGAGTCCGGCTGCTGGAATCCGCTCCCCTTTTCTTCTCTCCCCGCCCCAGAAGCTGGCATTCTGTACTGCAGATGCTGCATGCGACTTCATCATGAGGTCTTTTGGCCGTTTCCCGGTGTGGTGACGTGGGCGAGGGAGGTTCTCTCTGCCGCTTGGCTGCCGCTCAGCTGACCTGCCGTGTTGTCTTCTAAAGTGCACAGCAGGCAGACACGTGCTTGGGGCTGGTTCCCCCCCCCTTTCCCGGTGTTTTCGAGGGAGAGGGAGCTTTTTCCGCAGCCTCTTGCGGTTGAGTAATTCTCTCAGCTCACCTGCTCCAGAACTCTGGCCTGTTTTTCTCCTAGGTGGTGTGTGTATTTTTTTTTTTTTTAGCTGCTGCGTAAATATTCCTGGGGCCGGCGAAGGGAGACGATGGCCGTCCTCTGTGCAAAGGCATTGAGAACCTTGAGCTTGGGGTGGGGGAGTTTACTGTCTCTCCCCCCCCCCCACATAAGCCTCTCTCTCTGGCTTCCTAGAGGCATCTTGCTTGGAAATGGGGTTGATCCTGCAGTGCTTGGTTCTTGTCCACCACAATATTGTGACTTATCGCTCAGCAATAAGAATTGGCCGCAGAAGAAAGACCAAGGTGGTTGCGTGGGTCTAGCCATTTTGAACGTTTGTGTTTACATACCATGCCATCTTCACTTTGCTTTTGAAGTGGCTTCATATCATGGCTCCTCCCCCCCCCCAAATATTGGGAACTGTAGTTTATTAAGGGTGCTGAGTGGAGTTAGGAAGACACCCTGTTCCCCTCACAGAGAACTACAATTCCCCAAGTGGTTTTTAACAGCCCCCTCTGCCAAGGGATCGATCTCTGGGAATTGTAGCTCTCTTTGGGGATTAGCTGGGTCCCCTAACAAGTCTCAGCACCCTTACAAACTACAGTTCCCAGGTTTCTTCGTTAACCGCTTAAACTGGCAATACTGCTTCAAATGTATAATGCAGATGGGGCCTAAGACTCTTAAATCAGAGGGCGTTTGGGGACAGCAGATAACCCCCCCCCCCCCGCCCTTGTCTTCTGTCTGCCTTTGGTGCATATATCTTAACTGCTGTTTGCGTTTTTATGCTTTAGCTGTTAAGTATTTAATTGTACTGCTTTATATTGTTTAAAGCTGCCTCGTGGGTGTGCAGAGATGGGAGAGGCGGGGTTATAAATCTCTTCAAATGTATGGTTTTATTTGGCAAGGTGAGAGGAATAGGTAGATATATCGGCAGGGGACTCTGTGCTGGCTCTGCTGTGGGCAGCAGGCTGAGGTCAGCTGTATTGGCCACAGCTCCTGAGGTGCTGGGGTAAAAGCGCCTCATTTCCCATGATGAGAGCTGTGCCAGTTTCCCCAGGCCTCATGCTGGCTGCGGCCTACACAGCTTTTTTCAACATCCACGGTATATCGCCAGCCCGCGATGTTGAAAACCTGACATTGCCCAGCCCTGGCGGGGGACACACAAATCTCATTTATCGAGTTCAAACAGTGCGTTGTCAAAACACACGGCAGGCCAATGGAGGCCGCCGAGAAAGCTGCCAGGCTGAACTGGATTCCGCGGCAGCGAGGGGAACTGGTTTCACTGGTCTGTTTTCCCTGTCAGGAGAACAAAAAAAGAAAGAAACTAAATGGCTGTGAGGCAAAGCCAGGCTGGCTTCCATCAGGCCTCGGAGTCGCAATGAATACCTCTGAGCTTATGCAGAGTGTTCTTGCTGCTCTAGGATAATTGAGTCAGGCTATTGGTCCATCTAGCTCAGTATTGTCTGCACTGACCGGCAGCAGCTCTCCAGGGTTTCAGGCAGGGATTAGAGAAAAGGGGAATGATCTCTGTTCTAACCACTGCACCACACTGGCTTCCTAGAGTCCTTCTGCTACGGGGCAGCTATGTAAATTAAGTAGGTAGGTAGGTAAATAGATAGATAGATAGATAGATAGGGAAAGCAAAATGTCCATTAGAGAAGGGTGTGAAGTATTTTCCTTGAGGCTTGACTTGATTTGATTCTGGATTTTTAAAAAATAAATGCGCTGTAGACCACTTTGAGATTTCCCTTTTTCTTTTAAAATGTAAAGCTGTATAGAAATAAAATGCAATAACAACAAATCCCAGTGGGGGTGGGAAAGGTGCCTAGACATTTGGTTGTGGCGACTGAAGCCTAGGCTTTTAGGTGCCATTTGGCGATTAGTGCATATACCGTATTTTTCCGTGTATAAGACTAGGTTATTTTCTTGAAAAAATTAATCTTAAAAATTGGGGCCGTCTTATACATGGATACAATCTCGCCCCACTTTCTCAATTTGGAGTCCCAAAAAAGAGGGGGCGTCTTATACAGGGAAAAATACAGTAATCTTATAACACAGAGACCCTTGCTCTGCAGGAACAAATGTCAATAATGAGTGTGGTTCTTTCTCTCTCTCTCTCCCCCCCCCTTTCCCTTCTCGAACAGAGGAGAACGAGAAGCACGAAAAGCTACGCTTGGAGCGGGAACAGGAGCAGAAGAAGGCCAGCGTGCCTAGGGTTAACCATGTCGCTCGCCCTGAGGAGCCCCGCCTCGAAATGGCGGCCGTGCCCTTGTCTCCGCCTGCCCCGCCTCCGCCCCCTCCCCCACCGCTGGCGGCCCCCATCTCCGTCATCCCCATCCCCGTGGTCACAAGCCCCGCCCCTCCGGCGGCGCACAACGCCTTGTCTCCGCCCCTCATCCACCGCCACCAGCCGCTCGTGAGCGCTCCCGGCCTGGGCAAGGATCCCCCCCTGGCGGCCCCCGTTATCCAGAAGACCGGCCCCTCGCTTCTTCCGGACATCAAGGCCCCCACGCCCCCTTCCGGCAGCCCAAAGCAGCAGCAGCAGCTGCCTCACTATGCCACGCCGGTGCTAGCTATCTCGCAGCACCACATGGTCCAGCAGCCGATCCAGCCCCAGCCTCCCCCTCTGCAGCCCCACCAGCCGCACCACCAGCCCCTCGGCGTCAAGCTGGCTCCCTCGTCGGAGGACGTCAAGCCCAACGAGCAGAAGAAAAGGCCCGGAGGGTGAGTGCGGGGCAACTGGGGGGGCAGCTCTGGTGGAGTTGGAAAGGGGACCTACCCAGGAACCATTTAGTCCAACCCTCTGCAATGCCCGGGATCTTGCCTTGTTTTGTGCAGAACATTCCCACCCACCACAAACAAACAAACCCCACTAGGCCATTTGCAGCGGCTACAAATCTGAAGTGTGGGGAATGAGGGAAGCTTGGCTCAAAGAGGCTTTCATCCCTGCAGCTTGTCTCAAGTTGCATCATGATGTCTTTCCAGCATCAGGCAAAGACTAATAATAATAATAATAATAATAATAATAATAACAACAACAACAACAACAACAACAACAACAATAATAATTCCCTGGTCCTTCTGAGGGCCGCTCTTCTGGTTTTCATGCTGTGAGGTTTTCCTTTCGCTTTGTTGCTTATTTAAATAAATAAAAAGGAATGCCATTTGAGACCCTGTAGATCTGCTGCAGATGGGCGTAGATAGCCACTGAAGCAGGTGGACCAGTGGTTTGGCTTGACCCAAAGGCAAGCGTTTGTGTGTGGTAGACCACATGCTTTGCATTCAGTTGCTCCCAGGTTCAAGTTTGCTGTTGGAGGCAATATGCTTCTGAATGCAGGAAACGGCAGGAAGGGACAGCGCTGTTGCGCTCCGGCCCTGCATGTCGGCTTCCCCTAATTGGCCACCGTGAGAACAAGAGGCTGGGATACCTGAGCCATCAGCTTGATTCAACTAGGCTCTTCTTACGTTCCTGGGGAAATGCCTCCAGTAGAACGCTTGGAAGAGCCGAAAACACTTTTCTGCAGGCCAATGGAAAGAGGGATGGCTTGTTAAACTACTCTGGGAATTGTAGCTCTGTGAAGGGGATAGGAGCCTCCTCATGACCCTCTGCACCCTTAGCAAACTATGTTTCCTAGGATTCCTTGGGGGAAGCCATGCCTGTTTAAAGTGGCTTCCTTGTGCTTTAAATGTATTGTGAGGGCAGATCTATTGAAACGAGTAGATTTAATTAGTTGGGTCCCAGCAATTTCTTCTCTGAGGAGGAGGAATATTGGGTACAACCCCATATCTGTAAAATGGAAGAAGACCAAGCCATTCAGTTGAAGACTGTATTACCAACAGTGCGAGAGGATGCTGTTTGCCTCGTTCATCTGAATGCAAGCTGTTGCATTAGGGAACTTCTCTTCCTCTCTCCACCCCCCCACCCCAGTAAAAATGACCCAAGATTGTGCAGCGAGTGGGTCGTGTTGCTACTTTTCTGTGCTGCAGACAAAACCCAGCCCTTAGGGTTCAGCATGGAGATTTGTTAAGCAGCATGTGTTTCCCTCAGCAGGTTGACTGCAAACAGATGCATTTGTTGCCACGACAACAGGGGATGTGACAGTCGGTGTGCCACGCAAGCCTTGTGTGCCTGTGAAAACATGGGCTGTGGGACTGGGGTGTGTGTGTGTGTTCTGCTCCAAAGGACCCTGGGATAAGAAGGAATAATTTGAGTGAAGCACCTTAGCTTGTTACACATAAGAATGCGTAAAACTTTTTTTGCGAGAGAGATGGCATGAGAGAGAGAGAGAGAGAGTTTTATCCTTATTTTAAGGAATTCCTTCCATGTCTTATGTTCTGGCTTTGTTCCAGCTTCTAACAGCAAGTCAGCATGCCTGAATTGAGCTGCAAAGCCTTTGCAACAGCTGGCTCTCAAACACCCCCCACCCCCCAAAAAAATCTCCATTTGGAAACTTTTAGGTTTAAGTGCAGAGCTCTTCTGAAACCTGGTGCTGATGGTAAATTTTTATATTTTCTTCTTCTTCTTCTTTTGGACTTTAGGGTTGGCACCAGGGAAGTCCATAATAAATTGGAGAAAAACAGGTATGTAGCTTTTTTAACAAAAGAATGCAAAATGATAACCGGTTTTGCACATAACCAGTGGACTGTTTGGGTCGGCTGGAGGTTAGACCAGGGTGGGGGCATTCCAGCTGTTGTTTCAGGGGACACAGAGGTTTTCCGAGGGAGGTCAGTTATGGTAGGCGAGATTCTCTGATTTTTAAAAGCGGAGGAAATCAATTCAGACACTGTGGCAAACCACTGCTTTCACTAACCATAGTTCAGAACCCAAGCAATGGTTTGTTTTTCCAGATGGGCAGCAGGCAAACCAGGTACCAAAGCTGCCTGGTGCTGCTTTTGCTATCCCACCTGCTCAGCATTCCAGGTTGTAGCTGGTTTGTCAATACCTATGGAGACAAAAGTAATTTAAACAAACAAACAAACAAAAAATCCTTCCAGTAGCACCTTAGAGACCAAGTTTGTTATTGCTATGAGCTTTCGTGTGTATGCACACGTGTGGGTGAGGGTATTTTGCAGTGCCATTTTTCTAGAAAAAGAGGTGCCAGAACTCACCATGAACACCTTGTTCTCTTAAATTGGTAATGGCGCCCACCTGAGAGGTGCTGGAACTGAGTTCTGGCTGAAAAAAAGCCCTGGTGTTTTATACCTGTTCTGGCACTGCAGTTTCACTGCACTGCACTGCACTGCACTGCACTGCAGGCCTCTGGGTAGACCTGCTGTCCAGAGCAGGTACAAAAATCTTAGTTGCTGTACACATGCTATCCCTTGGCCAATCCGTCCCTGGAATTTGTTGAACTTCGGTTTCCAGCATCTGTCCGGTGGGTGCCAGGTTGGAAAAGCCTGCCTTAGGCTTGCATCAATGTGTTTCCTTGATTTGCTGTGACGGCGCACCCTCCCGCCTTGCTCCAAGTGTGCTGTGACCCAGGGGGTGACTTTGGGATTTGTTTCTGTAGACGTGCCCATTTGAAAGAATGCTTTGAAACCCTTAAGCGGAACATCCCCAACGTTGACGACAAGAAAACCTCAAACCTCAGCGTCCTAAGGAGTGCCTTGAGATATATCCAGGTAGGGGCCTGAAATTAGATATGTGTATGTATGTGTGTTTATTTCATTCATGGCTAGTTCTTTTTATATATACCTTCCTGTACCTTCAGATTACCATTGCAGGCTGTTCTCCACATTTCCCCACCCATTGAGGTGAGGCTGGGGGTTATTAAGGACATGGTCTTCTCAGTGGTGGCACCCTGATTGTGCATGGTTATAACCAGTGAGGCTCACATGGTGCCTTTGTTAGAATCTTTTGGGCATCAGGTGAATAACTTTTTCTCCCAGGCCTTTTAGGGCATTTCAGTTCTTGGAAATATTTTAATTCCTTTCTTCCTCCCCCCCTCTCTCCCCCCCCCCCCAGTCTCTGTGCTGGATTTTGTCCTGAACTTGCTGTTTTCGTTCATCTTATGCTGCTTTGTGATAGTTTGGTGCTGGTTTATGTGCTGATGCATAGCTTTTTGATCTGGTTATTTTCCTCAGTTACACTTGTATTACCGTTGGTGTGCCAATCGGGGGAGGGGGGGTTGCTTTGCTTGTCCCTGCTCTTACATGTGGGGAACAAACCACAATTCCCGCTTTGGACACAATGCTAAGCCAGCGTCTGTGATTTATGTCCCCACCCCACCCCACTCAGTAACGGAGAAGCAAAACAGCCCAGATTGGCATGTTTGCAGCAAGCCATTAACTGTGGTTTACCGTAACGTGCAAACTAAGTCTCTGAGATGCCTCTTAACTATGGCTTATCCATTTAGACACTGTTAAACGGTAGATGGTACAAACCACTGGTTTGCAAACCCTGCTTCGAACCATTGCTCCTGATCTTTGTTTGCAGGCAGATTGCAGACCACCACTTGTTGGGTTTAGAAAGATGGTTTAAGCGTCTGGGGGCGATGCCTGAATTCTGCCACATCTTTGCACGTCCAGATATGCATGTTTTTGTTAACGTTGCCAGGTTGCCGTTCTGCCTTCTGATACATTGAGTTGGATTTACCATGGGCAAACCCACCGAGAGATTCCGTTTGATGAAAAACCGGTGGTGAATCCTCCTAAAAGTTTGGGGTGTTGTTGTTTTGCGGGGGCAGTGTGTTTGGAGAGGGTAGGTTGCTGTTGGCTGAGTGTGTGCTGTAGTCTAGCTGATGAAGTCCTACGGGAATGAGTCAGAGGGCAGACGAGGGTCCCAGCTCATGCTTGGTGGAAAAAAGCGAGCATTGGGGTTTTACTGTAGTAGGCAGCACTGTTGGTGTCGGGGAACATGCCCGTTTCATTCTTGGAGTAGGATATGCAGTACTCATCTACTGCAGCTGTTCGTTGCAGCTTGTGCATGGTCCTGGAAACTGCTGTCCGTGCCACCTGTCCAGGGAGAGCTGCTAGAGGTGACTGCAGGACCAGCAAGGTGTTTGCTGCCTCTTTGGCCAGCTTCGTGCTGTTGACGGCACCTTCCTGTTTCTTGTGGGGTGGGTGCCTTCCTGTCTGCTTTTGCTTTGGATGCTCCATTTTCTAACCCGGAGCACAGGGGGTTGTTTCCATGCGGTTGCATTTGCGGAGGGTAAGACTGTGCTTTATTCCACTTTCAGGGGCAGTAATACTTCTGGATTCTAGTTGCTAAAAACTGACAGATAAGGAGAGTGCTGTTGTGCTCTGGCCTTGCTTGCAGGATTTATCTAGGCATCTGGTTGGCTGCTGTCAGAACTGGATGGGGCATTGGCCTCATCCAGCAGCTCTCTTCTTATGTTCTTATGTATTAGCAAGCGGAGAAACGTCTGTGGTTGGCAAGCATGCATCCTACACTGCAGTGTTGGTGTGGGAGTGGACGTCCTAGCAGGAAGACATGGGAATGACATCTCTTCCATTGAGCATTCGCCTGGCCCAGTGTGGCAACAAACATTTGTGAACCCCCAGATGTTGCTGGGAGCCCCAAATCCTGTCCATCCCAGCCAGCATGGCTGATGGCCGAGGGTTATTGGTCATTAATATCTTTTGAGTTTTTATAGACTTTACCTTTATCTCCTTTAATGTTTGGGATAAATGCCTTATACTGGTTTTGTTTTAAATGATTGGACAAAAAATTCTCCTGGTCTTTTACCACTCTCCCAGTACAGTCAAATCTCGTTTTGCGGACGGGATCCGTTCTGGAGGCCTGTCCGCAAGCCGAAAATGACACATCTCGAAGCACCATGTCTGCGCATGCTTCTGCGCATGTGCGAGTGGTGAACCTGGAAGTAACCCATACTTCCAGGTTTGCCATGGACGTTTGCCAAAGCGGATGCAAGTGGAGGTGGACGCAGAACGAGGTTTGACTGTATTTCTGTCTTACACAGGTGAGCATAAATTCTTATTTGCTTGGACAGTATATTATTTAGCTCAAATATCCTTTTTCTATTTCCTTATCTATCATGGTGGTTGGATTCCTGACCGTTCGAGCCCAAAGGTCTTTAAGTTCTTCTTTCAACAGTTCCCCCCCCCCACTTTATTCTTTATTTTTATACGACGGGTATGCAATTATTTGACCATGGATATATGCTTTAGATGCTTCCCATTCACCTATATGGGCAGAGGATTTGGGGGGTTGTAGTCCAGCCACGGGTTCCTCATCCCTGCTGTCACCAAAGGTTGACCCAAAAGAGAAGCTGCTGGGCTAGATGGTCTTTTTCTTGCTGCCATCCACCGCGACTCTTCTCCCATTGAGGGGTCAAGCAAGGGAGGCAGCACTAGGGAGCAGAACTCACAGTTTTGACGTCATAGGCCGGGATGCTGCAGGCGATGCAAAGCAGCACGTTCCATGAATGTAGATTTCCATCACTGGGCGACTGCCGGTCCCTCACAGGGCTCTTTTATTCTATGTGAATCCCCTTGTGAATGTATATTTTGGTCTCTCTCCATCACCACCCCCGGCTCGCTGGCTGTTCCAAAATGTTGGTGCCGTCCTTTGCTGTGCTTGCATCTCATTCTCCTTTCTCAGCTGTGACAAGCAGCATCTTACTATATTCCCCCAACGGCGACCGATCTCTCTCTCTCTCTCTCTGCCAGAGATGAACAGTGGAGAAAATCGGAGCCGGTGTCCTCAGATGCCTAGCAGACGTAATCCACGTGTTCCAGAAGCCAAAATATAATCCTTGCAGCAGCAAAAGCCATTTTCCATTCCCCCCCTCCTCCAACCCCCTTTGCTTTTCCATCATCCAGTTTCAGCTCGTTTCCGCATCACAGGGGACGAAGCCAAATTCCTTGTGATGTGCAGCCTCGTAATTTTAGGTTGTGAGCCCCAAGTATTCCTCAAGGAATTGGGGGGGACGGACACACGACAAGAGCTTTGTTTGGGAGTTCATCCATTGGTCACAGAGATAGCAATCGCTAGTCAAATCTTCTAGACAGCTACTGCATTCCCTGTAGCTGAAGGGAGGGGCGGCCCCTTTCACCGCTGGTTTCTTCCTGCTGACTGGGCACTGGGCTTTGGAAAGAGAGGGGGAAACTACTGTCGAGGCAGCAGTTTCTGCGTGTGCTTTAGAGGGAAGTGAGGGGCAGGTGGGGCTCATCCACCTGGAGAGGTAGCCCACCTAGGAGAAGGAAAACTCTGATCCTAAACCTCCACTGCCTTACGGCGATACTCATTTGTGAGAAAGCCTTCGGGAGTAAACTCCGAGGGAAAACCCATAACTTCTGACTTGCGGGGAGAAGAAAAGGCTAAGGAGTAAACCCTACACCAATCTGAAGAGGAGTCCCTGAGACAGTTGGATGGCGCTTTGCACATCTCCTTCCAGCAATTCCTGCAGCCAAGCCGGTGCCAAATATACTGCTCTGCTTTCCTTTGGACCACATCAGCGAGTCCGAGAGGGGGGTCTTGTTGTCTGGACAGCCCAGGACCTATATACACACTGCCCAGGCTTGCACCCTGGAGAGGTCACTTTGCTGCTGCTAATGCAGCAGAAACAACACAGGAGCAGTTAGTGTTTTACCGGTTTCTGTAGCCACAGCAGGCGCTGAGATTCCCCCGGAGGCGCACTCCATTGTCTCTCGAGACAGATGGAGGCCAATCACAGGCACACAGACTGTGGTGCTGCAGGGTGAATTCTGCTTTCTGAGAATCCCGAGTTTTCCATTGAGCTCCAAAAGTTCCTAGTCCTTATGGCTGTGACAGTATTGCGGTGGCTGCTAACTGACCATCCTTCTGTTAAACGGATGACTGTGTTAGGTTAATGGTGATTCATCAGCAGGCACTCTTAGCGGGAGATGGTCTCTCCTGATAGCAAGGAATATTTTCTCTCTCACTTTTGGAATGTGCTACCCATTGGAGCTTGGGGAAAAGGTGTGTCCTCATTCTCATGATATAGTCTGCATGAGTGAACACACGTCTTGCACACATTTGCTTGATCATGTGCGCTTTGCTCTTACACATCTTTGTGCAGAGCTGGGAACTCTTTTCCCCCCAGGGTTTCCAGTTGCAGTTTATTTATTTTCCATAATTTTCATTACATTTTCTGTTTTACATTTTAGAATATTCATTTAAACAACCTTAAAATATCAATGACTTCCCTTCTCCTCTTTCCATGGTTCATTTTGCATAACATAAATCCCTGCATATTCTGTATAAAATAAACCATTCAGTATTCCATTATTACATCCATAAAAACTTATTTACACTGTTGAATTTATCTGCCCACGTTTTCAAATATACACACTTTCCTCCCATATATTCATAAACATTTTCCAATTTTCTTTAAACGTATGTTCTTCTTGTTCTCTAATTCTATATGTTAGGTCTGCAAGCTGCGCATATTCCACCAGTTTAAGTTGCCATTCTTCCTTAGTTGGTGACTTTGCTCGTTTTCCATTTTTGGGCTAACGAAACGCCAGTTGCAGTTTAGAGATCCCTAGGCACTCACAGTTGTAGACTTGGAAACAGCAGCTTGTTTGTGTGTTTCACTGGGATCAGGACCCACAGGGAAAGGGCTTTCCCCACCCCACCCCCAATGTGCCCCAGTTCTAACTCATCTCCTAATTCCACGGCTGTTGCTTTTAAGATTTAAATAGTGAAATTTCCTTATAATTCCCATATTTAATTTTGTATCTTTATTAAGGCTTTTACTGTCATTAATTTTTAAATTTAATGTGTGTATTTGTCTTAGTATTGTTTTATATGAGCTTAAAGCTGAAATAAAGTGATGGATTGATTTAAGATTTTAAAAAATGTGTTAGATGCCTATATACCTAACGCATTGTCTAGTTTGGCCCTCAGAATTGCAAAGAGATAGCCAAGGGAGATTCCCCCAGCAATCGAAGGTAGCACTTCACTAACCTGCTGCCCTTTATCCCTCTTACAGCTAGCAAAACACCGAAGAACTTACGCAAAATAATACAAAATAAAAGATGCAGAAAGAGAGAGCGCTCGTGTGCAAACATGCAAACTGCTTGGCCTTTCTGGAGAAGCACTTTGGATGTGCCTGGGCACAGTTTAGCACCGCACCTGCACCAAATCTACCTAATGCCAAAAGCACATCATTGCTCTTTACGTGGTGTTAGGAGGACACCCCACATCCTGTAAAAAAAAAAAAAAAAGCTGTCCCCAAAGCACAACTAAGACAGGGGTTCCAAAACCGTGGTCTGTGACGTTCACTCAGGTGGTCCGTGGCAGGTCTGCGAGGAGCAGCAGGAGCTGTGCACAAAGTGGGTGCTGTGGCTGGTCCGTGGCAGCCCCCGCCCCCCCAGTAGGTGAGCAGGATGAATCAGGAGTGACCGGAGGAGGTAGAGGCACTGGGGAGGAGTGGAGAGGATCGGCGGCGAAGTTAATGGGAGGCTAGAATTAAGACTTTAAATGTTGATTCAATTAAAAACCACACAGCGTTTAGCACAGTGCATTGCAATTGCCCAAACAGGCAGAAATGTTGCTGAGAGGGCCTTCAAAACTCTCAGGAATTTTAAAGTAGAAGGTTTGGGAGCCACTGTACTAAGATAATCTCTGGGTGAACGATAAAATGTTCCCACTGCCTCTTGTTTTGTTTTGGGTTCTGGCTAAATTGCTGCCCGCCTTGCCGTTTTGAGGTGCCCGCCTGAGATTTCGCTGGCATGTGAGCAGAGACACCAAGTTCCAAGGCTGTTTGTGGGCTTCCTGGAATCATCTGGGCTGACCACTGCCGGAAACTTGTATACAGGCATGGGCAGACCTTTGGTCTGATAACAGCTGGGCTGCTAACTGTGTGTGTGTGTGTGTGTGTGTGTGTGTGTGTAGAGGTGCGTAAACGTTGGGATAAGTCCAGCCAGCCAGCCAGGTTGAAGATCAGGTACAGAAACCAGATTCCTGGTGGCGTGTTTGTGTGTGCTTTTGTGCTCGTAGAAAACTAGCATGGAAGCTCATGCTTCTTGCGTGCTAGTTTTCTTGTATGCAAAGAGGTGCCCACCACCAGAAGGGATCCACCCCAGGAATGGACTCCCTCCTCCCTCCCCCGCCCGGACTCATTCTAAGACAGGTTTGTCAGCAAAATCTTCTGAGTCAGAGTTTTCTCAACTGGAAGCGAGGACTTTGGATCTCTCTTTCTCCCTCGTCTGCCTTACTAAGAAGGCGGGGTCCCAGAGAGCAGGAGCATGGAATGCAGTTGCATTTTCAAGAGCAAACCACAACCCACTTTCCTCTCTTGCCCCTGTTATATAGTGAGACGGAGCCCCAGAGCTGGGAAATTCAGCCAAACGATACCTCCCCTCTGCCCGTGGAAGATCCAGCAGCATGCAGCCATTGGTTCTCGCATCCCACGTCTTTGCATGTGTCAGCCCGATAGAAGAACATAAGGAGAGCCCTGCTGGATGAGCCATATGGCCTAATCTAGTCTAGCATCCTGTCTCCACAGTGGTCAGCCAGATGCCCAAAGGGGACACCCGCAAGCAGGACCTGAGCGCAACAGCATTCTCCCTGCTTGTGGTTTCCAGCAACTGATATTCAGAAACACACTACCTCCGACGATGGAGGTAGAACAGAGACATCAGGCTTAGCGGCCATGGACAGCCTCATTCTCTGACCCTCTTTTGAAGCCCATCTGATTGGGTGCCTTTCAGTGCCTCTGGCGGGATCAGATTCCATAGTTTCAATATGCATTGTGATGGTGTGCTTTCTCTGTGTGTCTTGAGCCTCTCAGTCTGTGGTTATGAACCATTTGTGTGTGTGTGTGTGTGCCTGTCTGTGCTGGTTAGACGTGTGATGTGGACTCCTTTTGACACTTGGATAGAAGGGGCTGAACCACATTGAGGGCAAGTTGCCCTGTTGTTCTCCCTGTGCCTCGTTCTCGCTACGTTTTGAGTCGAAATCTGCCCCCTGGGCCTCTTTTTTTACGAGCGCTTTAAATCTTTCCGTTTGCCAAGCTTTTTGCGAAAGGCCAGGCTGTCCCTCACTGTGAGCGCGTGTCATAAATAAATACCACTGACTACACCTGGCTTGAGAAAACCCCCCTTCCGGTTACTTGGGTGTTCACTTTGCAAACTTACTCTGGTTCCTAGCATTGGAACCAAGAAGACGGGGGCTTCCTTTAGATTCGGTTCTGTTGCAGTTTGCCCAGGAGCCCCCCAAGACTGATGTCCAAAGCTCCCCAAGGAGTGGGTGTGCAGCTTTGCTCCCTCTCCCCCCTCCCCCCTTTCCAGAATTGGCGATTAGGTGGTACCCGTGGCACTTTGCCATGTGCTTCTCTGCATGTGCTCAGGGTTCCTGGTTCTGATCTAAGCTGCATTCTGCTCTTGGAAAGGGATGGGGAGATGCTCAGAGAAAGGGAGGTGCATGTGCATGTCCCCCGCCCTCCCCGCCTTGCGGCCAAAGGTCACTGCAGCCGTGTGGCTTCCCCACCCCCCTCTGGCCTTCCTCCTCTGCTCCTCCTCTGCTCCGTTCCCGCCAGCTCATCCACGTGTACAGAGAGCACATGGCTGGCCCCAGCCGAGTGACGTCACCAGGGCTGCCCGCCCAGACAGGAATGCTAGCTGGAACAAGCCACACGAGGTTACCCATGCAGCTGTGGCCTGCAGGAAGGAGGGAGGGAGGGAGGGAGCAATGCCTGCCTGTTCCCCTGGCCGATGGGTGGGGTGCCTAGCCAGGGATTGCAGCTTGTGCAACCAGCCGCTGCTGTAGCTCTATGCTGCCAGCAGCTTCCTGATTTCCACCCCCTCCCTTTTCTTTTCAATGCGCCTGCCTGGAAAGCCGCAAAAGGCAGGGAACATAGGAAGCTGCCTTCTACCGAGTCAAACCATTGGCTCGCCAAGCTCAGTGTGGCCTGCCCTGCGCTGGCTCTCCAGGGTAATCAGGCAGGGGTTTTTCCCGGAGGGGAGAAGCAAGAACTGCACCCAGGTTCCCTAAAGGGAGGCTTGCTCTTTTTTAAAAAATAAAACGCAATCCGTCCCAGTTTCCTTGGAATAGAGCAGGGAGTACAATCCAGCTCCCATGTTGACCTCTTAATTCCAGTATAGGGTTTTACAACCCACGTGTCTTAAGGGTGCAGTCCAGTGCATGTTTACTTGAGCGTAGGGCATACTGAATAGAAGGGGCTTACTCCCTTCCAAACGCTCATGCGTAGTTAGGAGCAGTTTGCAAAACTCTCCATGTGGGTTTGGAAAGTTTTGGTTCATGCCCATGGCTTTTTGATTTCATCTTTTTATATACATAGATAAGTCAGAGAACCACTCCTCATCCAATATATTCCCTCCGGCAAAACCCTTGGCTTCATTCCCCCCCCTCCTTCATTTATTCTCTTCCCCCCACCCAAAAATTGCATTCTTATAACAATAAAACTTTTGAGAGCCACAGTTACCCTTATATCCTCCAGCTTTTCTCCAAGGTGCTGCGGGTGGTCTCCTTAGTTCTCTGACTTGTCATTTTGTCCTTGCAATAACCCTGTCAGGTAGGCTAGGCTTGAGAGGCAATGTTTGGACTAAAGATCACTTTGTGAGTCTTATGGATGGATTTGAACTCGTGTTTCCCAGGTCCTAGTCTTTCAAACTAACCACTACTTAAATCTTGTTGAATGAACGCATCAATATTACACACAGAGAGAGGGGGGGGGGAGAGGGAGATGCACACGTCTTTTAATTAAGACTGCTTTTCAGGCAAAATGGTATAAAAAAAGCTGGCCTGCTTATTTTCAACCCTAAATCACCACCACCACCAAATAGGTGCTGTGGTTTATACATGTCTAGACGCTTTAGTCTGTGATTTGGGGGCTTAGTTCCCGCCCCCTCGCACACTCGGGTCTTGGACTGTGCTTGCTGAGCGGTGGAAAAAGAGCACTCTGCGTGTGTTCAGAAACACTGTTATTTCTCATCTTCCAACCCTGAGCCCTGGTGTTGAAATCAAATGATAAGTTTAGTTTTGATTCTGCACCCCTGTTCTGCCTAATGGCCTTTAGTGGTTCTTAAAAGGATTAGTACTGTTTTAATACAACCATTAAAAAAAAATGTTCCTGGCTGACTTGGGACTGCTAAAATACCTATTTTTCAAAGTCTGGGTTTGAAAACCAAAACCATCTTTATCTACAGTACGTACTCTCTCTCTGGGTTCATTTTGGTGAACGAAGGTGGTGCTGGTTTTATTTTATCCCCAATGTTTTAGTTATTCTGAACCTAAAGTCTTGAGGATTTGGAGAACAATGGACCAAGGCTGGGGAAACATCTGTAGCCCTCCAGATGTTGTTGGACTCCAACTACCATCAGCCCCTGCCAGAGTCCAGGGATGATGGGAGCTGGAGTCCAGGACTGGCCACAGGCCCCTCACCCCTGCAATAGAAGAAGTGAAAGGGGTGAGATGGGAGTCGTTTTTGCTGTCAGTTATACTTGTTCCTGTTTTTGTAAATCAAATCCCACATGCTCCAGTCTCTAGCTTTGCTTTGAAAGCTTATATAAGGGCTTTTATTGCTTCCCTTCCTTGCCGCACGTTTTAATTTCGAATAATCGTTGGATTATTTCTTTTAGCTATAATGGTAAGTATAGTTCATTATACCAATGACTCCCAACAACTGCAGTTGGGCATGTGCGTAGGAACGAAAATAAATAATAAAGCAACAAGAGCTATATTGATAGCGATCGAAAAGGCATCTCGTGGGTAAGACACTTGTGTGTAAGACTGGTGATTACTACAGTGGAAACCTTTGCAAAAAAAATGTGGTTGAGCATATTTCCGAAATCTCTCGACAGTTTTAAGTACCCTACCCCCCTTCCTCCCACCCCCACCCCCAAGTGCCTGAGTGCAAGCTGTAGTGTGACCTGTACAAGCGTCTGCTGGAAAATTGACTTTCTGCAGCCCCTTGGAATGTCTGCTATGAGGAGTATGAGCTTAGCTTGGTTAATTTGCAGGAGGTAGCACACACTGCCCTGGGGGGGAGGGAGTGTGGGCAGAGGGGCTGTGCAAGGCACTGAAGTCAAATCAAAATAGTTTTTCCCGTGTGTGTTTTCCCCGCTTTCTACACCTGAGTAGACACTTCGCGGCTGGCAGACTGCATATTGCACCCAAAGCTTTAGTTATGTGGCTTGTAGGTTCTTCTTAGAATCCTAGCTTTGAGTTATTTTTTTTAAGCTTCTAGTCCTCATTGCCCAAGAAAGAATTTTGTAAACGTAGTGGCGTATTGTTTCCACTGAGCCATTGAAACTAGAACCACATGACGCGTTTCTTCTCTTTTCCTCCCTTTCCCTTTCTTCTAAAAAAAATCTGTTTAACATTGTTGCTTTGTGCATTACATTGCTCCTACATTACTCAGTACCTCAATATCTTAAGGACCGCCTCTCCCCGTACAAACTGCCCCGGATCCTGCACTTGTCATCTGAGGGCCTTCTCTATGTCCCCCCTCCCAGAGAGGTTCGGAGGTGGAAACAAGAGAACAGGCCTTTTCTGTGGTGGCTCCCTGATTGTGGCATGTTCTTCCCAGAGAGGCCCACCTGGCGCCATCATGTCTTTAGGCACCAGGCAAAAACATTACTCTTTGCCCAGGCCTATGGCTGTGAAATAGTCTATGGCCTGTAAAAGTGTGGGGGAGAGGAGTGTTATGATGAGTATTATGATGGTTACAGCATTTTATTATTAGGCTTTCTGTCTGGAGTATTTTCAGGACTTCCCTATCTACCCCACCTCTGCACTGAAGAATTATTTTGGCTTTTCAATGTCACAAGGACTAGAAACTTGGTGATCTTTCTGTAAACGCATATGAAAGCTGTGGTCATTGGAACTCAGGCAGTTTTTTCTTTCCCATGCCCTGTGTATCCTCATGTTGGCACCTTTTTAGCTTACGGTTGGTGACTGGGCAGGGGAATTCTTGTCCCATGAAAAGCTTTGTTCTAAGAACAGCTCTTTCAGCAAGGAGGGGGAAAGAGCTGATTAAGGTCACAGGCAAAACCAAACGCCTGCTTTCTTTAAATAGCTCGGTTACGGAATAGGGATCCTTCATGATCTTAATAATGAATGTCTGTATTCTAGGCCTTACCTCCACAGTACATTTAAAGCACAGTTCTTTCACTTTAAGCAGCCATGGCATTCCCCCCTAGGAATTCTGGGAAATGCTGATATTTGTTAGAAGACCCCCTTTCCCCCTCCCAGAGTTCCCTAGGGAGAGTTAGGAGTTGAGTTTATTTAATTTGCGTTCCACTTATCCAACGACAATCATTGCCCTCAAAGCGGCTCGCAATAAACCCAAATCAAGACAACAAACATGGCCGTAACTATAACAATTAATGCAATTCAGTAAAGTCAATAGTAGCTCATAGTATTTCCAGGATACTTACTAATCACATGGAACACCAAAAAATGGAATAGCTGTTGGTTATCAAATGCATTCCCCCCCCCCCCCAGCACTGCCATGAGTGGAAGCCTCATTCACTGTACCTGAATTATAGATACTTACATGAAACAATACATTTAAAAACCACTTTAAATGGGTGGGCAAGGCCAATGAGTTAGTTGTGGTTCGAGGAAAAGAATTATCTGTACCCATTTCAATCTGGCTTCAGACCTAGATTCAAAACCTTAAAGAGCCTTGATGCCCTGGCTGGTGACCTTTGGATCACTTCGGCCCTTCCATGCTTTGGGAATCCAGTGCTGTGTAATCATCTTATCGTAGAATCGTAGAGTTGAAAGGGACCCCAGGTGTTATCTAGTCCAACCCCCTGCAATGCAGGAATCTCAGCTAAAGCATCCCATGACAGATGGCCGTCCAAGCTCTGCTTAAGAAACCTCCAAGGAAGGAGAGTCCACAGCCTCCCAAGGGAGACCGTTAGTTAGTCAGAATCTCCTTTCTTGTAACTTGAAGCCATTGGTTCAAGTCCTACCCTCCAGAGCAGGAGAAAACAAGCTGCTTCTGAAACTGCAGTTCCCAGGATTCCTCTTTTTTTTGGGGGGGGGGGGTGCTGAAGCCAGTGAGCAGTACCGGTTAGGGTGTTGAACTAGGACCTGGGAGCAGGGGCGTAGCGAGCTGCTTGGCTGCCGGGGGTGGCAAGCCAAGCAGCACCCCGGGGGGGGGGTGACGTCACTCCATGCGCATGACGCATGCGCACGGAGCGACGTCTCCACCCAGGCCAGCGAGGAGGGGCGTCACGCTTGTGGCTGGGAACCCGGCAGCGGAAAAAGCCGCTGGAAGGGGGAAAGCCCCCTTTCAGCGGCTTTTTTTGCCGCTGGCTGGATGCGCCGCTGGGGGGTGCGGGGCCCCGCCCCGAGTGTCACCCCCCCCAGGGCGCTACTCGGGGCAGCCCACCCCCCTTGCTCCGCCCCTGCCTGGGAGACCAGCGTTCGAATCCTTACTCAGCCATGAAGCTCATGGGGTGACCGTGAGCCAGTTGAAGTCTCGCAGCCTAAAACAAACCCCACAGGAATGTCGTAAGGTGGGGGGGGGCTGTCTTCACCATTTTATGTGACCCCCTTGGAGGAAGGATATAAAAGAAATAAACAAGTTCAGGGCTGTCTAAAGGGGCATCACCGTGCTTTAAATGTATGGGGCAACTGCAGCCCTGATCGAAGGAAGATTTGGAGGGCCATAAGTAGCCCCCCCCCTGCCCCTGCAACCACTGAGCTCTGCAAGGAGAAATGCTGAGACTAAATGTGGGGGGGGGGACTGACAGCATCACCCTCTGGGCTGTCTGTGAGGAAGGAGGCAGGCAGGTGGGTGGTGCTGCTTGCTGGAAGCAAACGAAGGCTGGTGCAGAGGCTCCCCATTTCTCTCTCTCCACTTCTTGTGTTTCAGAAAACTCCCGATTCTAGACCATACTCTATGTGCTTTCCTGCCTTTTAACTGGCCAGCACACTTAATAGCACGGGAAAGTAGGTCAAGAGGACACTAGCAGTTTAGATTTCCGTAAACCTCTAAAGGGCGCCCTTGTGGACATTTCGTGGCAGGAGGAGGAAGGAAGGAAGAGGAGGAGGTTCCCAAGCCCTGCGGTGGTGCTGTGTTAGTGGTTTGCTGCGAAAGAGGTTTTGGAAAATGGCCCACCCCGCCATCATGGCTGAAAGCAAAAGAGGGGATTTTTTGGCCAGTATATAGCTTTGCCCGCCTTTCTTACAATGCACCCAAGCCACATATTTGGACAATGGACGCCATGGAAGTCAGTGGCGTGGAGTGGTTAGAGCGTCAGGCTAGAACCAAGGAGGGCCTGAGTTCGAATTGCTGAACTGTATGCAACTGCTTTGGCCTCTCTCTGGTTTTGCCGGTTTGTGAGGAGCAGGCAAAAACCAGAAAGCAGAAACCATCAACATTCTTGCAACAGTTCCCCTTCTGCACTTTCGGAAATGATTGTAGGGGAGCAAACATATCGTCAAACATTTTGTTCATCATTGTGAAAAAAACCAAAAACTTCTTACTCCAAAAATATTTTAGCTTTTCAGGGGGATTGGAAAGTTTGGGGGGGGGAGTTTTTTCCTTGGTTTCTTTGGGTGGGGCTTTCAATCTCAAAGCAACCCCAAAATTTATCTCCCTTCCTGACCTTAAAAAACCCTATCAGTGGTATCTAATACACTTGTTCCATTGGCATAAGGATTTGCACAACAGAACTCCCATTTCCTCTGCATAAGTCCCTAAGTCCCTCACCCTCCCCAAATCCTCTCTGGGGGTTTGGGAGAATCCCCCATATCAGTTTTAGGGAGGGAGGAAGATAAAAAATCTCAAAATCAAATTAAAGTCTAATTAGATGGCTTTCCACAGGGTTAGGGTTGGGAACAGTAAGTGTTCCACTGAACAGAAATTTCAGCCTTCACAACATAGAAAATTAAACAGCTATTTTGGTGGAGGAGGGTCAAGATATTAACTGTTATGCATGAAATTTCATATATAGCTATATAATCCCTAGCACAGTAAGATAAGACCTTTGGAGCAGGCATTTTAAAAAAAAAGTTTTTTTATGAACCGCCCTAGTAAGGCAGTAATTGTTCCTTGATAATTTGTCACCCCCTCCATTATGGAACCTGCGGCGGTCCCCCCTTGCTACGCCCCTGCTTCTAAGACTCTTGTTTATTTGTTTTGTTTTGTTTCCGCGTCCATCTGTGTGCATGCGGCTTCGCCCCGAGGAGCTTACAATCTGAAGTGCGACTGGGAAGCAGGGGGAGGAATAATCGGGAGAAAGTAGCATGTGGTCATTTTAATAGCAAGCGCTACTAAAAATGGGCCAGGTTTTTTTTTTTATCCCTACGTGGGAAAGTGCAATCCTGCCTTGAGGCACAGAGGAGTAGACTTGTAGACCCCATGAGCATCACCTCATCCAAGTGCGGGAACCTCTGGGAGTCCAGTTGTTGCTGAACTGCAACTCCCATCATACCCAGCAAGCATGGCCAGTGGCTCGGGGATTATGGGAGGTGTAGTTCAGTGACATCAGGACGGCCAAAGGCCACACCTGACACAGTAGGGAGACATCTGGTTGGCCACTGTGGAGAAAATGTCAGACCTTTTGGTCTGACCCAAGCAGGGCCCTTTTTAGCATTTTTTTTTTTTTAATATAGAGAGAGCAGTATGACATCATTGCTGAGGCAGCTTCAGAAACGGAATTCCTTTGCAGATTTTCATTTCGTTTTGTTAAATAGCCAAAAGCTTTTGTTGACAGATCAGCCAGTCAAAGCTTGTGACCTTTTGAGTGCAAGCATCTTCCATCTCCCTTAAGGTGCTGGTGTTGTTGTAAAGCTCTGGAAAAATGTGGCGCAATTGAGGTCCGATAATATAGATATATAAGAGAGAGAGGAACTGGAATAGGCCGTGGCTGGTTGCCATGGAGATCACAGTCCTGACACTTTCTCTGTCACGGAAGCATTTCCAAGTGTGCCCCCCCCTCCGGCCAGCCAAATGCATCAGCTACAAATCTCTTATAACTCTGCTATGTTTATATTCCGTCAGTGTCTAGTGGAGGCACAGGATTTTTTCCCTTGCTTTCGGGGGTCAGGTGTGCAGAGAAAATCACCTACCTCCCCTTCTCAAAAGAGAAAAGAAAACTTCTAGCCCACTGCTGTTTTATTTACATCCTGCTCTTTGACAGCGGTGATAACCAAATGTGCCGGCAGGCAAAACGAAAAAATAAATAAATGCGATAAGCAACAATTACAGATCATTAAAGGAGAATAACGAAGGCAGTGATTGGAAAAAGCTGCTAGAGGCAGCGGCGCTACTTAACTAAGCCAGTTAAAAAACTCTTGAAAATATGTGGGCATTGTTTGTGAGAACTCTGAAACTGTGGGAGTGGCAGAAGCAAAGAGGATTTCGGGTTGTTTTGAACCCCAAATGCCCTCTCTCTCTGTGTGTGTGTGTCTCAGAGATAGCATTCTGCTTGGAATCTTTGCTGCAGAATAATATTTAATAAATATGTACATCTCTGGTGGTGCGTATGTTCTGCTGCAGCCTAGATCTCTACACACTGACGTTGTGGTCCCTGCATTGCAGGGGGTTGAACTAGATGAGCTCTAAGGTCCTTTCCAACTGTACGGTTCTGTGACACGGCAGAATGGGATGGTGCGCTTCAGGCTGCAGATGAAGGGGAAAGAAATCGTGTTCCTACCCCACCCGCAGAGCTCTCTGCAAGCGGAAAACCTTTCTCCCTGGTGTGCTGGCTTTCTACTCTTGCACTCCTCGTGGGAGCATAAAAAAATAAGTACAGGCAACTCCCCATTTATGTGCATTCAGTATGTGTGCAACTTCACACACGCGCCTCACTGTGAACCCGGAAGTGGCATGAAAAGCCCCCAAGAGCAGAAACAGCACCTATATACTTTGGAATGAAATGGTGCAGAAACAGCGCCTAGCAATCCCACAAGTCTTTGCAAGTGCAATCCCAGGAGCCCTTGCGCAGACCTCCACATAACTTAGAGTTGCCTGTGAAAAATCCATGGCTTGTAGCTTCACCTCCAGTCGGCCGCGTGAGCAGACCCCAGTTTGCTCTCTCATGGGGGTGTGTCACAGAAGAGAACACACAACCTGTGGCTGGAGAGCCCATCCTGCAATCTTAGTTCGGGAAGACCTGTGCAGTCCCACCCCCAGCCATTAAAACCTGCACTAGCCACCCCGGTGTTGTCTAGCCTGGGTTCCCCCATCTCCCTCTTCTTTGCATGCTAATGACATTGTAGTGCAGAGATTCCCCCCCCCTCCCCACCCCCCAATCGTATTTTCCAGTCTGGCTGGAGAATCGAGGGAAGCCACCTCTCTGCCATCAGCGCCACTGTCTGAAATAGCCGGTTGCACAAAACGGTTGCTATGGCAACTCTAGCTTTCGTTACCTAGGAGACCGGCAGGGTTCCCCCCCCCTTCTTTATTTTACACATGCAGAATATGGAATGCAGGATATGCGCCTCTTTGCAGGTGCTGGGGCTTGATCCTGCGATGTTCTTGTGGCGGTGTTGCATTGTGGGACATGGCAATTCTAGCCTGGGCTGCTGTGTTATCATTTTATATCTATAGATAGATAGATAGATAGATAGATAGATAGATTATTGTCTGCTTTCCTTTATGTATTGTAGCCCGCCTTGGGGCCTGTGTAGATGAAGGGCAGGTCATAAATATTTGAAATAACTAGATCATAATATGTGGGGCTGGGATTTGGATGACTTGACCTTATTGGTGGTGGGCCATTCCCCCCCCCCAGCAGTAGCCCTCGTAGTATAATTCTTTGCTCGATTCCAATAGCAGCCTTTATTTATTTCGTTGGCTTACAGCTGAGTTTGTGTGCTCCGTGGCTGTGATATTTTGCTTCTTAATCAGAAGACTAGTCATGTTGCTAGACCTTATGAGGATTGTGGGATGGTGAAACCTCAGCAAATGATGCAGGTTGTGTGTGCCAGTGTTAGAATCTCAGATATATAAGCTAGGTGCCAAATGGCTCCTTAAATCAGGGTTACAGTCACCAAAATAGAATGCCTAGTTGCCATTTTGGGGCCAGGCGGCTCAAAATTCATATTTGTATTATGACCTTTTGGTTCCTGAAATTCATTCTGATTGTGCAGATTATAATGGATAGAGTTCTACAGGATGTGGTATTATTCAAGATCCCAAGGTTCCCCGGACATGCACCTCCAGAGACATCAGGTGCCAAGATGGCACCCAGCATCTTCACTTGGCTGTAAAATGCCCCTGGTGGATTTCGAACACGGGTGTGGGTGGGTGTCAGGGAGAGAGAGAGAGAGAGAGAAATCTTGACCAGATGTCTCATTGCAGTTTACAGAGAGAATAAAACAAGAAAAGCATCAGCAAAAAACCCCCGTTAAAAACAACTACAGTATTTACAACATTCAAAAAAGTTAAAATCAGCAATAAACTAAACACAGATTAAAACATACATCAGCATTCTACGTGTCTGGGTGGGCTTGTCTAATCAAAAAATGTTTTTATCAGGCACCAAAGAGTACAGTGAAAGTGCCCACTTCAATAGGCAGGGAGTTCCAAATTATATAGGTGCTGGAACACTAAAAGATTGAGTTATTACGAATGTAGAACAGGTATTCTGTGGCACCTGTAATGGTGCCAGTTCTGGTCGAGCAGGCATAATGTGAAGTAAGGCAGGTAAACTGGTCCCAATATGGCTGTGTGATGTGTTTCTCCCTGAGGTGCTGATTTTCTATCTGCAGAGAGGTCTTTATTTTCAAGCAAATGGAATCTCCTCGGTTACCGCCTGTAGCCTGAGATGACACGGCTCTTCCCTTTTATTGGGGCCACCTTGGTCTCTGCAGCCCATGGAACGATTCAGTGACTCGCGCCGCATGCTTCTACTCGAACGCTTATGAGCAAATTGCTGCTCCTTTTCTCCTCTTAAATAAGGCCTATTTTTTTTAACCTCCCATTTGCAAATTGCACAGCGCAGCACTCTTCCAGAGGCGAGGCGCAGAGAGAAATTGCCCCCGGAGCTTTGTTTTCTTTACTCGGATGCAAGAACGAGCGACTTAATTACAGTCGGCTGTAAAATCTGGGAAATATTTGTACAGCGACAAATGCAGGCTGCTGTGTCCTAAATGTGGGCACGCGGTGGAGTAGTGACAGGGCGGGCCTTGCCCCAGATGCGTTGCTTGCAAGGGCGTTTAAACAAAGCGAGTCTTTCCAGGCGTCTGGTACTTTTAAACACACTCCTTGTGCAGCAAGGCCCAGGGTTCAAATCCTTACTCGGCCCATAAAACTCGCTAGGTGACCTTGGGGGGTGATAGTCACTGTCTCCGAGCTTCACCTACCTCGCAGGAGTGCTGTTTCATAAAGTTTATACAGTGTTTGGTTGTTAAGCAGTAAGATCAAGAACGGTTCACAACCATACCTTAAGACACACAGAAGTAATTTTTTTTAAAAAAGGATTGAAATTACCTCCGTTTTCTAAGCACCTGAGTAGTTTTGTCTGAAACAGGAATGTTTTTAGCAGAGTACACTGAAGGTGCCTGCTTGATCTCAACAGGCAGGGAGTTCCAAAGTTTTGGCAGTGCCAGATTCAACAACCGAATTCTTACAGGTGTTAATGTGGCAACTGCCGTAGTGCCAGTTTTGCCGATTGACATGAAGGGTAGGGCGATCTCATAGGTCAATTGGTCCCAAGTTGTCAGGGGCTTTATATCTAGCAATGCCTTGAACTTGGCCCAGTAGTAAATCGGTACCCTGCACAGATTTCTGAGCACAGGTGTTATACGCTGATGAGGCCTCGTTCCTGTCAGCAACCGTGTTGCAGCATTCTGGTCAAGTGTGAGGGAAGCCCCACATAGAGTGCATTGCAGTAATTCAGATTAAAGTTGGGGGGAGGGGAAGAACCATCCAGGTCTGCCTTCGCCAACCTGGTCCCCTGCACCTGTTTTTGGACTACAAGTCCCATCAGCTCCAGCTGTATGATACTGATGGGAGTTGCATTCCAAAATAAAAACAAAAAACAACCCCGCTGGTGGGCACCAGGTTGGCGAAGGCTGAGTCATGTCACCTTGAGCTCCTTTGGAGGAAAGGTGGGGTGATAATGTAATAAATAACTAGAAAGCCGGTGTGGTGTAGCAATTAGGGTGCCAGCCTAGGATCTGGGAGAGCAGGGTTCGAATCCCCACTCAGCCATGAAGCTCACCCGGTGACCTTCAGCCTAGTCACTGCCTTTCAGCCGAACCTGCCTCACAGGGTTGTCGTAAGGATTAAATGAGTGGTACAACCATGTACGCTGTCTGCTCACCATGCATTTAAAGCACTATAATACAGCTTTAAACAGCCATGGCTTCTCCTGAAGGATTCTGGGAACTGTAGTTTGTTGAGGACGCTGAGAGTTGTTAGGAGTCCCCTATTTCCCAGCCAGAGCGATGGATTGCTAAACCGCTCTGGGAATTGTAGCTCTTGTAGGGAATTGGGGGTCTCCTAAGAAATCTGAGCACCCTTAAGAATCTATAGCTCCCAGCAGAGTTTGAAAATCCCATTGTTCTAGGCGCATTTTGCGACACGGAATTTCATTAGCGCGAGTCGTTTCCGAGCTCTGGGCGCACTACTGCGCCTAAGATTTCAGATTAAAACTGCAGAGTGGAAGGAAAGGAGGACTGTTTTTCTGCCTCCCCAATTCCAGCTACTCTCTGTAGACTGGAGAACAGACCCTCTTAAGAATATTAGGGGGTGGGCAGAGGAAGGACTAGACCATGTGAAAAATGAACATAATATTTTAGCTGCAGTTCATTCATTTTCAGCTTCTGTATTCTTGTGTTGTTGTTTTTTTAAAAAGCGCTCCTAGACTTGCTGCGCCCATAACCTATGTCTCAGGTGCCATTGAGCTCTTAGCTTTCATATCTCAGTTTCTAATGCTGGCTCCCAGGATACATTTGGGTGGGTGGGTGGGGGGAAACCATGACTCACAGATCCAGAGACTTCCCCACCCACAGAGGCTGGCCTAGGCGCCACCATATGCCAGAGAGGAATCCCAACCCCTCTCTCGCTGCTGCTGCTGCTACCGCCTCCTCCTCCTCCGCCTCCTGACAGATGGTAACTGAGGCATAAATGGTGTCCCTGAATTGATCATTGTTCGGGGAGGGGGGTTCATTATTTATCTCATTTCGCTCCTGCTTTTCCTCCCAAAGGAGCCCAAGGCGGCAAATGCACAAAAGAGAAAGCGTTTAAATCGGATCAAGGCAATTCCAACATGTAATATTATTATTGCTGGTGCCAAATGTTTTGCTCTGCTTTCCTTTGGACTACGTCAGTGAGTCTTGTCGTCTGGGCACCCCAGAGAAGAGGCCGACTCCATTGTCTCTTGAGACAGACGGTTGCTGCCACCACCACCGACAACCGTTAACATTTTCTCCTAGGGGCTCGAGGTGGCTTAAGCACTCCCCCCCCCTCCATTAAACCTCCCACAACAACCCTGTGAGGTAGGTTAGGCTGAGAAGCCAGTGAGTGGCCCCAAGGTCACACAATATGAGCTTCATTGGCCGAGTGGGGATTCGAACCCAGGTCGAAGTGCAGCACCCTAACCCACGGCACCACGCTAACACCTGGACTTAATTAGTAGCTTGCTTGCCATGACGCCTAAACGGAGCTTCCATAATCAGAGGATGAAGACCTGCCGCTGGGAACGAATGGACAAGGATACGTTTTCTCAGCCCAGTCTGCTTTCTTGAAGCAGCCCTGCAGTCAGGACAACGGAAGCAGAACACAGACTTGCACTCGGATCCAGCAGCAGTGTCTAAATCTCAGCCTTCCACCTCCGCGGCTGCCTTACCTGCAAGTCGCCCCATCCTCTCCTCTTCCTGCCGAACTGTGGGCTGATCAGCATTACCCCACTGGGCATACCTTCTTGTAGGGCCAGCTGTTGAGGGAGTCCTGCAGAGGCCACCAGAGGTTCTCGTACTTGGCCACACTGGCTGGGGCTAATGTTACAAGCTCTTAAGGTCTCTTTATACTTTGATGATCTATACTAAGAAGTGGAGACCGCTGTGACCATTCGCCAGATGGAATCCATTGATAATTAAGCCTCACTGAATAAGTTGGATAAAATTATGGCAACATGTAAATGAATATGTGGAATACTTAATGTATTGGATTTCCATCGGTTGAGTATCATTGCGATTGTGTCTCTTTAAGAATGTCCAATTCTAATTGCCTGCACCCGCCCCGTTGTAGGGGTTACTTCTATACAAGCATAGTTTTAATGGTTACTGACATTGAGCGTCTTTGACTGGCAACTTCTGCATTTCTGAGGACTACTTTCGGCTGGAAAAAAAAACCCACTGAGGAATTTCCTGGAAACCTTGTCGCTGAAGAAGCCCGATGGGCGAAACAAGGGTGTATCCTGAGAACTATTCTACCATTAGTTGCCTTTTGTTACTAATCAGTTCCGTTTGTCACACTCTCAGACATAGGATGGTGCAGAAGGTAGTTTCACTTGTTACACTTTTAAGAAGGAAGATATTAGCAAGAAATGGCATTGCCCACAGGAACTGTGCATTTCAATCTTTGAACTTGATAATCCTTGGATTTTACGATACCACCAGTACATATAGAAGATATGGTATGTTGCCATCAGGAACTTTGCATTTTGATAGGACGATTAAAATTATAGTTTTATTACATATTATGTCATGTTACTTTGCAGCTAGTTACGTGTGTGTTGTGATGCTGAGACACACCATTCATTTAAATCAGGCATAGGCAAACTCGGCCCTCCAGAAGTCTTGGGACTACAACTCCCATCATCCCTAGCTAACAGGTCAGGGATGATGGGAGTTGTAGTCCCAAAACTTCTGGAGGGCTGAGTTTGCCTATGCCTGATTTAAAGCACATGGCTCCTCCCATGGAATCCTGGGGGCTGTAGTTTGTTTGGCTTCTGGAAACTGGACCTGTGCAAAGGGCAAACTACGGTTCCCAGGATTCTTTGGCGGAAGCCATGGGCTTTGGAAGTCTGGTGGCCCAGCTGCTTTGCTTCCCTTGGAGAGGAGCAGTAGACCCCCTCCCCAAGCCACTGGTTGGTTCATTTCATCATCCTCCTCCTTCCCAGTGTTGGTCTAGGGCCAAACATCGGGGCCATTGCCAAATTCCAGCCCCCAGCATCCATGCCACGCTAGTCGAGGGGCTGAGGGGAATTGGCTGCCCCAACATCTGGAGGGGCTGCAGATATTGCCCATCCTGGCAGGCAGGTGAAATAACGCAGAGCATTTTTGGGTGGGTGGGGGGAGCTCAGTATGATACCCAGGGGTTCAGCAGCAACCCCCCCCCCCCCCAAAATGAATAAAGTGTGCAAAACATGCTCCCAATCGTGCTCTAGCTGGACTTGCTTGGCAGAGTTGAGGCCAGTAGCAGAATTTGGTTGTGGAAATGAAAAGGAAGCATTTCATCTTTTTTTAAACCTCACTGCCCACCTGCTGGAAGAGCAAGCAAAAAATGGTTTTGGGCACGATTTAACAGGCTCAGCTTTGGAATTCCAGCACAGAATTCCATCAGGATCCTTGTTGATGCTGTGTGTGTGTGTGTGTGTGTGTGTGTGTGTGTGTGTGTGTGTGTCTGTCTGTCTGTGTGTTTGTGTGTGCGCACAAACACACACACACACATCTCCCTCATTTATTTGGTGAAAGGAGGCTTTTCCCACCCACCTGTGTCCACCTGCAAGCGACACAGAATCAGTGTGCCGGTCATTCGGGCCGGGACCAGCTCTCTGCGGCCGTGGCAGCAAAGAGAAAAACGAAATGGAAACAGCCCAGGTTCAAAATGCAGTTGAGAGATGTGGCTACCCAAGCAACGGCCAAGTCTCCCAGAACCGGAGCCTATAGGTGCGTTGTTGCTATAGCAACCCAGTCCCATGTGATAGCTTGCCTCGTGGTGTATTCCCCCCCCCCCCCGCGTGTTTGCTGTTTTGTTTTTTAAGAAACTAAAAATTGCCACTGTTCTCATGACAAATGCATGATGTGATTCTTCCCCTCCAGGGAAGTGCTGCATTTAGCAAACACCTGATGTGTTTCGTGTGTGTCTGAACCCCTGATGAAGAGTTCTGGGGGACTCTAAAGCTTGCTCACTGTTTTGCCACACTTTGGTAGCGGACTTTATAAAGGTGTTGTTGCCGTACTGTGGATTCTCTCCCGTTCCCCTTATGAGCCAGCATAGCTCTTGTTGTCTTAAATATTCCTTCAGGGGTTGTCCAGGAGTGTGCCTGGCTCAGCGTTTGAAATTCGCCAGGTGCATTTTGCACCTGGCTATGGCCACTTGTAACCAAGTGAAGATGCCCAGGCGTCAGGATGACTCCTGACATCTCCACCATCCTTGGATCTCGACTGTTTTCACACACTTAACGCTACATCCTGTCGAATTCTTTCCGTTCTATTTCATCTGCGCAATTGGAACGAATCTCAGAAACCAAAAAGTTGATATTGAAGAATGCGATCCCCTTTGTCCACAAGACTATTAAACCCCCTTGGGTCAAAATGCTGGGCCTGTAATACCCATTAAAAGTGGCATTTACCGCCGCACTGTGCTGACCACAATCTGGGTCCCCCCCCCCAGCCAACCCACCCTCTTTTCCTGCCTTTTGACCCACTTTCCCTATTTGTCAGACTAATAGAAATGAGAGGCTGGGGGTTAGGAGGGTTTAGGCTCCGATAAAGACTTTTGCAAGCCGCTGGTACCAGGATAAAGATTAAGCTGCCTTCTGCAGCCGGGAGGAGGAGGAGGAGGCTCTCCGCAGATAGTCCCCAACATGGTTTCCCCGGGGGAAGGAGGAGGAGGAGGAGGCCGCATCTGACTCGAACCTTTGTCTTTCCTTGGAGAGAGCAGGAGAGGGGGGAGCCATGGGGGGGGGAAGCTTCCTTAGTCTGGCTGCTTTGAGGATTCCACCAGTTGCGGACCCGGCTCAGCCACCCTGTCCTGCTACGGCATGTACGTGTTTGCCGTGTCCGTCGTTTCCTTTAGGGGGCTTGCCGGATCAGCCAAGCCGGAAGGGGAACCTTGGCAGGGAGGCTGGTTCGCTCAGATCCTGGGAATGTCTGTGTGTTGCACCAGCTGAGCTGCCACGGGGTCCTGGGTTCAATCTCTGCCACCTCCAAGCATTTTAATATTATATTTGTCTGTCTGTCTGTCTGTCTGTCTGTCTGTCTGTCTGTCTATCTGTCTATCTATCTATCTATCTATCTCCCTTGCATCCTGGGGAGAAATAGTGATGCCAGGGGTGGGGACTGAGGGCCGCACTCGTGGCAATATTGGGTGGAGCAGCAAATGCACATTGTGTCTCAGAAGCGGCTGTAGGTGGGGATCCAGAGTTTCTGAGTTTCAATCCCTGCTTGTGCTTTTGGAGAGCCGCTGTGTTGCAGTGGTCAGAGTGTTGGGCTAGGACCTGGGATACCAGGGTTCAGATCCCCACTGGGGCCATGAAGCTCCCCAGGTGACTTTGGGCCAGCCAGCGTCTCTCAGCCTCGCCTGCCTCTCAGGGTTGTTCTGAGGATAAAACAAGGTTGGGAAGAACCACATGCACCGTTGCTAGCCTGCGAAATATTTCACTGCTCTGCTCATGCCAGGGAGAACATTCATTCCGCAGGCCAATCTTAGACGGCCCAATTTGGCCCATGAGTTCATTTCCCCAGAACCCATATAGGAGGAGGGACAGGGTTATCTCCTGCTGGGGTCTGTATCACAGAATCATAGAATTGTAGATCTGGAAGGGACCTTGAGGGTCATCTAGTCCACCCCTCTGCAATGCAGGACTATGCGGCCATCCCATATGGGGATCAATCCTGCCACCTTGGTGTTATCAGTACCACGCTCTAACCAGTTGAGCTATCCAGTATTGCCAGCACACCCCCTGCAAGGAATGCACTGGCAAAGCAGACCCCTGCAGAGAGAGCAGGATTGAAGTCTCTGCTCATCAGCCGGTGGGTGGAGAATCCAATCCTGCCTGGTGCTGCTTTGCCAGCACATTCCTCGATTGGGGAGTGTGCTGGTAAAGCAGACCCCTCCACCCCAACTCAGCGCTTCAACTTCCCACCCATTGGTCACATTGATGTCATGCAACGCTTTGCAAGCCCCAACAACTGGCTGCATGTCGGGGGCCTGCAAAGCACTTTCCCCGCTTTGATTCCAAACCGTTTGGGCACAGGCAGCTCCAGCCAATGCTGTATCCAGTTCCCCGCCACTGACCCACTGAGGATCAGCTGTCGAGAGCAGTTTCCTGGGCAGAGTGCTCGATGTTCTGCTAGCTGGGCATTGCTAAGCTTGTGTGTAATAAGCACAACCCTCTTGTGCGGGCAACCCTCTCTCTGATTTGGCTGCAGAATCAATGTTCCCGCTGGAGTCTGCTGTGTGAGGAGGGCAGCTGTGGGGAAATAGCACGTGGTCAAGTTGTTTTTTCCAGGAGGGAGAGGGGCGAGGCTGAGGCTGGTGACAGAGTTTAGCTGGAGGGAAGGCTGGGGTTGCTGACTCTTTCTGCGGGTGTCTGTCCGGGAGTCTCCTGGGAATGCATGACTCAGCAAAAACCAGGATCGTGTGGCTGTCCTTCTTCGGCAGAGTGTAAAGGGGACATTGCTTGAATTTGGGGGTCGTTCAGGATGACGGGCAATTAAAGCTAAAAGTCCATTTTCCCAGTGCTTTGCAGACACTGGCAAGAAAGTGTTATTGTTTTTTAGGTGTGTGTTTTGAAAGCATCTTTCTCCGTTGTCTTTTCTCGCTCTTGCTAATTGTGTACCGCTGCTGTTCCCTCGCGAGGGTTTTCTGCACAATGAATGCCTGTAGACTTAGATTTTGTGTAGTTTTTTGTTTTTGAAAAGCATCTTTGCAACACTGCGACCCTCCCCTTCAGCTTGCTGGTGCAAAGCCAGTCCATGCATGTGCCCTGATCTGGTGCAGCAAAGCGTGTAGCATTGGGCACTCTTGGTAAACGAGCCAAGTTGTAAGTGCTGTCACCCCTGCCCAATCCATTACTCCCTCCCTTCAAGGGCCTAGTAGTTCTTACTGTGGCTGCAAGCCACATGTGTCTTGGCTTGTATCACCTCAGCCTACGGGGAGCATGCTGGAACACTTCTTCCCCGTATGCCAAAGAACAAAAATAAAATCCCTGCACATAGAAGGCAAGCATCCAGAGAATGTGTGTGCATCCATTTCCCTGACATGCTGGCTTTCTTTATGCAAGGATATTTGTATAATTTTTGTGTGTACGGGAGCATTCGGTCAAGCGAGCAGAGTCTGAAAAAGGCACAATCGAATTTGCAGGTTGGTTAGTTTGAGTGAGGGCTGGGCCAGTATTGAATCTACCCAGCGCCAATTCGATTCACAAATACCAACCTCCTTTTATTCTCTCTCCCCGCCCCCCTTGTTTCCCAACCGTATGGACAGTTTCTGTTTTCAAATTGCCTTCGTTCAGATGCTCAGGAAAGTGGGGAGGGGGAACTCGCGCATAAACACGTCCTGTCTTTTCATTTTGGGGGTGCTTGTCCAGGTAGGGGGCAGAAGGCGTTGAGCGCCCCTTCACTGGAGGTGCCATAGCAGAGTCTGGACCGCACCCTGCATGGGTTGAGCTCGATGACTTCTGGGTTCCTACCCAGCTCTGAGAAACCCTGGCAGTGCAGCATTAACAATGGGAGGAGGGGACACCAGTGGCCTGACTCTGCACCAGGAAGCTTCCCACGGACACCTTCAACACTGTTTTTTTTTGGGGGGGGATGAGGTTTTATTATTGTTGTTTTCCAAGAACATGAGTTTGCTTCCCCCAGATGGGGAGCGCGAAGGGTGCAAGAGAGGGGGCTCGATGTCTGGTTCCCCTTCCCGCAAACCTCTCCACAGTATAAACGCGCCTCCCACTTCATTAGCCCGGCTCCTGGAGTTGCCGCTTAGACCGCAGTGGCGGAGAAGCAGAATCTGGTCACGTGCAACTAGAGGTCTGATCTCATCCTTTTCTGGCTGCTTTGCCCAGCAGCGCCGCCAACCCCCTCCCCTCCGCCACCTTCCAGTGCCCTGGCTGCCAGAGAGAACCCCACGCAGTCCTTCCAAAGAGAGGCTTTCCCTTCTGTGCTTTTAGGATTTGCCTCCTTGATCTCTCTGTGTTTTATAGGGTGCAGGTTTGAGCTGGGGAAAACGCTGCATTCCCAGTGTGTGAAAATTCAGAGGGATGCCCCAAGATGGAATGGCGTTGGAAGGGGGAGGGAGAATCTGGGAACAGCCTCCCAAAAGCATCCCTGAGAGCTAGGAAGTGGTACTGTATTTATCTTTCTCGCACCCCAATTATCAGCTAATTGTGTGTCATTGAGACCGATTAGGCATCCTTTGTTGTGCCTTTGTGCTAAAACACACTGGCTTGTATCCAAAGTTTGTCTTGTGCTCAGTGGGTCTGTTGATTTCAGCGGGTCTATTCTGTGTATGAATAGTGTCTTTATTTAGTTCCATTGCTTTTCAAGGTGATATACATGGCTTTCCTGCATCCCTTCTCACTTGGTTCTCACAACAACCCTGCGAGGTAGAGAAGGCTGAGAGGCAGCAACTGGCCCAAGCTCACCCAGTGAGCATCATGGCTGAGCAGGGATTTGAACCCAGTCCTCACAGGTCCTAGCCCAGCACTCTTAACCACGATACCACACTGCCCCTCACAGTAACCACGCTGCCTCTCGCACCCGTTCCTCTACATTTGTGCGATCCAGGAAGCTGTGATTTGGCGAGGCCTCCTTGCCGCATGTCCCATCACCCATGTGTATATACATCCTCTAACAATATTTCTTGTAACAGTTTTCTGTATTTTCCTACCCCCTCCCCTGGACTTCCCTCATACTCCCATTTTGTTTAATTTCCATATTGTTCACCCTGCGTATTGTTTCCCCAAAATTTTCCCAATACATATAATCTATTATTATTATTATTATTATTATTATTATTATTATTATTATTAGCAATTGTGATTGTTTACTCAAATCCTGCCAATGAGTCCAGTTCTTTATGTTGCCTCTTCATATATTACTGACCCCTGATTTAAAACTTCCCCCCTTTCTTCCCCTCCTGTTGTTTGCGTTTCAGTTACTAGTATTGATCTATTGGCTTTCGTTTTCATCTGCTACCGTCAGCGTTTATAGTACTTTTGCAACGCACAAGCAGGGCAGGTCTCTGCCCCGAGACGCTTTGTAAAACTCAACACAGGAGAAACAGCAGGCAAAGCGGGTGGGAGGGGGATAAGCAGCGAAGGAATACGCTGCTTATTTTAGTTATGCATGCTTCAGATTGGGTTGCAGGCTTTGTTGCAGCAGAGAATTTTCTGTGAGATTTTAAAAAGAGTTCCAGACTCCTCCTCCGCTGCGTCTAGGGTTTTGCAGCCCAAAGATTTCCACTTCCACAGAAAGAGAAGCAACGCTGAGTGCGAAACCTTTGCTGTTTTCCCAGTTTGCTCAGGCGCAAGCTTTGGTGAATCCCTGAGGGGTATAGTGAGTTCCAGAGAAGTTGCCCCAACCCTGGGTTTTTTTGTTTTTGTTTTAAATCTGTCATTCTGCCTTTGTGGTCCTTCTTTCCTTATTTGGGTCTCCTTATTTTATCCGGGTCCTTTTTCGCAGACTTTGAAGCGCAAGGAGAAGGAGTACGAGCACGAGATGGAGCGGCTGGCGAGGGAGAAGATTGCCACGCAGCAGCGGCTGGCGGACCTGAAGCACGAGCTCAGCCAGTGGATGGATATCCTGGAGATTGACCGGATTATCCGGCAGACGGTTCAGCCGGAGGACGATCAAGCGTCTACCTCGACTGCGTCAGGTGCGTCAGAAATGCTGCCTAGTGGGGCCTGGTGGTGTGGTAGGTTGATTTTGGGGGGTGGCGGGGCGCACAGGGATGCACTCACGGCTGTAGCTCATTGGTAGAGCACCTGCTTTGTAGAATCACAGAGCTGGAAGGGACCAACGTGGGACTCGAACCCACAGCCTTGAGATGAAGAGTCTCGTGCTCTGCCAGCTTGAGTCCTCCTGGACAACTGAGCTATCTTTCGTGTGCAGAAGGTCCCAGATTCCAATCCTCAGGATCTTCCGTTGAAATCCTGCTGAGGCACCGGCAGGCAGCATAGCCAGCTCCCAAGCTAGAGGGTCTTTGGTGTGACTCTGTATAAGACAGCTTCCTATGTTCTTCTGCGCAGTAGGCTGCATTCTGAACCATGTACTAAACTCCCATTCAGGGCCAGCCCACCATGGTATGCAAGCAACTCTGCACATGCCGCAACAAGCAATTCCAGATTTGCACGATCCAGGAAAACTCCCCTCCTCTGGCCCCCTCCCCAGCTGCTGTGTCTGAAGCTATACCGTTTCAGGCTCGCATGATTTAAACGCTCCTCCCCGCAAACAACTTCCCTGGAGGTAGAAAACTAGCTTCTCAGGGTGACAGAATACTTTCCCTTGTATACTAGCTTTCTATGAGCGGGAATGGAATGCATTTTTTAGATTTGCTTTTTTATATGGAGTCTGAAGTGGTGCAACCCAAACACACATTTCTCATCTCATGACAGGGGTGGTGCGGTCTCTGTTGACTACGCCAGGAAGTGACTGTCTGTAACATTCGGACATTATGAAGTTCGTATATTCATGTTCCATTGTACCAGAGAGGCAGTGGTGCCAGTAGTTGCCAATTAGATACTGCGCTAAGGTCAGGGTGCTGGTTTTAGTGTGTAAACTTGTGCCAGAATACCTGAAAAATTACCGTATTTTTCGCTCCATAGGGCGCACCGGACCATAGGGCACACCTCGTTTCTAGAGGAGAAAACAAAAAATAATAATCTGGTTTTCCTCCTCTGAAAGCCCTGTTTTTTTGAGGATCAGCTAAAAGTTTTACAGCTTTTTTGCAAAGGGAAAAGCCCCTTTTTTTGAGGATCAACTAAAAGTTTTGCAGCTTTTCTTGCAAAGGGAAAAGCCCGGTTTTTTGAGGATCAGCTAAAAGTTTTGCAGCTTTTTTGCAAAGGGAAAAGCCCTGGGTTTTTTGAGGATCAGCTAAAAGTTTTGCAGCTTTTTTTGCAAAGGGGGAAAAGCAAAGAGGAAAAGCCCCGTTTTTATGGGGTTCAACTCACATTTCTGCAGCTTCTAAAGGAAAGGGAGCCTTTTCTACAGTTTCCAGACAGATAATCTAATCAGCCAGTCACATGTCGCTGGGGAAACAAACAACCTCCCTCTGCAGCACATTCAACAATGGAGGCCTGGGCAAGAGGGCGGGGCTGAAAGGGAGCTGGGGACTCTTATCTCTCTCCCGATCTCTTGCTGATCAGCTACTGAGCGGGGTCCTTTCAACACCCCCTTTTCTCTTTGTAAAATAAAAAGCATGATCCTCTTTTGAACCCTGGGCAATTCAGCTTCAGGGACTACCATTCGCTCCATAAGACGCACAGATATTTCCCCTTACTTTTTAGGAGGGAAAAGGTGCGTCTTATGGAGCGAAAAATACAGTATCTCACCCCTTGTAATATACCTTACAGATCACTGTGCTTGGCAGGTGAACGTCTCCTGCAGATGCCATCATTAGACAGGCACCATCTCTGTTGTCTGTTTCTGGTGTCTTCTGAAGACTTTCACCACCTAACAAGCCTTTTAACTACTAGAGGCTGAGGCTGAGATAGCTCAGTCGGTAGAGCATGAGACTCTTGAGACTCTTTAATCTCAGGGTCGTGGGTTCAAGCCCCACATTGGGCAAAAGGTTCCTGCATTGCAGGGGGTTGAACTAGATGACCCTCAGGGTCCTTTCCCACCTCTACAATTCTATGATTCTAGACCTTCCCCGCCTGCATCTACATTGGAATTCTTTAAAAAAAAAAAAAAGCTTCAGTCATTTTCACTGTGTGCCACATCTGAGCTCCTTTGGCAGAAAGAGTGAGGATACACACCAGTGTTAGAAACTCAGATATATAAGCTACACACAGTCCACACACACACACACACACACACCTATTCTGACATATTTTTTCTTAATGGTGACAATTACATTCATAACGTGAAAATATTCTTCTCAGCTTCTCAGCAGGGCAGTAGGGTGGGGTAAGTGCCTTATGAGGAACGGCTTAGGGAGCTGGGTATGTTTAGCCTGGAGAAGAGAAGGTTAAGGGGTGATATGATAGCCATGCTCAAATATATAAAAGGATGTCATATAGAGGAGGGAGAAAGGTTGTTTTCTGCTGCTCCAGAGAAGCGGACATGGGGCAATGGATTCAAACTACAAGAAAGAAGATTCCACCTAAACATTAGGAAGAACTTCCTGACAGTAAGAGCTGTTGGACAGTGGAATTTGCTGCCAAGGAGTGTGGTGGAGTCTCCTTCTTTGGAGGTCTTTAAGCGGAGGCTTGACAGCCATCTGTCAGGAATGCTTTGATGGTGTTTCCTGCTTGGCAGGGGGTTGGACTGGATGGCCCTTGTGGTCTCTTCCAACTCTATGATTCTATGATTCTAAGTGAAGACAAGCTGCAACAATTATCTGTAAAACTTTTCACTGCTCCTGCTCAGGCTGCAGAGAAAAAAAACATTATGGTTCCTGAAATTCATTCCGATTTTGCAGATAAAAAAAGAACTGATAGAATTCTACAGGATGTGGCATTAGTGTGTGAAAACAGTTGAGATTCAATGATCCCCCAAGCACGCACCTCCAGATGGTAGCAAGTACTATGGAGATAATGGAGTTATACAAAATACGGACTATTGAAAAAGATGCAGTAGAAAAGGTTTGATAATAGGGCCCATGAAAGGGAAGGTGGGAAGTCCAGAGATTTGGGGGAATCTTTAAATGTGGATGTGTATGGTTGCATTGTTATAATTTTACACAAAAATTATTTCCAAAAAAATAAAAATTTCAAACGTGTGCCCCCGTTTTGTCCTCCCCACAGAGGGCGAAGACAACATGGACGAAGACATGGAAGACGACCGGCCGGCGAACTCCTTGCCCAAGCTGTCCCACCGCCAGCACCCCGAGCTCTTGAAGGCAGTGCCCCCCATCGCCGCCTCGCACCACCCGTCCGTCCTGCCTCTGGCCCAGAAGCACGCCCCCCCTCCGCCGCCGCACGCGCAGCCCCCCCTTCAGCCCCAAGCACTGGTGCCTCCCCAGGCCATCGTCCCCGCACAGACTCACCTGGTGGCGGCCTCCAGCGTGCAATCGACTGTTATCGCCCACACGGCCACCACGCATGCCTCCGTCATCCAGACTGTCAACCACGTCCTGCAGGGGCCGCCGGCCAAGCACATCGCTCACATCGCCCCTTCCTCCGCCTCCAGCCCGGTGCAGCTCACTGCCGCCGCCCAGCCCATCGGCCACATCACGGTGCACCCGGCCGCCCTCAACCACGTGGCACACCTGGGCCAGCAGCTCCCCCTCTACCCACAGCCCGTGGCGGTCAGCCAGCCCGTGGTCAGCCACATCGCCCACACCATCTCTCACCAGCAAGTGAACGGGACGGCCGGCCTGGGGCAACCGGCCGTCATGGCCAAGCCGGCCGTCGGGACTCAGGTGGTGCACCACCCGCAGTTGGTGGGGCAGACGGTCTTGAACCCCGTCACAATGGTCACCATGCCTTCGTTCCCAGTGAGCACCTTGAAGCTGGCTTAGGGACCGCCGGGCGCCCGGCCGAAACTCCGTACATTCCAAACTGCGTGGCCCCCCCCCCGTTGTGAAGTGAGGAGGGAGGAAGAAGAGGGAGGAGGAAGAGGGGAGGGTGCAACAGGTCTGGGGAGGAGGGGGGTGGGGACAGACAAAAAAATTAAGATTAAAACACACACACAACACACATGCTGTTCTTTTCTTCTTTCTCCTCCCGCTTTTCCCTTTCCTGATTTCTATTGGGCAACCTGGTAATTGAGAAAAATCAGGTCCTGCTACTGCACTTGAATTTTCCCCAATCAGAACATTTAATGAACAGTCCTACATAGTGATTATTAATCCCCCCTTTTTTCCATGTAATCAACAAAGTATGACTATAATAATGTTCTTAAGACATTTTTCCCCTTCCCTCCCCCATCCCCGTTTTATTTTTATTTTTTAAAATGTGTTGCTTTGTAGTTTTTTGTTGTTGTTTTTTTTTAAAAAAAAATGGCTGGTCTCTTTATGGAGAGACTTTGCATAGATTAAGAAGAGGAAGAAGAAGAAGAGAATCATAGAAATATATATATTATATATTTATATATATATCTACCTGCCTATAGCTACATATATATATAAATATTGTTATCAAATGAAGGCCGTTGAGAAGGCTGATTTCTTTTTTTTTTTCCCCTGCAGAAATATTAGACACGTTAACAGAAAATTTGAAAAAAAAACAAAACAAACAATAATCTCTTCCTTTTGGAGAGAGAAGACAGAGTTATCCTTTTTAAAATGAGCATCTTTCAAAGACAGATGGTTTGGTGGACCAGGGTAAAACCATATTTAAAAAAAACACATACGCGACATGTTGCAGTATTTTTTCCTTTCCGTATATTTGCATTTCAGTTCAACCATCAATAATCACTGTGACTTGTTACTGGCATTTTAAGGAAACCCTCTGTCTAATAAAAGGAGAGAGAAAAAAAAAATTGCACACAACTGGATTTTTGTTGTTGTAATTCCTAAACGGTCTCGTTTTATAAATTACTCGCTGTGTTCGCCTTTGTCCCTTTCCCACTTTTTAATTATTATTGTTTTTAAACATGCATGATTTGCAATAATGTTATTTTCTCTCTGCATGGATTGAGGGGTGTGGGGGGCAGTCGAATTCTGCTGCTGTGTATTCAACCCAGCTGAGGTTGCCATGGCCCCATTCAGATTACTGGAAGAGATAAGTCATGCCCAGGAAGCAGGCATTGGGATGAGAGACTTCAATGGGGTTTATGGTGCCTCGATTTCCCCTCTGAGATGACAACCTCATGAGTTGCTGCATTTTTCGATGTGTTTTCACAAGCCTAGGGCCTAAACAGGTTGAAAGCGGAAATAAAGAGCCCCTGGATAGTAAAAAAAAGGGGCACCTGGTTGACCTACATTTTCTCTGAAGACGAGGACCATGCTGTGCCTTACTCTCGGATCTGGGGCTGCAGGAAGAGTTGAGAACTCCCTGCCAAGTACCCAGTGGCCTCAATGTGTGGCTTTTGTCGTTGTTCCAGTTTTTTTTGGGGGGGGGGGAATCGCTTCCTCGTTCAACTTCGACCTGCCAGGCATATTAACCTTAGAAGAGTGGAGCTTTTTAGGGAAGGAGCACAGCCCAGTGGGACCTGGTAGGAATAAAGCAAGGCTCCTCAACATTTCTGGGGGAGAGAGAGAGAGAGAGAGAGGCTTTGGCTGGTGGCCTCCGCTGTGACAGAGCCTCAAGAACACGGAAGGCGGAGCTATGAGCAGCTGAAAACAAGCTCCTCCCACTCTTGCTTTTGGCTCCTCCCCTAGATAGGATAGTACTCATTTCCTTGGGAGATTCTGAGTAGTTCAAATTTTCAGGTCAAACCCTAAGGCAGAATTTTAAAATGCTAGGCTTGGTTTCCTTCCCAGACACCGCCGAACGTTTCAAATGGCACGTATAGTCTCTGCTCTTTCAAATTACTTCTCTTCTTTCTTTTTCTTTTGAGGGGGCTGTAACATAGTCTGTTGTTCCAGATTTTGGAGGTGGTGGGGAGGGGAAACGTGATAGAATTGTATGAAGTTGACGTGCGGCATATAGAAAATGGATCGGGAAATGTTTTTTTCTCCAATTATCATAGTGCCGGAATTCGTGGACATTTATGAAACATGGTGCTGACAGATTCGGGGCAGGCCAAAAGGACTACACACAGTGTGTAGTTGAAATAGGGGTTTGGTTCCCACAAGAGGCAGTGATGGCTACAAAAAAAAAAGGATTTGTGGAGGATAACGCTGTCAGTGACCACCAGCTGCGATGGCTGCTTCAGTATGCTTGCGAATACCTGTTGGTGGAAACCACGGGAGGAGAACGAGCTCTGTTGTACTCAGGTTTTGTGCTTCCCAGATACCTGGTTTGCCACGTGAGAACAGGAGGCTGGGCTACGTAGGCCACTGGCCTGATCCAAAAGGTCTCTTGGGTTCTTATAAAGTAAGAGATGCTTCCTTTCTCTCTCTCTCCCCCCCCCCCTCCAATGAGCGTAGAGCCTGGGATCCACGCAGTGAAATTGGCAGTAGATTCAGAAAGCCACACAATGCAGAAATCACTCGGGGCACTGGAATACCATGTGTGCTGGGTTTAAAATGAGATAAGGTTAATTTGTGGAGGTTGGATCTAGTGGCCGATATCCATGAAAGTGGAGTTGGGGTGGGGGACTCTGATTCAGGACAGAATGCCTTTGAATACCAGTTGCTGAGAGGGGTGGAACAGCAGCCCCTTATATTCACCTCTGTGGTTACCTGTTCCGTTGCAGAGGATCTGTCATAGATGTGTACAGTCGGTAGAACCCGAGAGTCTTGAATCTCAGGGTTGTGGGTTCAAGGCCCACGTTGGGCAAAAGATTCCTGCGTTGCAGAGGGTTGGACTAGATGACCCTTGGGGGTCCTTTCGAACTCTGCAATTCAATGTGCCCCTTCTCAGTGCCACTGATTACCACCCATTCAGGGATACAGTCCACTATAGCAAAGGACCTGAATATGGTAAGTCCAAAGTTCTGTTCTACCTATTTTGGGGAGATGCATCCAGGCATGTGACACACTCATGGGGTACCTACAGGTCACATGTCACCGGTAGCTGATGGGGCCGAAGGCAAGGAGGCCAACAGTAGGTTGCATCGGAGCCAACCGATTCTACTTCTGTCCCCATCCTCCTCTCTGCTGAGTTCATCAAAGGAGGCAAGGTTGAGATGCAGGCTGCAAGGTTGTCCCCCTTTACCTGGGAATAAACATCTGCTTCACTGCTAGTTTGGGCTGCATGAACAATGGCGCACCAAATGAAGGGAGATCCTTTTAAGATTTTGCAGGATGCTAGTATGCGAATGCACCATGTTTGTTGGTGGAGGGGTGCGGAACGGGAACCTGGGCAGAGAAGAGGCGGGTGTCTCCTGGCAGAGTGCATGTCTGGCCGGGACCCGGAAGCAGAGCCCTGTGTGAACCGTAACATTTTGTTGCAGAGACGCCTGGCCTTTCCTAAGAATCTATTGCAACGGGGATAGTCTGCCACCTAGTGTCAGTGCCTGCAATTGCATGACTCCATTAAGGCTGCACAGAAATAGTAATAAGCTCCGAGCCGCTGCAATGAAATGTTGCAATCTGTGAGGAGCGCTTCTGGCTAGGATGCCAGCCATACTTGCCTCCTGGCAGTCCGTTCCACCCCTCTCCTCATTTTCCTTTTCCAGACGACTGCTGTGCATGTTTAGTCCTCGTTAAGCTGTTCAGAAAATTGGAAAAACTTGTTGCTACTTGGGTGCATTTCAGTATTCCCTTAACATGCTGGCCTCTCTTGCTTGTGGCTCTGCTTTAGGGATGTGTGATGTCTATTTTGAACAGCAAGCTGCATCAGTCGAAGTCACCTGGCAAAGCATTTTTTTCCTCCTCCTGTACATCCAGCTCAAGATTTTCAGGGAAGTGGTGTGGGGGCTGTTTGGTCACTGCCAAGAACAGGATGCTGGCCTAGATAAGTCATTTTGCTTTGGTTGGCTGAAGCAGGACTCTGGTATGACCTCAGGGTTGGACTACTGCATTGCGCTCTGCATGGGGCTGCCTTTGAAAGCGGCCTCCGAGGAGCGCAGAACACGGCCATCCCGGTGGCTGACACAATTCGAGTCAAGCAGATCACAGAACCACCAGTGCTGTCGAAACTGCGATTGACAATTCAAAAGGCTGCTTTTGAGCAATAGAGCTCAGGACCATGATATCTTCTGGAACGCGGCTCAAGATATGAACCTGCCCAGATGTTTAGACATCCTTCTGAGGCCCTTTTCTAGCTCTCCCTCTGAGGGAGGCATGGAGGGTGGTGGCACAGGAGAAGGGCCTTTTCAGTGGTGGCTCCCTGTCTCTGGAATGCTCACCTCAGCAAGATGATATTTGTGGCTACCAGCGTGGGGACCACACCTTCCTGTGGCTGCTGATTAAGGGGGTTGTTTTGTTACATTTTTATAGTACGACCCATTTATATTAATACTAGTACATTAACCCCATTAAATTAACGGGCGCTAGAACATATGTGGTCAAACTGTTGCCCCAGCAACATCGGGAACACGTGCAGAGCGTCTCTGCGCTCCAAGTCCCAATGGCTGTCCGTGGGGCACATGCGCAGTAGCGCAATCCCATGGACACAGGGACTGGACGCAGGGACACTTGCACTTTATTATAGAGGATATTTAAATGTGCTGTAAGTTGCTGGAGACTTCTGGTGACAAGCAACAAACGAGAAGAATAAGACACCACAATAATTTGAATGGAGTCCCCATTGTCGGAGGTTATGACCCTTGTTACCAAAAGAGGTAGTTGCTTGTCCACTGCAGGAAGTCTGGCCTAGATGTAACGTTTGGTCTGAGGTGGCAAAGTCACACTTCCATTCCTACAGGGTTGTTTTATGAGTGACAAAGAAAACTTTATACTCATTAGAAAAACTTTTGACAATATGTATTTTCTTTTAATCCATTGGTTGCACTTAAAAGATAAATAAACTCTTGAGCAATAAAGAAAATATTCTGCTCCTGACAAAAATAAGGCAGTACACAATATTCATAAAATACTATTATGCAGAAACATTATAATAAACAGGTACAACAAAGTTTGCACAATTAAATTTGTTAATTTTTTGTTTTGTTTTTGGTTGTGTTTCCTTTTTCTCTCTGTGTGTGTTTTATTACATAGTAAAGTGTCGTGTATATAATACATTCTCCAAAAATGTAGTGCACTGTGTTTTCATTTTTAAAACATGGACGAACCCATCAGGGTTTAAGGGGGGACCCCAGGGCGTTTTGGGGATTTTAAAGACTTCACCTTTCAACTGAATGAAAATGCACACAAAATCGGAAAAGCGGTTTCCTCGCCTGCGACACTGTCTGGCAGAACCATGCATGTTTCGAACACTGAACTTGGCACAAGGAAGAAAGAGAAAAACGACAGGTCTAAGGGACAAACCGTATGAGCATGCCAGCATTAGCCAAAAAAAAGAGTTTCCTGATTTAAGACTTTCCCCTCTAGTGCATTCCAAGGGAAAAGGAACAAAACAAACGCAACTAGATGGAAGTCAGCGATGCTTTAGGGGCTAGCTGCCCCACCTCCCATGTCAGTTTCTCCAGCAGTTAAGAGTACTGGGTTAAATCGCGAAGGGTGATGCATCCCTTGCGAGGCGGGCTGTGAGCCTCTGCAAACCAGCAACAAGGTTTTGCCCTGTTCGCAACGGTCTATATAACAGAAAAAGCTGGAGAACAACAAGGGATTATAAAAACTGAAAGATCCTCAAACTGGCAACAGAGAAGGAAATCAGGGCAAGTATACATAATTATTCCATGCATTTGTAGAATTCAGCACCTCTTTGGGCTCCACAGTTTGGCTGGTTGGTTGCTCTCTTTTTAAAAATAAAAATAAAAATCAAGGTTCTTAGCCCTCATTGTTGTGCAGAAAAAAAAAACGGGACTACCTGCCTGCTGCCTTCCCTTTCCCACTATTTTTCTGTGAGCTTTCTCTGTCCGTGGCTGGTTATCTTGGTTTCCCCGTTCAGGGCCAAACACTTCAGCATAAAATGCTTCACAGGGGTGACGTAAGTAGAAGGAAGCCTGTTTTTTGGCACTTAACTTCCACAGAGCTTCCGCCGTGCCGCAAATGCTGGGGGGAGATGGGGCCCTCCAGTTTGCAGACACGCTTCAGAGACACACAGGCTCGTTTTCCAGCACAGAGTCCTTGGCCTATACGCAACCTCAGAAGGATGCCCTGCCTCGGTCTATGCCCGATCTCGTCACAGAATTTGGCGCAGCTTGTCATAGATGCTGCTCGCTTAGAACAGGGAGATGCTCTTGAAATACTGGCGAGAAGGTGGGGCGTCGGGAAGGATCTCCTGCAAAGTGGGTAGGTGGGTTCGAAGACGGACAAGGCTTTGCGCACATTACAGTGGGGGGCACGCACATCAGTCTCCCTTCTGCCCATGCTCGCCACCATTTGACCATCCCTGTGCTGGGAAACTCAATTAACGCAACGAACTGGAGAAATGAAAGACACAAATATTTTTTTGGCCCTGAAATACAGAGTCTGCAGTAAAGACTCTTGTGTGTGTGTGTGCGCGCACACACCAACACACAACCTCAACTCCTGGTGGGAAGCCACCTTGTTTTTCCTGTGTGCTTTTTCTTCTCCTGGAAAGAACTCTCTCAGGTATTTACAAACATTATTACATGGAAGAAGATGCCAGTAAACCATTAATTGAAGTGACAAGTGCAGGCAAATTCTCGTTCCCCCTTCCTCCCCCTAAAAGGTGCAGGCAAGGTTGCAGCTGCTGCTGCCATCGCCTCGGGCAAACCCTCTCGTTCCTCCTCTGCGCCTGCGCTCACTTGTTCTCGATCAGCGTTTGCACTTTGCAGACCAGATCTCTCGCGATCTTCAGGATCTCCTGCGCGTTGTGGTGCTCTGCCATTTCTGCACAAAACACACAACAATAGGAGTAAGAGGAGGGGGAGGACCAGTAGTGCAAGGAACCAGAGGCAAAAGTGAGTGGAGGAAGCTGAGATTGCCTGGGAGCACACACTAGTGGCCAGAATTGTGGAAACCTTTTGGAAAAAAGTGTATTTCTGAGGTTGGCTCATAGCACCATTTTTTTTTGGAGTAATACCATAAAATTATATATCATTGGGAAGATAATTTAATGAAGAATGTAATGCAACAAAGTTTGTTCTGTTATCTGTATTCTATGAAAAGTTATAGCTAAATAACCAGAAAAAGGAAGCACAACTTACTTCGTTTGATATGCAGCTTTTTGATTTTTATTTTTTTAATAAACTTTATTTGATTTCAAATCTTTACAAACAAAACACAAAAACACAAACACACATACCAACATACAACCATACAATAAAAGCAATAGAATTATTAAATCCGCTTATCCCACCCCCTTCACTCCTACATGATTTTATTTATTCAGTACCTTATATTATCTTTTATAATCGTGTTGCTACATCCTATATCCTTATATCCTTATTCTATATTTTCCAAATCTCTCTTATTTCCCCTGTACGATTTATTCAGCTTTTTTTAATTGATATGCAGTTGTGCTTCCTTTTTCAAACCTCAGAAAGACACTTTTTCCAAAAGGTTTCCACAATTTTGGCCACTAGTATATATATCAGCTACTTCTTGTTGTTGTTGTTGTTCAGTCGTGTCCAACTCTTTGTGACTCCATGGACCAGAGCACGCCAGGCACTCCTGTCTTCCATTGCCTCCCGCAGTTTGATCATTCTCATGTTAGCTTCCAGAACACTGTCCAACCATCTCGTCCTCTGTCTTCCCCTTCTCCTTGTGCCCTCAATTTTTGTATCCGCTCCTAACAAGCTCAAGTTGACGAGTTAGCTAAGCTTTCACTAGAGGAATACTCAGCAAAACCTCTTGTTTGGGGTAAGGCTATTCCAGCCCCATTACTTGCATGCTTGCAACTTGAGAGGACCAGAGCTGTCCATGTAAGATAGATTAATTTCTTCTTGCCGCAGTCAAGTTGCGGTTACCCGGCCCACCTTGCCGAGTCGCAATAGCCCATAGCATAGTTTTCTGGACTAAATTTGGCAATGGAGTTCTGGGTGCTTTAACTGAAGCACAGCACTACATGCTCATGTAATGTCCATGTTAAAACTGCAGAGCATCCTTGGGTCGAGATGGCTTTCTAAGCAGGGGCATCGTAGGGTGGGGGCGGTGGGGGCGGGCCGCCCCTCATGCCGCCCCTAGGCGGGTGGGGGCGGTGCTACTGCTCCCGGGGTGACGGAGGGAGCGGCGGCGCATGGGGTGACAAGCGGCGGCCCCTCCCACCACTCCCAAGTGCCGCCGCTCCCTCCGTCACCCCGGGAGCAGCAGCGCTGCACGGACGAGGCTCCCGAAGCGGCGGCCCGGCATCCCCGGGGGCGGGGCGTCGCTGCGTGTGATGACGCACACGCAGCGATGCCCCGCCCCCTGGATGGCGGGGCCGCTGCTTCGGGAGCCTCGGTGGGCTGCAAAGAGCCCCGAAGCCGCAGCCTGGCACCCCTTTGCGCTACGGCAGCGGCTTCGGGGCTCTTTGCAGCCCGCCAAGGCCCCCAAGCCCCCGCCCGGCATACCCCGGGGGCGGGGCGTCACCGCGCGTGCGTGCGTCATGACGTCATGACGCACGCACGCGCCGCGATGCTCCGCCCCCCAGGGGTGCTTCTTGGCTTCCCGCCCCGGGCAGCCAAGGGGCTAGGAACGCCACTGCTTCTAAGTGTTTCTTATCAGTTAAAAACGCTGAGCCGAAACAGCTGCTCTTCCCGCTCCTGCTCCCCAAGTAAAGATATGGCTATTAAACCCATGCAGAAAACAGACAAAACAGATACGCTCCTTGCCTACATGTACCGATTCACATTAACCGCTGAGCTATCTTCACCTGGAAACTACAAAGAAAAACCCAACGGACCCATTTTCAGAAAAGTTCCACGTCAAGGAAAATGCTAGACTAGGACGCTGACCCTGCTGAGATGCAGACTCTGCCTTTTTCTTTTTGCACAGCGACACTCCATCACAGGAGCCCCTTCTGTCGCAGTTCATCCCTGGAACAAGTTCACAGCTTTCGGCTTGAGATGAGAATAATCCGAAAGGAAAGCATCGCTTTATTTCCAGGTGGAAGCCTAGTACCTGCCGTTGCTCAGGCATTTTAAGAAACAAACCAAACCAAAAGAATGATTAGAAGTGCAGTTTTGAAAGTTGCAGCCTGCTCTCTTGACTCAAGATGGCACCGGCTTGTATCCAAAAATAGACAAAAGTTTGCTGCTGGATCTCAGGAACCATGGCACCAAATTTGGCGACAATCTCAAGTTGTTCCGAAAGGTTTGTTCCGCCGTCTTGATTCAAAACGGTGTGTGGCGGTATCTGAACACAGACAAAAACCTGTTCCTCTGTCTCAGGAGCTATCATGCCCAACCATAGAGAACAGGTGGGAAAATAGTAAAAACAAAATAAAATAAAAAATTCCTTCCAGTAGCACCTTAGAGACCAACTAAGTTTGTTCTTGGTATGAGCTTTCGTGTGCATGCACACTTCTTCAGATACACTAAGGTGCTACTGGAAGGAATTTTTTATTTTATTTTGTTTTGACTATGGCAGACCAACACAGCTACCTACCTGTAGGTGGGAAAATAGGTAGCTTTCCAAAATACAGATGACCTGATTCTGATCTGCTCCTGTCCTCCCTCTGCCCAAATCCCTTGCTTCCCAAACAAAAAGCTTTCCCTAAACGTCCACAATCTTAAACTGAACATCGAAGTCCTTGAAAAAAAAAAGAATAGAAAGAGAGAGAGTGAAATTGCATTGAGCTCCCTTACCATTAAAAAACTTGATGATATCAGTAAAGTCCATGTTGTTATCGCGGATAATCTCTCGGTAGGCCTCTACCAGTGCTAAGGCAATGAAAAGGACAAAATGTTCTGAAGAGATGTGCTTTGCTGCCCAAATAACTTCCCACACTGTAAAAACATCCTCGTACAACAATTCTGAAGGGAAGGAACAAACATTGCAGACAGCATCCAGTTACTCAAGCGCATCATGGTCACAACAGTTTTCTTGACGACATTAATCTCCCCACCACCACCACCACCAATAAAAATAATCTCTAATGGCATCTCTAGACTTGGGAGAGGTCACCTGCCAGGGATGCTGTTGCTGCATCCTGAAATGGCAGAATCTGCACTAAGCGCACGTCGGGGTCAGACTAGATGACTCCCAAGATGCCACCCAGCCCTTTCGGTCCCATGATCAATATGTGGGCTCAAGCATCTTACCTCTCTTAAAATCCAGCAGGAACCAGCGGTAGCAAAAGTAGAAGTGAGTGTAATCCCCGTTCTGGTGCATCAGTTCGAAGAGTTCGGAATCCAGAATCTGGGGGGGGGGGGGGAGAGAATTTGAAAACAACAACAACACAGGGACAAAATGAATTCAAGTTTTAAATACTTGACAACACAGATATCCGAGCTACAGTCCAGCTGCAAGGTCTCAGGATTTTGAACCACGAAGGTTTGGGACTGAGCAGGCCACACCTACCATGGCCTGAGCATCAGGTGAGATTATTGGGCCTCCAACCCAGAGCGGGGAAGAGCTGGGGAGCTCAAGGAAGGCGATGGACACAGGAGGAGATAGGACACTTGGTTCCTAAGGTGCCACAAGGCTCTTTTCGGTGAGGGGGCTGCAGCTCAGGGTCCGCGTCAGAACCTGGCAACCTTAGGCAGATGATGGGCTCCCAACTGGCCACCACATTGAAACAGAATCCCAGCCAGGTGCTCTGATTGGCACTGGGGGGGCACCTTAATTTCCCATAATGCCCTTTTCCACACGTTCCCCACCCTCCTTTACAACCTCCTCTCTTTCCACCCTTTGGCATCCATTCTTCCCCTCACACGAACCCCAGTCAACCATCGTTCATTATCTCCTCCAGCCAAGCGCACGGGCTCCAGATTTAAGTTTGCAGACACCTCCCTTCCCTAACGTTCCCTTCTTCCAGAACCGCCGGCCTGATCTCATGCATGTGTATACTCAGAAGTAAGTCCCAGGTTGGCGTTTGAGCTGCCTTCACAACCCTGCTGCAGAACTTCCCCCCTTTTAGGGAGAGGCACTGAGAAGTCAGAAGAATTGCACGGTTCCCATAGGAACTGGACCCCTGCCCAGAGTTAGCAGAAGAGGGGAGCTGCTCCAATTCCTCCCTCCCCGCCGCCCTCAGCTCTGGGCTGCCAGGTGTCCAGAGAGGAAACCGAGAAGAGGAGGCCCATCTGCACTCAGACGCCTGACCACGGAGTGTGCCAGCTAGAGCATCTTTCCGAAGGATTCTAGGCCACTCTAGCTGCCACGCTCCGTGGTTGAACCTCTGAGCGATGCCCTCCTCTGTGCAAGGAAAACGGGAAGAAATGGGAGACGCAGCGCTTGTGAGCTGGGAACCAGATACAAGTATGAGGGCCACGCGTGAAGCTTGCACACCTCTGGATTTTTACCCAGAGGGAGAAGGCAAGCAAATGGGCAGCAGTGATGCCATCCTGCCCAACGGCCCAAAATCTGCAGCCAGCGCTGCTACAAGATCAACAGCAGGGCCATTGGACAAATGGGATGTCTGTTCCAGCGTTCTTCCAGGAGAATGAAGGAGGGGTCAAGCCTGGTTTGGCCCTTAGGTGCCAGGCGAATTCTTTGCCATTGACTAAGTCTGCCAACCTGGCGCCCGACAAATGTTTGAGACTACAACTCCCATCAGCCAGAGCCAGCATGGCGGCCATGCTTGCTGGGGGTGATGGGAACACAGAAAGCTGTCTTATACCGGTGGCTGGGTATTGATCCATGTAGGTCAGGATTGTCTACAATGATTGGTAGCAGGATTTCAGAGAAGGGGATCGCTCTTGGGGATCGCTGGGGATCGCTCTTGGGGCCTTCTGCACATGCTCTACGGCCCCTGTAGTAAAAAACATATGGAGAGTTTTTTGGGGGGTGAGCTTTAATTGTGGGCAGCAAATCATTGTTTTAGTGCTGCTGTTTTGTGGATTGTATTTAATTTGGTTTCAGTCTTTAGTTTGGTGCCCATTTTAATTTTGCTAAACTGCCTTCAGCTTCAACTGGACGGAACAGGACAGTTAAACTTTTTTTTTTTTAACGTACGCATGCAAAGCCCTACCTGGATCAGGGACCTCATGTTTGCAAAATGTGTGTCCATGGCACCTCCGTTAGGGAAATTTTGACTCATTCTCTTCATGAGATGGGTGAAGCAACTGTAAGCCAACTCGTCTGAAATCAAACGCAGACAGACGTTAATTTAAAACAAGAACAGTGAAGCGGTGTTTTTTTAAAAGGGCAAATCTGCTTTTTAATCAAGAAACAGTGCAATCCTATTATACATGTTTACTCAGATGTAAGACCTGCTGTGTTCAATGGGGCTCACTCCCTAGCGTTTAAGGTTGCAATCTAAGGCTGCAATCCTAAACCCACTTCCCTAGAAGTAAGTCCCATTTAATTTAATAGGACTTACTTCCGAGTAGACATGTTTAGGCTTGAACTGTGAGCCAGTACATCCATCAGTTTTATTTATTTATTTGTTTGTTAAAAATATTTATTGATACTTGCCCATAGATATACAAAAATTCATACTCCATGCAAAGTATCTATTATATAATACACAGAAAAGAAATGCTTGATCTAAAAAGGAATGGAGGCAGAAAGAAGAAGAAGAAAAGAAATAAAGGAAGACAGAAAAAAGGGAAAGGAGAGAGAAAAGAAAAAGAAAGAAAGATAAAAGATTTCCAGTTCTCTGTCCTGCAGCTAAATATAGTATTGACTCATTAACATCCAACCATTCTGCCTTCTGTATACCAATATTTTTTCAAACTTCAATTCCAGATATTACAAGTCCATTTTCTCTCTCACGCAAAAAGTCCATCAATCAGTTGTATTTAGAATAAAAATTGTGTCAGGGCGAGGTGTCTCCATAATTGGGCAACTGCAGGGCATGAACCAAAATCTGCAGAGTAATAATGGAAGTTCATCTTTGTGTAGAGCACAAAGGAGTAAAACACACAGGCAGAGTTTTTCAGTAAAAGTTTACTGAGGTTTTTGAAAAGCATACAAGAACTTGCTGGAATCCCCAACAAGGCAAAAAAGCTCGCTTTTGCAAAAGCAAAAACACACAGTATATAAAGAAACCAAAACAGAGAAAGAAAAAGGAGACGACAAAGAATTCAGGCAGCGCTCAGCGGCACGTTTATATCTCCGTCTCTAAGCCTTGACCTTGAGTTCTCACAGGACTCTAAGAGTAACAACAGCTGTGGATGTGCTTTGTCCAGAAAGCACAATAATATTCTAGCAGGTTCTAGTAAATCCAGGAAGATTCTGCATCCACCCCTGACAAATTTAATAGTCAGAAAAGGTGGCTTTGGGATAGCTTACGTCATTGTAAGCTAAGGTAAACTATGGCTTAGCATGAACGTGCAAGTATGGTATAAATCAGGCACGTCCAACAGGTAGATCGTGATCTACCAGTAGATCACTGGACGTCTGTGGTAGATCGCTGGTAGATCACTGACTCCCCCAAAGAAGCTCAAGAAGTTTGTCTCCCCTAAGAAAATCTCAACATTTTTGCCCTGTACCCCTAAAAAACTGGGCTTTCCTCCTCCCAAAAAAACCTCAACAAATTTGACCTGAACCCCCCCAAAACGGGGTAGATCACTGCCAGTTTTTAACTCTGGGAGTAGATCACAGTCTTTTGGGAGTTGGCCACCCCTGGTATAAATGAATATATATTTTTATATGGGGCTGCACAGATACCATGAAGAATTCTAACCTTTGTCGAGTATAACCATGAGTGGAGCCAGGAGGTCACACATTCCTTGGACGTAGCCAACGTCTAAATGTTCCCAAACGTAACTGCAACAGAGGGAAGAGAAAGGGAATCATACCCTTGAAACGTCTCTTAAATGAAATGCTTCCGATTAAAGGGCAAATTTGCAAAACGCAGCTTGGAACTTTGGTTGAGCTGAAACAAACTGGGACCTGGAGGAAAGTTCTCAAGAAGCTTCTCTGAACTTGGAACGTTCTCCTGAAAATTTGAATTCTTATTCTCCTATCCTGGTTTTTCGGACTATATTATTTGTTTATGTAGCTCCGGCCCTTGCTCCAACAGGCTCCGCCCTCAAACTGTCAGGCTCCACCCCTGCGCCTGGGAGCATCCCGGTTCCACTTACCTGCACATAATGTTCCGTAGTTTCTCCAGGTTCTCAGCAGTGAAATACCAATAATTCCGATCACACCTCTGTACATCTTTATCGATTCTGTGCAAGTTTAAGGCAACAGTGTCCAACATTTCTATCTAGAAGATACAAGCATACATCACAGAGGTGTTGCTGAATAAAACACGACTTCTCTGTTGCAATCTGATTTTCTGGAAACCTGAGTGTGTTTTAAAACACACACACACAAACAAACAAACCACTACTAATTTTTATTTATTACCGGTATAATCATTTATTTATTAATTGCCTTCTGTAATGGGGGAAAGAGAGCAAAAAAGTCTTTTAACCACCACCACCACCCCAAAAACCCCAAGAGGTTCAAATGCATTTTTCATTGCATTTCATTCTTTCTCTACAGCCAGCATGAGGACTAGTATCTTAAGAATTCCTTTGGGAATTCTGTGTGGGACCTACTCAGTTCTGCAATTCAGTGTGATTGATGCAGATTTGTCAAAACATAGCCTATGAAGGTTCCCCCCCCGGCCCAGGTCTAAGGTTCCCCAACTTGGATCTAATGCAGGGGTTGCCAACCTTGTCCGTACCACCCACCAGTGGACGTTTCAGGCCGAATCCTCCTTCCATCGAGCACTGGTGGGCGGTAAGGAAATTTCACCATCAAGAAAGATGCATTAGTGGGTGGTAGGTATAAAAAGGTTGACTTCCCCATATCAAATGCATCCCAGCCCTTCATTTTACATAAATGTAAAATGCTTATTTCATTCTGTGTTCTGTGCTGGTTGAGAACCGTAACAATAAATCTATCTATCTATCTATCATTCTGTGTTCAAGTGCAAGAGCAACCCTTGTGAGGAGACAGCAAATCAACTGGACCCTTTTCTCCCATAAAGACACCCATTTGCTGAGATCTTCAACAGAGGCCCTGCTTCAGGCGCCCTTGCTTATTGAGGCCACTGGGCGCGGGGCCTTCTCTGCACCAGCACCCCAATTATGGGCGCATACTCCTCAACCTCCAGAACTTACAGAGTCATTCCTCTAAGCAACACTATATCGCTTTAGAGACCTGCTGAGCATTCTTCCGTCGAGGCCTGTCTACCCAGACTCAAGATCGAGATGCTTATATTTCTTTCCAAAAGTTTTGTTGATTTTTAACTTTGTTAAAACGTGTTCAGCTTTGTTTAACTTTGCAGTATGCCCTGCCGCCCTATAAGCAAAAAAGGGGGCATTGTTTTAAGTTGGGGGGGGGAGAAGAGAGGGCAGGAGATGGCAGGGCCCAATGAAACAGACCTAAAGGGTTCAGACTTTTTGGATCACCAAAATGCAGTATTCGAGGCCGTCCAAGAGAGTAGGGTGGAATAGTGAAGCTGTGGTTCTCTATACATGCTGTTGGGACTCCCAACCCCATCAGCCTGAGCCAGCAAGTCAGGGATGATGGGAGTTGTAGTCTGGAAACATTTGAAGGGCCACAGGTTGCCCATCTCTACAGGGTCCCTCTTACCTACCGTATAAGACGCAGAACACACAGATATGGCCTCCTCTGCAGGTTCCTTACAGTCCATCTGGGAACAGAGCTGTTCCTCGGTTACTAACTCCTGGGGTTCTGAGCCCTTGGCCTGAGGATCCTGACTGGAATCTTGCCTCTGCGGATCGGAGCCAGCTTCCTCCTCAGCCGCGTCCTCAAAGCAGACGCTCTGCCCATCATCGATGCTGGACAGGATGCCTGACGTGACGGAGTAATTCCGGGAGGACGGGAGCCCGGAGTCAGGGGAGTCAAATTCTACCGACTGCTGCTGCTGCTCCACGGCCACAATGACTGTTGGCGCATCGCTGCAGCCCCCGGTCAAAGATGGGTCTTCCTGAACCTTCAGGTCTCGCTCAACCGAGTCCATTTCATCGACGGATACAAACACCTGAAGGGCAAGATGTTTATCATGAAAGGAAGGAAGGATTAAATGAACAAACACATAGGCATCCAGCAGGAATGTGGAGGTCTGATGGACTGCCTGGTACAGTTGGAAGAACTGGGCATGGAGCAAAGGGTGAATTTCTTTCATGGGCACAAAACACCACATGTATGTGAGATAAGGCAAGAGGTGCAGGGTCAGCCAAGCCAGTTGCTATGGCAACGGCCCAGTACCACCTATATAAGTGATTATGGCATGTCAGCTCATTGGTCAGTCCATGGGTCTCGCCCATGAGTCAGAGTCTGTGTTACGTCTTGGAACTGCTGGAGCAACAGAAACGCTTTCTACTTGTATATATCTGGAACTTGGATGAAAAGCAGCACAGAAATATAATAAATACAATCAAAATAAAATAAAATCAATCTGCTGGGGGAGAGGCTGCAAGCAGGGCTGTGGATGGGCCTAGATGGGGGGGTCCAGGGCCAGAGCCAATGATGGGCAGGGTACCCTGTTCCCTCTCCTTCACTGTGCCACCTCTTTCTCCCCATTCCCATTCCCTTCCTTTGCACCTGCATGAAACTAGGTCAAGGGCCAAATGAAATTAGGCCTCAGGCCTCTAGTTGCTGACCCCTGGACTAGATTTATGGGCCTTTGGTCTGACCCAACAAGGCTCTCTACATTACGTCACAGCAAAGAGGTATGTAGAACAAGGCACACGGCCTTACATCGTTGCTGATGGTGGAGTCCCTGTGGAGCAACCGCTGGACATGGCTATCTATGCTGCTGCCAGAGGAGAATTTGGTGGCCGTTTGAGACTCCTTCTCCCGAAGCTTCACAATCACCTCGCAGGCTTTCCACTCGGCCATCACTTTCTGATACCTGAGCGCAATTTCCTCGTCAACCTTCAGAAAGGAAAGGAAGGGGGGAAAAGACTGTGAGGAAGTCATCTCTGGAAAGGCCTTGCGAAACCTCTGCAGGTTTCCTCATATATATATATATATATATATATATATATATATATGTATGTATAATAAAAAGTACAAAATTACAAGTGCATAGGTGCATAGAGTGAGATAAGACACACACAAAAAGAAGGAAACGAGAAATAGTATCCACACAGAAAACAAAACAGAACAAATAAAAAATATATATTGTGTACATTACAAAAAGGGGGGGGGGTTCTGAAAGGTTTTCACAACAGGGAAAGCGGAGGCTCTTCTGACGATGCTGGACTACAACTCCCATCAGTCCCAGCCTGCCTGGCCATTACTGAGGGATGACTGGAGTTGTAGGCTAGCAACCTCTGGAGGGCCACAGGTTCTCCACTCCTGCCCTAGACAACAACCTTAAGCCAAGTACCCTTGTTAACACAATTGAAATTAACTCGCAAGCTTTCTCAGAGGGCTTTAAATGAAGCCTCCCTTCCGGTTAAGGTAACTTCCCCTCAGGTGCCTTTCAAATCTGTTTCCTCAGCTCCACCGCAATCCATCACCACTGCGGCCTCAGCTCTCCCAAAAGCGACTGCGGGAGTCTTGCACACCTCTCCTGCAGCAATTCTTAGCTTTTTCTCCCAAGTTAGGGATGGGGAGCCTGTGGCCTTCCAGAGATTGCCGCCTGAGGCAAAACAGGAACGTGCTGCCTCCTGCTACCTCAGCCTTGAGTCGCGTGGTGGCAGTTTCCAGCAGAATCTCATTGGAAGCCACTGCCGGCACTTTCCCCCACTTCTGTGGCGGCAGCGGCAGGTCAGGCGCTGACCCACAGGATTTTGCTGCCTCATGGACCAATTGGCCATGCCGATGGGAGTTGTGAGCCCCAAACGCCCCTGAATCATAAACTCGCCTTGCCCATCCGCACCCGAGGTTCTGATGGGAGAAGAGGGCCCAGGGTTAGGCAACATCGCCAGCTGAAAGCTTTCAGAACCCTACCTAAGAACCGCTCTTTGACTCGCCACTAATCTTATCTTAGCTGCGAGACGAGAAAGAAGAAAAAGTCTTCGAAGAGGGGGCTAAGACGCTGGGAAAAAGAGGCAAATCGTCCTCCTCCAGACTTTATCTGCACACTTTGTTTCTGGCCAAAAAAAACCAAGGTCGCGCTGACCTTGCAGCCTGCAGCTGTTCCCATTTCTCTCCTGGGGCAGAACCTAGTTATGAGAAACTTCAGGACTCTGCAGATGATCATTCATTTGTCACCAGCATCTAAACCTCTGCCAGTGAGCTCTGGGTAGATTCTTCCTGTTGCATATCTATTGTCGATTATAACCATCGTTTGTCACTCCCGCCTAGGGAATAATTACATTTTGGTTCGCCGTAGGGATATGATGAAGGGTTGCATACATGTTGTACTTTCACTTATATGCTGCTGTTATTGTGAGCATCACCTGACATTTTCAGAAGGTGCAATTAAAATTGTTTGGTTTTCAGGAGCAGTTCATGTGCTTCTTACATTTTAAACAATTCATATTTTAAATCGCAACCCTGGAGCTGGTGAATGCCTATGGTGGGCTGCACTAAAACACTGGCTCAAGATTGCAGTGTTCGAGCTAGGGGAGGGTCTGTATAAACACCTGAACAATGAGGAGTATGTCAGCAACTGGCAGAAAACCATGGCTAGAAAAGCCACCTCCATTGGCCTGGCACACCCCCCCCCAACTCTATTGCCTTGGTTATGAAGGTGCCCTAAAGACTCTAAAGCAAAGACTCTGGGATATTGCACACGGTGATCTGCAGTGTCGCTCACACACAGTCTGTAGTCCGCTGGCAGTGGGACTGCAGTATGGGCATGCCTTTAGGATGACAGCTTATATTAAAAATCTGACAGTCCCTAATTACCGATGGCTATTTACAAAAGCCAGACTTAACATCTTCCCTTCTGCAGTGTTGGATGGCAGATTGAGAGGAGTTCCTTATCAGGATAGACTGTGTTCGTGTGCCCAAGACATTGACTCTGTTAAGCATATTTTGCTGCACTGTGTGAAATTCGAGCAAGCCAGGGATGAACTGATATTACCCCTGTTAAGACTTTTCCTGGGAAAATCAGAGGCTTACTATGTCAGGTTCCTACTGGAAGACCGGATAAATGATAGAACATTAGCAGTGGCGATGTCTCTATTGGTGCTGGCAAGAACTAATGATCTCTCTTCCTAAATCTGTACATAATGCTTATATAACCTGAAGGTGGGCTGTCAAAACTGTGTACTGTTTTATAATGAATTGTTGGGTCTCTGGACCGTAATAAAGATTATTGTATTGTATATAAGCATAAGCTGGGTCTGCACAGTGACCCACACGTTTTGCTCTTTTCATGGGTGCTGCTCACAAGCAGGTCCCCTACCTCAGTGCTCCCCAACCTTTCCATCGCTGCGGACCGGTCAACGTTTGATAATTTTACCGCGACCCGCTGGGGGGTGGGGGACGTTGATTGTTTATATTTTAGATTGTTTTGATTTAATAATTTTAATTTTATTTTATTTAAACATGCCTTCAAAATAAAATACAGTTACACCCGGTCAACCTCTCGCCCATGGAATGTCGCACAAACCCGAGAGAAATACACCACAGTAAATAAAATGGAAATATTTAGGCTTTTATGTTAAGGTTTTGAATATAATTTTATTAAAGTAGGAATTAGAAGTAATAACAGCAATAGCTTTACTAAGTTTAGAGAAAATAGGATATAAAAAGTTAAGATTTGAAATATGAATTTATGTGATTAAAACAAGTTGAATGACATAAGGTATATAAGATGTGTATTTGAAGATTAAGGTATGGTGAATGATTGTTAAATTAGTTACAAAGTTACTAAAGCAGATTAGAAATAGAACGCAGAAGAGAGAACGGGGGAAGTCCCCCTAAATAAGATTCGAACTAAGAATTTAATTAATAGATTCTTGTGTTTTGGTGTTGAGGTATGTATAAGTTTTTATTTTATTGTTATTAGTATTGTTTATTGTATTTGTTTTGTTTTATATGTTGATTGAATGTCTTTATTTGTTGTTATTTCTTTATTTGTTGTTTTTTTTATGTGGAAACACCAATAAAATTTTTTTTTTGGGGGGAAAGGAAATAATTTGATGTTCCTTGGGCGGCCTGGTACCATTTGATCCACGGACAGGTACCGGTCTGTGGCCTGGGGGTTGAGGACCACTGCCCTACCTTATCTCTTGTGGGGGGGAGGTAACCAGCAAGACATCACCAAACCCACCCTAGGAGTCTGGTGTACCCTCATGAAAAACAATTTCTACGTTACCTCTGGCGAGGGTGTGTGTGTGTGTTTAAAGGTTTCGATGCTAAAAATAACACAATTCTCCTGTTGTTTATGTGGTTCTCTAATCAAACATAGATTTACCAAGCTAAATGATACCCCACCACGAAAATAATGCCAGGTTTGAATTCCCCACACCTAAAAACCTAATTTTAAGACTCTTCGCTGAAGAAATTTGCAAAAAGTAAGCTATGCTTTCTTCTTGGGAGAAGAGCAATGACAAACCTAGACAGCATCTTAAAAAGCAAAGACATCACCCTGCCGACAAAGGTCTGTATAGTTAAAGCTATGGTTTTTCCAGTAGTAATGTACGGAAGTGAGAGCTGGACCATAAAGTAGGCTGATCGCCGAAGAATTGATGCTTTTGAATTATGGTGCTGGAGGAGACTCTTGAGAGTCCCATGGACTGCAAGAAGATCAAACCTATCCATTCTTAAAGAAATCAGCCCTGAGTGCTCACTAGAAGGACAGATCCTGAAGTTGAGGCTCCAGTACTTTGGCCACCTCATGAGAAGGGAAGACTCCCTGGAAAAGACCCTGATGTTGGGAAAGATGGAGGGCACAAGGAGAAGGGGACGACAGAGGATGAGATGGTTGGACAGTTTTCACGAAGCTACTAACATGAGTTTGGCCAAACTGCGAGAGGCAGTGAAGGATAGGCGTGCCTGGCGTGCTCTGGTCCATGGGGTCACGAAGAGTCGGACACGACTGAACGACTGAACAACAAAGCTACGCTCCCTAAAATGACATACCCTAATACACAACGAGGCGGCTTTGTTAGGCCTGGTCTCTTCAGGGTACAGTCTTGTTCCCAGACTGTAGCCCTTCACACTGGAAGCGGAAGGTTTCTCAGCCCAACTTAGAGGTGCTGGGAGCTGAGCCAGGGGCCTTCTGTGTGCAGGGCTCTGAGACTGAGCCAGCAAGAGGCCACAATGAACTCCACACCCGGCTAGCATTAGCTCCAAAGTGATGTGCCAGCGTAGGCAGAGGCAGGACAAATTAGGAGGAAGGAGGCTTGCCAAAAACCGTACAGCCATGTCAATAGGCAGGGAGTTCCAAAGGGTAGGTGCTGCTACTCTGAAAGATTGTGGGATTAAAAAAAAAACGAAAGAAGGGTGGGGCTGAAGGGCTACAGCCCTTGGGGTTGGGCTAGATGACTCTTGGGGTCCCTTCCAACTCTACTATTCTAACCCCTTATATGTCAGTGGTTCCTGTTCCTTGGGGGGAGGGGGATTACCCAAGGGGTTGCCTAAATGGTAAGGGGGCAGTGGGTGTAAATGACTCTCAGGCTTTGAAAAGCTGTTATCGCTGGATCAAAGTCATCCATTTTGTTGAATTAATTAATTTAAATAGGTTTCAAATGGATCTTGAATAAATGTGAAGCGTTTTGTATTTTATTGCATCATTATCTTCCTTAGTGGGTTTTGCAGAATGGCATTCTGAATACTGCTTTTTATAGGATAGGGATGTGTTTATGGGAACCAAGGGAGTGGGGCACTAATAAAGTTTGGGAACCACACTACCTTATCTGGTGAACCTGCCCCAGAAGATGCATCAAGGTCAAAGCTCCCCTAGAGCAGGGGTCAGCAACCTTTTTCAGACGTGGGACGATCCACCACCCCTCAGACCATGTAGTGGGCCAGACTATATATTTTTGGGGGGGGGGGAATGAACGAATTCCTATGCCCCACAAATAACCCAGAGATGCATTCTAAACAAAAGCACACATTCTACTCATGTAAAAACACGCTGATTCCCAGACCACCTGCGGGCCAGATTGAGAAGGCGATTGGGAGAGAAATATAGAGGAGGGAGAAAGGTTGTTTTCTGCTGCTCCAGAGAAGCGGACACGGGGCAATGGATTCAAACTACAAGAAAGAAGATTCCACCTAAACATTAGGAAGAACTTCCTGACAGTAAGAGCTGTTCGACAGTGGAATTTGCTGCCAAGGAGTATGGTGGAGTCTCCTTCTTTGGAGGTCTTTAAGCGGAGGCTTGACAGCCATCTGTCAGGAATGCTTTGGTGGTGTTTCCTGCTTGGCAGGGGGTTGGACTGGATGGCCCCTGTGGTCTCTTCCAACTCTATGATTCTATGGGCTGCATCCGGCCCCCGGGCCTTAGTTTGCTTACCCCTGCCCTAGAGAAACCGAGATTGGCCTTTGTCTGTTGGTGCACACAGCACAGGAACGCTGCCCAAAGTTCTTCTGTAATTCAAAATGCCCAGGGTGGCGCAATGGAGACACTTTGCTGTTGAACTTCCCTGTCTTAACAGCATCTTCAAGGGAAACTCCCTCCACCCCCCAAAAAAGGCCAGGTCGGTTATCAAGCATCTAAATATATCCTGAAGTACCTACCCGGCCCATCTCTTTCTTGGTCATGCCAAACTTGTAGTGTCCCAGCAAGAACGGCCACACCTCCTTCCGAATGTCGTGCTGGACCCCACCATAGTAAACTCGCCGGAGGAGCTCCAACTCCTTGTAATTCTGAGCCAAAGAAAGGAGGGAGAGGGATTCGTTTTATTATTATTAATATGATCATTACGAAGAATATTACAATGAGTTAAAGTAGAAAAAGAATACACAAAACATTTTAAAACGTGACAGTAAAATGTAATTAAAATTAAATGGATGAACTTACTGTTTCCCTCAAATATACATTGATTCCTGGGTCACAATGGTTTCAATAAATACCGTACGTTCCAAATATCATTACATTTCCCCACACATAATATTTTGTCTGAAAGCGATCTGTTAATGGGCTGTAAAAGTTATCATGTCTTCCAACCATTGACCGAAAGAGGCCATTTTTTCCTCTTTCCAACATATCAATATAAATCTTTTTGCAGATGTAAGGGCACAGAGAATCCATTTAACTTGACCGATTGCCAAGCCCCATATATTAGGTATATAATTTAAGCTAATGCTATCTTCTGGAATTTTTTTTAAAAACTCTTTCCCCATAATCATGTTTATACAACCAAATATTTTCTTCCAAAAAAATTGCCAGCATCTAACACTGTATAAACATGTCTTTCAAAAAAGCAAGGCTGCAGAAGAAAAACAATGCAATGGCCCCAAACTGAATTTTGAAATCCTGCACAGAGCAGGAACTAATTCCCTGCGTATCAGCAGGTGTGTGTGCTGAATTCGACTTTAGAATTGTAGAACTGTAGAGCTGGAAGGGACACCCAGAGTCATCTAGTCCAACCCCCTGCACTGCAGGGAGAACAGCCACCTCTCCATGCGCCCCACACATGGCTTGATCTGTGAGGCAGGTGGGCATGGTTTAGAGATGGGAAGGCTTAAGATAAAAAATGTGATTTGGGGGGGGGTCCTAATTTGAGCAGTGGGCCCAGAAAAACAAACAAACAAACCCAGAAGGGTGCATGTGGATAGCATTAATAATATTAATTTATTATTTATACCTCGCCCATCTGGCTGGGTTTCCCCAGCCACTCTGGGCAGCTCCCAACAGAATGGTGAGGCCTAGTGTGCCAGGTTTCATCCTTACTCTAAAGCAGTGTTTCCCAAACTTGGGTCTCCAACTGTTTTCGAACTACAATTCCCATCATTCCTGACCTGCTAGCTGAGGATGATGGGAGTAGTAGTCCAACAAGAGCTGGACTCCCAGCTTTGGGAGACACTGATCTAGAGGATTTCTGGAGGACCCTCTGGGTCAAACGACTAAAAGGCTCTTTGGTGGAGGCTCTCTTCCACTCCTGGCTTCCTTGGGAGCATCATGAGGCATCTGATAGAAAACAACATGCAAGAGAAGATGGGCCTTAATCTGATCCAGCAACATAATAAAAAAAAGAGGGGGGGACACCCATCAACACTTAACCTGATTGCATCTCACAATGGTTTCTTAATGGCCTGTTATCATCAAGTGCATCTGCTGTAACTCAGGGCTATTTAAGCAAATTGCTTTCAGAGAATCCAGAGCCTTGCAGGGTCGAGCACCAACTCCATACATCACGGCAGCGTTCATGGAAGGCCTGTGAGCATTTCGACTCAGGCGACGGGCGCCATGGGCCACAATCTTCCTGCTAAGACCAGGGGAGCCCTGCCAGATCAGAGGACAACAAAATCCGCCCACTGCCGTTTCCCTTGGTGGCCAGCCCAGAGCCCGAGAGCAGGGCGCAAAAGCATCAGGCCTCTCATGCCGCCGACATCTTCTCCCCCAGCAACTGGTGCTCAGAGGTACACCGCCATGGCGCATAGAAGTTCGATTTCAGCTGTCAAGGGTGGGAGTCATCATCAGAGCCCTCCTCCCCCTCCGTGGATTTATCTACTTTCCTTTTAAGGCTGTCTAAGCCACTCTGATGGTGCTGGAGGAGACTCTTGAGAGTCCCATGGACTGCAAGAAGATCAAACCTATCCATTCTCAAGGAAATCGGCCCCGAGTGCTCACTAGAAGGACAGATCCTGAAGTTGAGGCTCCAGTACTTTGGCCACCTCATGAGAAGAGAAGACTCCCTAGAAAAGACCCTGATGTTGGGAAAGATGGAGGGCACAAGGAGAAGGGGACGACAGAGGATGAGATGGTTGGACAGTGTTCTCGAAGCTACTGGCATGAGTTTGGCCAAACTGCGGGAGGCAGTGAAAGATAGGCGTGCCTGGCATGCTCTGGTCCATGGGGTCACGAAGAGTCGGACACGACTGAACGACTGAACAACGAACAACAACAAGCCACTCTGAAGTTTTCTGGGAGGTGTTTTTGTTTGTTTGTTTTACAATTGAGTGTGTATGAATTTTATGAAATAAATCAATAAGCCGGTGGTCATTGGCCAGTCCCAAAATGTCTACAAGGGAAAATGGCCCTCAGAGGGAAAGTTTCCCCACGCCTGATTTTATAGACAGATGGACAGAACGGAAAGAGGGGGAAGATATTTGTGCGCATGTGAACGACATATGGTGTGTTTCTGTGTGCGCATGCCTGGGATTCTTCTTATATCGAGCAGCAGAGCATTTCTATGAAATCGATAAATGCAGAGGGTGGGCTCCTACCTTCTTGTCCTTCTGATATTTGCTCCAGACCTCTTTTGTCAGGCCCCCCGCGGCACTCGTGGGTTTGTCCGGAGGGATGATGGTGTGGCTTACCAGGGCAGACAGGTGTGTCCGGACGGTGGACAGGTGGCGGCAGTAGGCGAGCCCTGAGTTCGAGGGGGAGGAGAGAGAAAAAGATGGTTAGCGGAGAACTGAACGACGTGCCACTTTAAAGCTGAATGAGTGCTTCACATGCTTTTTAGAAAGTTCTTTAAAAGAGCAGGCACTGGTGTATGGGGGTGGTGGTGAGGGTTTAAACCCTTTTTCCTAGTGCAGGTTAAGGACTGTAGGGTGTCACACGGGGGTTAACCCTTTCGACGTGCAGGTATGGACCGCAGCACATGGAGAGGGGGAGAGTTGTAACCCTTTCCCTATTCAGGTAAGGACCATAGGAGGGCACAGAAAAGGGGGAGGGTTTTGATCCGTTCCCCAGATGCTGGTTGGCAGGTGGTGCTGTGGGTTAAAACACAGAGCCTAGGGCTTGCCAATCAGAAGGTCGGCGGTTCGAATCCCCACAATGGGGTGAGCTCCTGTTGTTTGGTCCCTGCTCCTGCCCACCTAGCAGTTCGAAAGCACGTCAAAGTGCAAATAGATAAATAGGTATCGCTCCGGCGGGAAGGTAAACAGCGTTTCCATGCGCTGCTCTGGTTTGCCAGAAGCGGCTTTGTCATGTTGGCTACATGACCCGGAAGCTGTACGCCAGCTCCCTCGGCCAGTAAAGCGACATGAGCACTGCAACCCCAGAGTTGTCCGCGACTGGACCTAATGGTCAGGGGTCCCTTTAACTGGGACTGAGCAACAGGAGCTCACCCCGTTGCGGGGATTCGAACTGCCGACCTTCTGATCAGCAAGCCCTAGGCTCTGTGGTTTAACCCACAGCGCCACCCGGTAATACATTGCAGTACCACTGATTAAAAAGGCAAAAGTAAAAGTAAAGGACCCCTGGACGGTTAATTCCAGTCAGAAGCGACTACGGGGTGCGGCGCTCATCTCACTTTCAGGCCGAGGGAGCTGGCATTTGTCCACAAACAGCTTTCTGGGTCATGTGGCCAGCAGGACTAAACCGCTTCTGGCGTAATGGAACACCGTGACGGAAACCAGAGTGCACAGAAACGGCGTTTACCTTCCCGCCGCAGCGGTACCTATTTATCTACATGCACTGGTGTTCTTTCCAACTGGTAAGTTGGCAGAAGCTGGGACCGAGCAACGGGAGCTCACCCCGCCGCGGGGATTCGAACTGCTGACCTTCTGATCGGCAAGCCCAAGAGGCTCAGTGCTTTAGACCACAGCGCCATCTGCTCCCCTAAATATCACCCCACGTCCCAACATGTTATTTGCTCCAGGAGAGAACTTTCTATTGGTACCCGTTCCCCTCACAGAGCTACAATTCCCAGAGCGGTTTAACCATCAATCCCCGGGCTCCTCTAGGAATCGTAGCTCTGAGAGAGAAAGAGGAGTCTCTTTCAAACATCGGAAGACTTATTTCCAGGCAAAACACGATACATCTCAATTGGGACAGCGGACTTACACACACACACACACACACACACACACACACACCCCTCACTTGCAAACATAGGCTGTACTTACATCCATAGAAGGCTCTAGAAATAATCTGTTTCTTCATGCTTTGGCACAACATTTTTAGAGGGGTCCTGTTGAAAGAAATACCCAAAGGCTTTAATGCACATGCTGAAATTTATTTTTTAGAAGAAACTTCTCAACAACCTGATGAGAAGAGATGGGCCTGTCGCTATCTGTTAGCCAGCTAGCAAAGGCACCCGGCTGAGTGGGGATTGAACTGGGGGGGTGGGGGGTCTCCTTGGTCGTCGTCTGCTACTCTGGCTTGGCATTGTCACTCGGTCCCATTAACCACCCAAATGACTGGATTGACCAGTGGAGGAGGAAGTCGCTCGGGCGCCTGGGGTGGCATGCCATGGGGCGGGGCGAGCTGCCCATGGGGCGGGGCGCACCGCAGGGCCTCTGGAGTCTGCCTGCCTCCTCCCACTCAGCCGCCCTACAGCTTGGGGGAGGGAGACAGTGGGTGGACCGTTTGGGTAGTGTGGAGCCTGCACGCTCCCAGTAGAGACGGGAGCCACCCGACATTTTGTCACCCCCCTGCACGCTCCCAGTAGACTTGGGCCACCCGACATTTTGTCACCCCCCTCAGTGGTGACACCCAGGGCGGCCCGCACCCCCGGACCCCCCTTCCTCCGCCCCTGGGATTGACAACATCTCAATAGATTTGTGTGTCATGTATTTTTAGATTGTAAGCCTGAGTGCAGAGATGGTCCTAATAATGGATATTTTAAGCTGCTCTGGGAGCTTTTTTTTTTAACTAAAGGGCGAGGATGCAATCAGCATAAGTAAATAAATAACAGAATGGTTCCTTCGGGTTAATTTTGCCTTCAAATTCATTCCCTGGATCGGCAGATTTCAGAAAATAGTGCTTTTTTGAAAATGAAATGAAATGAAAAATGGAAGCGTTCATAGAAATTGCAGATGGCTTTAAATCGTAAAGGTCAGATTGCAGATGGCTGCTGTAAATGAAATGGATTTATACACAGAGATATGTATGTCACAAGCAAACATTTAAATGTTTGATACGGAGATTTTAAGAGACGATTCATACATTTATTTAAAGAAAATAGATGGCTATTCAATATATATCTCATCTTATCTTTGAAAATATACAGCTGCACTGTTAAAGGTTTTGTATTAAGGTGTCACAGGAATATTGAAAGGTTTATGTTGCATTATATGATATTCTTGTTAATATTTGTACTATCATTTAGAGTTCGCATGGTGCGTGTGATTTCTATATTCAGTTTTTTAAAAATATTTATTTATTAGAAACAGGAAAAAGAAAAAGAAATTGCAGATGGCAAACACTGACCTAGAAGAATTTACAGAGGGGAAACCTTGTTGTTTTTTGCTGCAACAGACTTAAGAGTCTTGTGGAACCTTAAAGATGAACCTATTTATTATGGCATAAGCCAGGCATCCCCAAACTCGGCCCTCCAGATGTTTTGGGACTACAACTCCCATCATCCCTAGCTAACAGGACCAGTGGTCAGGGATGATGGGAATTGTAGTCCCAAAACATCTGGGGGGCCAAGTTTGGGGATGCCTCGCATAAGCTTTTGCAGATTACACTCTGCTTCATCAGATGCATGGTGCAGCTCCTGAGTTTATCATTGGGGTGGGGGAGGTGTTGTAAACAGTGAAAAGAAAAGAAAGCAGAGAGACAGTGGTGATTATGTTAATTTTGCTTTTCTGTGTTCTCAACAGTTTTGTGAATTAACCCTTGTTAATCATGTGGTTGCCACCAAACTGCATGCTCACAATGAGGGATGGAGGAGAGATTAAATTCAGTATGCATTTAAATCCAGATCACTTTCCAAAGCAGTATGCAAACTGAAACGCCACCTTATCCTTCAATATTTGCACTAACACAGAGAGCCCCCCCCCCCACAAAAGCAAGGTCAACAGCTGGGCAGTTCATTTCACCTGTCGTGGATGCAGGTGCAGCAGCTGGGAACGTCGTAAGGGGAGCTGCCGGTGGAGCACGAGAGGCAGGAGGACCCCTGGCTGCACGGGTCCAGCTGCCACGACAACAAGCTGGCCCCAAACCCCTGCATCTCTGACGTGTCGCCGATGTCTAGGCAAAAGAGAGAAATGGAGGGGAGGCGGGGGAGAGGGAGAGATATTTAGCGTGATACGAAGCCTCGGAGCAGATCGTGCGCCCTTTGGGCTTGAGAGTTGGACAAGGACGGGGAGGGAAGAGGAGAAAGACGCTGCAAAGATTTGCAGCGTGCTTCCCCTCCAATACCTCCCCCCCCACCACGCGCAACACCAACAAGTTGCAACACTTTGATCTCTCCCTGCTTCTGTTTTGCTCCATTTGGGGCAAATATAGCTATACCAAAAATGAAAATTAAAAAAACCGTGACCCTGATTCTGTAAGCCACAGAGAGTCAGCATGGCGCCTTCCAGGTGTGTTGGACTACAACTCCCATCATCCACAGTCAGATGGCTCGTAGTCATGGATGATGGGAGTTGTAGTCTGTGGCATCTGGAGGGCACCAGGCTGGTGAAACACCCCCCCCCCTTTATTTCCCAACTCCCTCTTTTTAAACCGGATGATGCCTTTCATAAACGACTGGCTGTCAGCTCATCCATGATGTCCATTAAGGCAAATGGCTTGGGCCCAAACCAGAGAGCCATACGGAAAACATGCAAGGAGGACGCAGGTTGGTGAGGTTATCTCACCCACAGCTGCGCTTTCAGATTTTGGCAGGAAAGGGTTAGAAAATAAGAACGGAGGATGGAACTCCAAAACATGCAACTTGGCTAGCGGACACAGCATGTATTCACGTTTCCAAAAAGTGGCGTATTTCAGGGTGGGGTTGGAGCAGTTAATGGATTCAGCTATTATTGCAACAGAAAGTTGTTAACAGAAAGGTATAAGGGTTGGAACGGAGAATGCGGTTAGTATTATCCCAAAAGAGAGAGAGAGAGAGAGAGAGAAGATGTTACGTTCATGCTATAGAAGCCAAACTCCATTAAAGCAGAAGCGGGCAGGGAGGATTAAAAAAATGCTCTTCACCTTAATTCTTCAGGAAGGAGCTGAACAAGCCAGTATTTATGGGAACTTCCCCCAACCCAAAACCATTTGGGCCAACCAATCTTAAAGGGGTGGGGAGCGTGGTTTGGGTTTTTCCTCCCCCCCTTCTCCCCCCACCCCTCCACAAGACAAGAAAAAGACAGCTTTGGAAGGTCTTTATTGATTAAAAGAAACCGTATCCTTTTAAGGTGAACCCCACAGAACCTAAGAATTCAGATGAAAGGTACCAGAACTAGTGAAGAATTAGAGTGAACAGCATCTTCAGAAACGAGAGCTCATTTTTGTTTTTTGCTTTTTTGCTTTTTGCTTTTGTTCTTAAATCGGGTTTCCGCAAATCTTCCTGATCATGGCCAGATTTTCAGCCGCATGCAAGGAATGTCAAAAGGGGGTGTGGCAAGGAACTCGAAAGCAAAATGGAGAGCGAGGTGGGTGCAAGAGTGCTGCCATTATGCTGTCCAGAGGAATGGTCAAGGCGCCAGGGGTAGGTTGGGTAAGGAGAGACTCTGGACTTCAAGGTCTTACGGCATCTGCTTAAGTAATGTGCATTGCTTGGCAGAACAACCTGTCAGTTTTCTCATCCTTGGTCTCAGTATTGCCTCTTGTAGCAAGGAGGAGGAGGGAGACAAAACTAGCATGAGTTGGCTCTGCCTGTCATTGGCTATGGCGCCACCTACTGTTGGGCTCCTTGCCTTCTGTCCCATCATTTCCGATGCGCACTGGGCTGAATGCTCCTCTATAAACATTCCCCGTGCACTGAAAACTAGGAAGTCAGGGAGACTTAAGTCTTCTCCCTGACATGCTAATTTTCTACATGCATGGGTTTTCTTCCCTTTATCCCTAAGAAATCATGTTCCTGACTTTATAGATTTATTTATCTCAGCTCTATGGAGGGTGTGTGTTCTGGATGCCACGTGGCTCTTGCGCACATGCACGTAGGTGTGTGGGGCTATTGACATGTAGGTGCCACAAGGGGGTTGGACTAGATGACCCTCGGGATCCCTTCCGACTCTACAATTCTATGATTCCATGCCCTTCCCTGCTTGCTCACCCAGACAGCAAATGTTGCTGACCGAGTGCGCTGGAGTGATAAAGCACCAGGCATAGGAGGACAAAGCAACCTCAGTCTTGGGAGCGGGTGGGGGAGAGAAATGTGGCCCTCCAAGCTTCTCCGTTCGGCCCTGAGAACTCAAGCCAGGCCACACCCTTCGCTGGCCCTGCTTCACATCACCCGTGTGTGATTTCTGCCTGGCTGGGATGTGTCTTTGAACTCTTGATCATGCCTGTTGTTTGCCTGCATGCAGGAGGGTATATCTGTAGAAACTAGCCCACTGTACAGCAGGTACCGTGTTTCTCCTAAAATAAGACACCGTCTTATATTTTTTTTGCTCAAAAAAACACAGTATGGCTTATTTTCAGGGGATGTCTTATTTTAACCGCGTCGCATCGGTACGCTGCATAGCCACGCCTCCCCAGGCTGTTTTAATGGGAGGTGCCGCGTCACTATGGCTTATTTTCGGGGTATGGCTTATTTTTGGAGAACGGCTTATATTTCGCAAATGCATAGAAATCCTGCTATGGCTTATTTTATGGCTATGTCTTATTTTAGGAGAAACAGGGTAGCATGACTGCCTGTCGCTCCACCCCCTTTTACCTCTGGCCGTGCCCAGAAGGCTTCCCAGAGGTGAATGAGGCCCTCAGGCTACAAATGGTCCCCCATCCGTGTTGGACTAGGATGGGAGGACAGAGGCTCAGGCTTTGATCTGGTGCCCCAATTGCCTTCTTCACAGTTTTGCATCCGCCCAGATACCAGTTGTTGGAGCCAGACTGTGGACAGATTCAGACATGTGGTAATGGTTTTCCTGGAGTGGAAACTGGAGACCTGCATGCCACCATCTTTAGCAGGGGTGGGAAGCTTGCGACCCTCCAGATCTTGCTGTGCTACAACTCCCATCGCCTTTGGTTCATTTGGGAGTCCATCTGGAGGGCTGCAGCTTCACCGCCTACAATATAAGCCTGGGCTTTGAGTAATGGTGGTACGAGAAAAGGCATTCGACCCCCAAAAATGGCTCGACTCAGGGTATTTGTATCAGGCCTGACCAATCTGGAGGCTTCACATAGGCTGCCAATCAGGAGGCCTGATGTTACACCTGCAGTTCCCTTGTCCGCCTGAAGAGGCATTTGCACACACCACCTTGCAGGCATGGGCAGGATTTGGGGGGGGGCAGATGTGGGGACAGCAAAGTAAACCCTACAAACGTAACGTAACGTAACAACATAACATAATGAAAAAGGAAGGAACAGGCAAGTTGCTCTCTAAAGAAATTAGAAAACACACACACATTTTGCCTGTCATCTCAGGTTGGACAAATGCAAGAAACCTTGTTTTAAAAAAAACGAAAACTGGGATCGTAGGGATTATGGGTTGCCCAGCAGGATGGGGGCAGCTACCCCCTTCTTCACTGCCACCCCACTGTGGACGGCCATGTCTACAAGCTTTTCTGGTTCAAGGTCCCTGAGTACCTAGCACAGACTACCATCTAAGCAGAGAAGAGAAAGGAGTTCGTGACTGTTTGCAAAGGAAACAGGGGACAAAAGAGCCACTGGTCCCTTAGGTTTCCCTTTGTCCAAGATGGCCTCCTTGCAATTCCTCTGACCCGGAAGAACGCGCATCAATGCCAGCACCGTTGCACGTTGCGTGCGAGTGTGAGAAAGAATGTTTTGCTCTGGAGCTGCCGGGGGGGGGGGAATGAAGAGGGAGTGGGGTTGCGGGGGGGAGAAGGATAAAAACCTTTCATCCTTTTAGGATCTGTGAGGTTCCGATTGCAGATCATGGATAGCATTGAGTGCAGCTTGTCTTCGTCGTCCTCGTCATCGTCGACGGAGGCAGAGCGGCTGGCAGCTAAGTGGTGGTAGTTAATAGTTACTGCTCAAAGAAAATAGTGAAAGAGGAATAAGAGAAAACGAAACGGGCATTGGGATCCACCAGTCAAGCTTTGAAAGGACATGTCTGAAGCAAAGGGAGCCGGGTCCTCCCCTCCACAAGGGGGCAAACACAAGATTCTGACATCATGGATTGGTAGGAAGAGCACCTTCCAACCAAAGGCCCATTCATCCAGTGCAACAACTAGGGTTGGTGCTTCCAAAAGTTGTCGAAAGAGGGCTTGCCTACTCAGCCAGTCAAGGAAGACTGTTCACAATTGTATACATCACCTCCCCCCATAGCTGTCAAGTTTCGGATTTGAAAATAAGGGATCAGCAGTCTCACCTATCCTGGGGACAGTCACATGTCAGTGGTGGGCGGAGGCAGAAGCAAAAGTGGGCGGAGCAGCAATGTAAACTCCAAGCGGGCTCGGACTCGGAGCGGAGCAAAGAGGAGGGCAGCCATGTGCTCTGCGCAATGGAGCCCCATCGTCTTCTTGTCTGATCCCATCAAAACAGGACAGGAAGCAGCAGCTGCTCAAAGGCAGCCAGGCTCCGCCCGCCAGCTAACCCTATTGGCCGGCTGAGGGGCTCGGCGGCAACAGATAGGGGCTGATGCAGGGGGAGGAGTACACCCCCCTGTAAGCACGGGAAACGGCTCCCACTTGCTTTGAGGGCTGAGGCTTTTCTCTCCAAGTAGGCGAGGTCTTCCCACCCAGTCCCTGGCCAGCAGGGGAGGAGCTGCTTCCATTAAAAACGGGAAATTTAAGGGAAATAAAAAATAAGGGAGAGCAGCGGGAAACTGCTTGAAATAAAGGAGAATCCCAGGGAAAACGGGATACTTGACAGCACTGCCTCCCCCCCCCCCCAATGTCACAAACAACCTTCCAGAATCACAGATTTATAGATTTGGAAGGGACCACGACGGTCCTCTAGTCCAACCCCCCTGCAATGCAGGAATCTCAACTAACGCATCCATGGCATGATGAATCATTGGACTACAACTCCCATCATCCCTAGTCACTAACCACGCTGGCTGGGACTGTCGGTTTTGGGAGTCCATCTGCACCTGGAGGGTTGCAGGTTCTCACTCCCTGTGGCAGATCCTTCAATTTCTATTTTATTTTTAAAAAGAGAGACGCACGCTGCCAATGACTCCGTTGAATGCTGCAACTCGCAATTTTCTGTACGTTGATAATTTCTCATGGAAAATCAAATGCAGCGCCAATTTGCTGGCAAGTCTCTCTCTCTCTCTTTAGACTAATTGGGTTTTTATTCAAAACAAAATAAAAAATTCCTTCCAGTAGCACCTTAGAGACCAACTAAGTTTGTTCTTGGTATGAGCTTTCGTGTGCATGCACACTTCTGAGTGTGCATGCACACGAAAGCTCATACCAAGAACAAACTTAGTTGGTCTCTAAGGCGCTACTGGAAGGAATTTGTTTTATTTTTTATTTTGTTTTGACTATGGCAGACCAACACGGCTACCTACCTGTAACTGGGTTTTTATTGTATCAGGTGTTGAAAAATCTTAATAAAATTGATATAAAAACAGAAGGCCACAGGTTCCCCATCCCTGACCCTGATGATAGTTCATTAATTATTATTATTTTTAAAAGTGTGATCTATTTATAAGTCTCCTTGAGGGCAATTTAAGTCAAAAAGGCACGGTGCGAATGTCCTAAATGAGATTAAAAACTTCAAGGAAATCCAAAATGTCGTCTCACCGCTGCTAAAGAAATTACCTGCAATTCTCCGTCATCTACCGGTATGTAAAACGAAAAATCCAAACAAAGGAGGTTCTTACTGTTTTCGTGCCTATGGCCTGGGTAAATGATCCTGAAGACGTAATCTGTAGCCATCTCCATAGCTGCCGGCATTTCTTCCAGATCCACAGACCTGTTGTAGGTGTTCCGTTTCCGGAGAATGGGGAACACTTTGCCCTACAATGTAAAACAGGGCAACCAGACAGGATGTGACTCACAGAGAGGCTGTAGTAGAGAGTTCTAAATCCCTCTCTCATGACACTAGACCTCAGGGGTTACCTGACAAAGCAGTAAACCCAGGGCAGGCCAAAGGAGCACTTCCTTGCAAGATGTGGAAGTCAACTGCTGGAAGAGGTGGCTAATGGAGCAGGGCGGTCTCTTATCAGTGGCAGAGATGAAACCTCCATGTTCAGAGGCAGTCTATCAGTGAGTACCAGTTGCTAAGGAGCAACAACTACCGGAGAGGGCAATATAGCCCTTCAAGGCCTGACTGGAGGCTTCTGAAGAACGTTCGGCTTGCCACTATGAGAATAGGCTTCTAGCTTAGATGGCACTTTTGTGCAATCTAGCAGGGCTCTTTTTGGCCTCTCATGGAGGAGGAGGAATGGTCTATCTTGCTCCCGCTATTTCTGATGTGCAAGAGGGGCGTGCCATCAGTTATACAGCCATAATGGCACCCCCCCCACACACAAAGGTCTGGGAAGGCTTGGAAATCCTGGGGTTTGCCGATTGCATCCTCAAACAGTCCAAAGAGGACTGAGCATGTTCAGAATGCTGACTAACTGCGGGTGGTGGACTGGACTGGATATCCTGGGAAAGGGCATAACTGGGTGGCTGGCTCCCAAGCAGCAGTGTTCCACCCTGCAGTGGAGCAGTTCTCAGCAGCTGCTTGTCAAAATGTAACCTCCCCCTTCATGAAATATAACCGAGTACTAGTTGGCTGGGTGAGGTGCATAGCTGTCGAGAGCTGGGAAGCATATGGTTGGTCGAGACTGAAAGAGAGACCCTGATTGGAGACAGCAGAGTGGGGAACTGGGCAGGTCGATGGGGCCGCCCACCTATCAATTGCCGCTTGGAATTAAACAGTGCCGGTATAAGCAAGCTTTGAAGGCCCAACAGGGAGCCGATTGCTGGGGCTGCAAAGCACCTCACACAGCTTTAGGGGACGCTGCATGGATCCCTACAGGTGCCGCTGATAGATGGGGAGCCTGTGACTCTAGAGATGCTGCTGGACTACAACTCCCATCATCCCTCTCCACTGGCCATGCTGGCTGCTGTGGCTGATGGGAACTGGAGTCCAGTGACATCACAAGGGCCAGAGGTAACCCATTACTGTCCTGTCAGGTCCATATGGAAGGCGTTAATTGCCAGGCTAGAGGTCTCACCTTTCCCTGCTGGGACCACAGTGGAGGCTCCAACTGTCCACGGGGCAGAAGGCCGTTTTCAAGGCAAGAAAGGAAGGCAAGGAGGTGTCCACCAGGCGGGAAGTGAAGCGGGGGCCGTTGGATGCCATCTTGGCTCACCAGAACCAACGTCCCCCCTCGCTCTGCTGCAGGAAAGAATATGCCTCAATGTTAGCTCTGTTTACGTAAGTCAAGAGGAAAGAGTGGTTAATGTGGGGGGGGGTACCTGGCCATTGTGCACATTCCTACCAGGCCTCAGGGAGAATGTGCACATAATCTTTCCATGAAGAGTTGTGCACATTTCCTGATCAATATTCATAATCCCCAAGAGGCTTTGGAGAATGTGCATATTGTGACTGAATTTTGTACATTCTCTTGCCATTGTGCATAATTCCCCAACAAGCCTTGGAGAATGTGCATATGTGTTTGACCTCCCCGGGGTGCAAGCCTGGGCAGTGGTGTATGGAGGTCCTGGGCTGCCCAGACGACAAGACCCCACCTCTCGGCCTCAATGGTGTGCATATTGTGACTGAATTTTGTACATCTCTGGGCAATATGCATTTTCTCCAGCCAATGGGAAGGTGTGTTGTGGGCCATGTAAGATTAGGCAGCGGACCAGCAGCAGCCTGAGGAGTGCAGATTGCACACTGCTGAACAAGAAATTGGAAAAGGTGGCATGTGTCTTGGAGAATCTGCATACTGAGCAGAGAAAATGCATATGGTCCAGAGACCCTCTGGAAGGTCCCAGAATCCCCATGACAAAGAGCGTATGATGCTTACGTTGCTGATGGCAGTGGATGCACACGATTTGGCTAAATGGCACAATCAAGGCATAGTCCCAGTAGATGCTGAACGCATGTAATAAGATAAACAAACAGAAATACAAGAGGTGATCATTTCTTCTAGGCCCTGTCAACCCCACATAAAATTTGTTTAATTACTAAAAAATAAATTAAAAATTGTCCAGTAGCACCTTGGAGACCAACTAAGTTTGTTCTGGGTATAAGCTTTCGTATGCATGCATACTTCTTCAGATACTTGGTTAATTACTGTTTGTTTGTTTGTTTGTTTGTTTGTTTGATTGACTAATAATCCAAGCTTTTGTCAAGGCAACGCACAACAGACAAAATTAGTATCAGCACAAAGCACCTGTTTTGGGGCTAGAGGGGTTTTGCACATCCCCCTCTCTGCCCTCTGCCCAGGAGAGAAAGAGGCAGTATCAGGGTTCAAGGACACATCCTAGCCTAGGGAGCAACGAAGCAGAGCCAAGGAGGGGTTGTGGCCTGGAAAGAGATCTGAAGGCCAGTGTCAAAGTGTGACCCAGCAGTAAATCACACCATTCAAAGCTGGAGTTAACTCCTCATTAGCAAAAGCACGATCTTCCCAGACTTGGCAGAAGATTAAGCAGCTCATTCCTAGTAGTCTTACTCCATGAAAATCAGATAGAGGCCTCCACCTCCCCACACCTGTTTATGTCTCCTCCTCTCCAGGAACTTCCCCAAGCAATCAGAGACTGTGCCTGCATGTAGCCTGCCTCTGCTCCACCCATTTCAGCCCTCTACTGGTTCTGGGAGACCAGTGGGAAGGGGAGAATGTTGCAAAAGGAAGGAGAGACACTAGGGTCTCTTCACCAGCCAGACTCCTCTCTGCCTCTTGGCCTCCATCCTCTCCTGCTTCAGCTTCTCCCTCTGATTCTGGACTTCCCTCTGCCACCGATTCTCTCCACTCACTAAGCCCTCTTCTCTCTCATCGTCATCCCACCACCACTCCCCGGGCTCTGGGCCTTCCTTCTTCCCTTGTGTGTTCCCCAGCTGGTTCCTTTCACCATTCCTCAGTGTCCAGACAGTCTGTGACAGCCAGGCAGAAAGCCCTAGAGGACCACATTTGCACTCCCCTCCCAGGCCTGAGGTTCCCCACTGATGCATTACAGAGAATGGGGCGCTTGCCCCAAACTGCCCCAGTCTGCCCTCAGCCAGCCCCCCCCCCCCGGCCGGACTTCTTTTTTACACCCAGCGGTCGCAAGGACCACTTCTGCGTCTTACCTTTTCTCAAGCTCCGTGTCCCCCAGCGTCCCGTTCATGAGCTGATTCGGCGTCCATTTCAGAGTGAGGGAATCGGCCGACTGGTGGAGAGAGAGGTAGCCTGGGATGGCCTCCATGTCATCTTTCTGTTTGGGAAGCCGGCCAAATAATAAGGAGAGGAAATGGTTTAGGACAAATGTAGGAGAGAGAGAGCAACGCTGTGCACCGCAAGAACTGGAAGAGCCCTGGTCAGCCCAGAAGCTGAGGTCCAGCTCCAAGGAGGGCCTTCTGGCGGTTCCCTCCCTGCGAGAAGTGAGGTTACAGGGAACCAGGCAGAGGGCCTTCTTGGAAGTGGCGCCCGCCCTGTGGAAAGCCCTCCCACCAGATGTCAAGGAAATAAACAACTATCTGACTTTTAGAAGACGTCTGAAGGCAGCCCTGTTCAGGGAAGTTTATAATGTTTGATGATCTATTGTGCTTTTGTATTCTGTTGGCAGCCGACCAGAGTGGCTGGGGAAACCAGATGGTGTAATGAATCAGATCTAAGTTAGGGGATGTTCAGAAACCCACGGTGTTTTAGGAGTTAATGGGCACCCCAGTTTGAGTGGCAGATACCCCTTGGGAGGCAGGACATTCCGCTCTTTAAAAGGGGGAGCAGCCGTTAGTGTGAGGAGAGTGGTGACTGGAAGAAGGAGGGTGTGGGGCCAGGTTACGTTTAGGTTAGGTTAGGATCGTTGAAGATGTGTATATGATGCTGAAAGAGTTTACACTGTTATGAAACTAAGCTTATGAACCATTACTGAAACCGTTACATTCTGTAAGAAATAAAGACCTCTTATTGTTAAGCTAAGAAAATATCATTGTTCATTTGGTCCAGCGAGTTATATAGGCTCTTGAGGAGGTGAACTCAGGGAAAGGACAAAACTAACCTGAAAGGTGATAGTTTGTGTCTTGGAGTTCCCTCAGGAGGGGCTAGCGGGCGGAAACCCTGGTATTGCCACAGAGTTGCTAAGAGGGTTTAGCTAACTGATATAGTGAGGGGATCTAATAAGGAGAGACCCCGAACTGTAGGCAAAGGAGAGGTTAACCCCTGAAGCCCTGAGCAGAGGATATACCCGGCCATGGCCACTGGACAGGAAAACTCCCGTTACTAAGGGACCCCCAGATTATAGATAAAAGGGGATTGAAATAACAGACGGACCTCAGAGGGACAGGTGGGGTGCATTGCAATTTGACCCAGAACACCTGATTAAAAATTCACTTAGTAACGAGGGGAGAGTCTGAAGTGGAGGTTCGTCGCAGATGGGCAGGGTATAAATATTATATTATACTGGTATATTATTATTATTATTATTATTATTATTATTATTATTATTATTGACACTGCTTCTGCACATCCCATCCCCAAAGGGCCTCAAACCTTTCAACAGCACAGCTTTGAACTGGAAAGAAACTGGGAGCAGGCGAGGCCCTGGGCTGCAAATCAGAAAGCAGGCAGAGAAAAGTCTTTTGCTCCCTCTCTCATAGCACTAGAACAATTTCCTCCAAGAATTTATCTAATCTTCTATTAACGCCATCCAAGCCATTAGTCATTGCTGCCTCTTCTGGGAGAGAGCCCCGCAATTTAACTATGCCCTGACTGTGTGAAGGACTTTCTTTTATCAGTCCTGCATCTCCGGACATTCGGTTTCCGTGGGTGTCCCACCAATTCCATTGTTAGGAGAGAGGCAGGTATAACGTTTCTCTGTTGCATGTCCTCAACTTCGAATGCACAGCCAGCTTCTAGGCAGCTGTGGAGGATCAGTAAGGCTGCGAGGCGTCCTGTTGAGCTCAGCAAAGACACAGAGAGAGAGGGAGAAGAAAAGGAGGACCAAAAATAGGAGATGTGTGATGTCAAAGCCGGGGTCTCCTTGACCCAGGTTACCTGGATGTAAATTAAAGTCTTCCCTTCATTGACTTGCACGAATTGGTGACTCATCGCAATGCTTCCAACCCTCTCTGTCCTGTTTGTGACTCATGTCTTTAAATGAATTCCCTTGTCAGTGTCCACTTCGTGTCTTTTAATTCTGATGTGAAGCGGCACATGTTCCCAGTTGGCTTGTGATGCTGCGCTTAACAGCCAAGGTTCCGGAGAGATCGTGAGGTTGGCAAATGAGGTGAATTAATATATATGTCCCTCGCCAGACGCTTTTCTCTCCTTCAGTACATTGTTGGGATTATCAAGGCGACAGGCTAAAAGTGACTTGAACTTGGGTTCATCTGCACTGCACATTTGAAGCAGTATGGGTTAAACCACAGAGCCTAGGGCTTGCTGATCAGAAGGTCGGCGGTTCAAATCCCTGCCACGGGGTGAGCTCCTGTTGCTCAGTCCCAGCTCCTGCCCACCTAGCAGTTCGAAAGCACGTCAAAGTGCAAGTAGATAAATAGGGACCGCTCCAGCGGGAAGGTAAATGGTGTTTCCATGCGCTGCCCTAGTTTGCCAGAAGCGGCTTAGTCATGCTGGCCACATGACCCGGAAGCTGTCTGCGGACAAACGCCAGCTCCCTCGGCCTATAGAGCGAGATGAGCGCCACATCCCCAGAGTTGGACACGACTGGACCTGATGGTCAGGGGTCTCTTTACCTTTTTACCATACCACTCTGAACAGTCATGGCCTGCCCCTAGAGAATCCTGGGAACTGTAGTTTGTTGAGGGTGCTGAGAGTTGTGAGGGGGCCCCTATTCCCCTCCCAGAGCTACAATTCCCAGAGATTCCCGTGGAGAGTTATTTGGGTGAAGCCCCAGTTGCTTAAAGGGGTATGATACTGATTTAAAGTTACGGCGGGGCTGGGCAACATCTGGTTTCCAGCATTGCGATATATCAGGAGCTAAATACGCGATATGCTGACACGGTGGAATCTTGGTTCCTGAATGGCTTAGCTGATGAACAAATCGGCTTCCGAACGCCGAAAACCCGGAAGGAAGCGTTCCGGTTTTCGAACATTTATCGGAAGCCAAACATCCTACGCAGCTTCCGCTTGAGTGCAGGAAGCTCCTGCAGCCAATCGGAAACCGCACCTTGGTTTTCGAATGGTTTTGGCAGTCGAACAGACTTTCGGAATGGATTAAGATCAAGAACCAAGGTTCCACTGTATTATCACAGTATGGAACGTACCTCAGCTGCTTTCTTTCTCTCCACCTTAGGGGAGCAAGCCCTACTGAGCAAGCCCCCATACCCCTCTAGCTCACACAGGTTGGGGCTGGGAACAGAAGCAGGATTCCTGACACGGTTTCCTCTTTCTGACACCAATATGAAATGTCACCCCCAGGCAGGTGTGCTCCTCTGCCCCACGCCCCAAGCACTTACGGGCTGAACCAGGACGTTGTTCTTTCCATACAGCAAGTGCGTCCGGGAATTCTGGTGCAACGACTCGACGTAATCTCTAGCCGAGGCAGCAAAGCGATCCTCCGACATGCTTCCGCTGGAGTGGCGTTTCCGTATCTGGGGGGACACACACACACACAAAAGCAAGGATACCGTTGCGTTGGCGGCAATGGGCAACTGTGAATAACCTCCTGCTTTGTTGTGAGAGGTGGCCTCACATTAATTATATTTTCATTCTTAAATTGTGGTTATTCCTTGGATTTACCCTAACCCAGGGTTTCCCAAGCTTGAGCCTCCAGTAGTTTTTTGGACTACAACTCCCATCATCCCTCGCTAGCAGGGATGATGGGAACTGTAGTCCAAAAACAGCTGGAGACCCAAGTTTGAGAAACTCTGCCCTAAACCGAATGGAGTTTTGAAGGGCACGCTCCCCTCATTTGCTGCCACAACTTTTTTTTTGGGGGGGGGAGCACAGCAAGGAGCCAGATTCAAGCCATCGCCTGATCCTGTCCACCTGGTTCAGAGGGCGAAGGTGATACAAGACACCAAAGAGAAGTCCCCTTTTCTGCGGTGGGGGAAACAACAAAAGCTTCGCCCCATATTAGATTTCCAAAAGAGGAACAGCGTCGCGTTTCGCAGCAAGGCCGCCGTCCAAATTCCTCAGAAGGAAATCCTATTGGTTTTGGTGGGCTTCACTGTCCAAGGAAGGGTATTCTGAAGTCCAGCTATATTTTAATGTTCAGTTTTATGCTTATGTTGTTGTAATAATAATAATAATAATAATAATAAGAGTATACCACCCATCTGACTGGGTTGCACCAGCCATTCTGGGCAGCTTCCATCAAATATAAAAGCATAATAAAACATTGAACGTTAAAAAATTTCCCTATACATGCAAAAAGTGACTTTCCTTCAAGTAAGCCCAGTAATTGCAGAGGGAGTGGGGGAGTTTTGTTGTGAATCCCTTGTTGCATAGAATCACAGCCTATGAATGAGGGCACTACAATCTTCCTGCAGGAGTGGCCCCTTGGATCACTTTCAGTTCTATGAATACATATATTTGCAGGATGATCCCTACATGGAACAGCTGCATGCTCCTCAGAGTCCGTTCCAGCTCTACAATTTGATGATTCTACAGTATTTACAGTCTGAGGGGTGGGTGCCCCTAATGAGTCCCATCGGTGGAAGCCCTGCACAAGAACCTCTGCTTTTGCAATGGGCTTCCCACCCCCACCCCCACCCTCCTCCCTCTGTGCCTCCCCTGCACCCCAAAATGGGCTCAGGACGACTCAGGAGAAACCCCAGAACACTGCACAGGGGGAGGTTGTTCTGCCTGGCAAGCTGAAACGCTTGTACGGAAAGCACGTTCAACGTAGCACAAAGTTGGAATTCCTCCCAATGCTTCCATAACCACCATGCATTTAAAGTGCACCCTCCCCAGATAATTCTGAGAACTGTAGTTTGCCCCACGCAACCGCAGAAATACAATAACAAACTACACTTCCAAGGATTCTTGGGGTAGGGCTGTGCTTCAAAAGTGTCCTAAACATACAGTGTGCATGCAGCCTAAATGTTTGCCACACCCTGAGGTCTTCCAGATATTCTGGACCTCAGCTCCCATCATCTGGCTGGGCCTGATGGAAGCTCTAGCCCCAAAACATCTGAAGGGCCATGCAATGGCAAAGGCTGCGCTGCCACGTCAGGGAGAAAAAAGGACTCACTCCTAACGCTGGCCGTTTGGACGGAGAGTCTTGCCGGCCGTGGGCTCCGTGGATGCGATGCCGTTGGACCAGTTCGTCGGCCGAGGGGTCTGTCCAGAAGTGGTCGGCTGTTTTCAGCTTGGTGTATTCCAGGGCACAGGGTCCAACTGAGAACAGGAGAGAGAGAGAGAGAGAGAGAGAGAGAGAGAGAGAGAGAGAGAGAGAGAGAGAGAGAGAGAATATGAATGGAATTGGGAAACTCCTTTTGCCTTCTCAGGGGTGGAAGAAAGCCAGTAGCTTCTCCTCAGCTAAAGAGATCTAAGCCAGTGATGGGGGCTCCAAGATGTTGTGGGACTCTCAACACCCATCATCCTTGACTACTGGGCCATACTGGCTGGGGTTGGTGGGATGGGATCTGGAGTACAACGACGTCTGGAGGACCTCATCCCTGGGCTAAAGGAACAGGCAAATACATGTGTTTCCCAGGTTATCTCAAATTTGGGTACTGCTTGATTTCCAGTGGCAGAAGAGCAACATCCTTACTTGTCACTCAGGGAAACAATTCAGGGTGGCAGGAGCTTCTCGGTGGTGGCCCTCAGATTACACAACTAATTGTCTGTGGACATCTGCCAAATCCAGCATCTTGGCCCTTGGCAAAACAGGATTTAAATACCTATCAGCCTTTATATCAGGGACAACTAATGGTGGTGCCCTTCAGCTGCTGTGGACTACAACTCCCAGCATCCCTAACCACTGGCCATGCTGCCTTGGGCTGATGGGAGTTGGAGTCCAACGATATCCAGAGAGTCACAGGTTCCCCTATCCAGACTCAGCTCCATAAAACATATAACCCACTCCTCTTTTACCAGAAAAGGAAAAAATTGGGGTTTTTAAATTGTTGGTGCTGATGCCGAAAGCTCAGCCGTGCCTCAACTAGAGCCCGCCGCTTCACGAAACCTCCTCTCCCTCCCTCTCCCCGAATCCTCGCTCTTTCCTTTGGTGCAATAGCATCACGTTTCTTGACTCACGTTCATCATCTGTGCAAATGCCTTTTCGGGGAAACCACACGGGGACTGTCAAAACAGCGCTCTTCCAAAGCACACAGAAATAACATTTGAAAGATGCTCACCCAGCAGGCAAGCCAAGATGGGCCCACAGACCGGATCTGCCAGCAGAGCTTCTTTCTCGTAATATTTGCTGGAAGAGAGCAACCACACAAAACGACCGGCGATAAAATAACATTTACCTTTCAATGGAAAAAAAAGGAGCACGGGCGTTAATGAAGTTTGCCGTGCGGAGGAGAGAGAGGGGGGGTTCTTCTGGTTATTATTATTTAGACACGGGCCACGTTTTGAAAGGAGAGAAGCCTGAAACAAAACAAAAAAAGCAGGGCTGGCTTTCTTACACAGGGCCCCCTGCCTTATATACCCTGGCAAAGCATTTGCTCCTTGACCTTAGGGTTGCTTGCTCTGACTGGCAGCCATTCTCCAGGCCAGAGTAGAGGCTGGTGCCTTAGAGCAAATGGGAGGGTCTGCCACACCAACCTCAGTCTGCCCTCAGCTGCTTAGAAGAAGAGGAGGAGTTTGGATTTGATACCCCGCTTTATCACTACCCGAAGGAGTCTCAAAGCGGCTAACATTCTCCTTTCCCTTCCTCCCCCACAACAAACACTCTGTGAGATGAGTGGGGCTGAGAGACTTCAGAGAAGTGTGACTAGCCCAAGGTCACCCAGCAGCTGCATGTGGAGGAGCGGAGACGCGAACCCGGTTCACCAGATTACGAGTCTACCGCTCTTAACCACTACACCGCACTGTGTGGTGCTGATAATGCCAAGGTTGCAGGTTCTATCCCTGCCTATTCCTGTATCGCAGGCGGTTGGACCTGATGATCCTCAGGGTCCCTTCAAAGTCTACAATTCTACGACTCTCTGATTCTATGATAGGAATGGTGACATTTCACCACTAGAGGGAACAGGAGTCCTTACTCTTTCCCCTAAGAGCGCTGATGTCATTCCCACCCGCCAGGAATATTTTCCTGGTTTAAAAACAAGAAGCAGTGGGCTGCCTTTGCAACGCGGTGGCTTGCCTTGGCTGCTGCCCATAAGACAATTTTTTTACAAAAATGAAAGAGGCAGCGCCAGCATTTGTTCGTACAGATTTGGGGGCACAGCAAACAGGAACCTCTCTAAGGCATATTGTTAACACGGAGAGGGAACTGACTCAATGGAAGCCAGCTGCTCTGCATCGACCGGTGAGAAGGAAAGCATCGACTCTAGTTCCAGGTGTGCTGCTATTGATACTCATCAAAAGATACGCAAGGATTATGCCTGACGCCAGAATAAAAGAAGTGCTTTAAAAATCTAATCTAAAAAGAAACAGGAGCAAAGAGAAGAGAAGCAAGATGGAAAAAAGAAACAGAAGAAAGGAAAATATAACAAATAGATAGACAGACAGATAAATAGATAAAGGTAAAGGGACCCCTGGAAATCCAGCCAGATGGACGGGGTACAAATAATAAATATTATTATTATTATTATTATTATTATTATTATTATTATTAGGTCCAGTCGCGGATGACTCTGGGGTTGCGGCGCTCATCTCGCATTACTGGCCGAGGGAGCTGGCGTAAAGCGTCCGGGTCATGTGGCCAGCATGACTAAGCCGCTTCTGGTGAACCAGAGCAGCGCATGGAAACGCCGTTTACCTTCCCGCCGGAGTGGTACCTATTTATCTACTTGCACTTTTTGATGTGCTTTCGAACTGCTAGGTGGGCAGGAGCTGGGACCGAGCAACGGGAGCTGTCACGGGGATTCAAACCGCCGACCTTCTGATCAGCAAGCCCTAGGCTCTGTGGTTTAACTCACAGCACCACCCATGTCCCATAGATAGATAGATAGATAGATAGATAGATAGATAGATAGACAGATGATAGATGATAGATAGATAGATAGATAGATAGATAGATAGATAGATAGATCATAGATGATAGACAGATGATACCTGCAGTTGTCCACCACATACTGCACAATCTTGTCCAGCACCCTTTCGATCAGAGCGGTACGAACCCAGATGTGCTTGACGGCTTGTGGGGTCAGGGCAGGGGCTTTGCTTGTGGTGGACGTCTGCCTCTTGAGGGATTCCTGGCCAGCCGGCTGACTCTTCCTGCTAAAGAGAAATAAAGAAAGCCTGAAAACTCTCAAAGAGAGAGAGAGTTTAAAAGCTTCATCGCAAACACGGGTTAATTTTTCTGGAGAGGGATTGACAACTCTGTGCCCACCCCAAATGCAAGGGCTGCATTCCCTCAGGGGGTCACTGCTGGGGGGGCGGGACAGCACCTGTAAATGGCTGGTAGCCATTGGCTAGTAGCCATTGACAGCCTTGTCCCTGATTTTGTCTAATCATCTTCAGAAGTCCTCCAAGCTGGTGGCCATCCCCGCCTCCGGTGGCAGTGAGTTCCACACTTTATGCGCTCCACAAACTTCCTTCTATCGGCCCTGAATTGTCCAACATTTGGCTCCATTGGATATCTCCCTGTTCTAGCATTAGGCAGGTGTTTGAACCACACTTGTGGTGTTCTTGTGTTCCCCTTGTGCTCGTGCGTTGACTGGAACTACGATTTCCAAACCAGAAGGCCTAATTGGTCCGTTTTCGAAAGAGTGCCAAAGCAACAGCTGATAGGAGAACATGCTAGCAGTAAAACAAGCCTTACTGACATTGGTAAACTAGTTTAAACTGGAGAGGGTGGATGGGTGGGGGGGCAGCGGCAAGGAGGAGAAAAATAATCCACCAGAAACATTTTTGCTCTCTCCTTCAATCTGCCGGACTATGGGGAAAATAAAATTAAAAAACCCTTATTTGTCTAGTTCAGCTTTTGGCAATCTGGTGCATTCTGCATGCTCTGGACTACAACTCCCAGCAGTCCCTGGGAGCTTGGGCTGATGGGAGTTGTAGTCCAAAGCATCCAGAAGGCACCCGATTGCTGTAGGCTGGACTACCCCATTTTATTCTCACTTGACATAAACTAATAACCTGAGGAGAGAAAGAGGCTCTGGCTGATAGCTGAAACTCCTCACTATATTCTCCAGCTTTCTTAAAGGTGACCTGAAAAGGGAAAGAAAGAAAGATGGATTCTTTTGAGGCTTCTTTTGGGGGGGGGTGTTTGTGTGTGAGCGTGCACATGGACACACTTGCACTTTGAGGGTCATGCTATTGGGATCTGGGCCAGCGCAGACCAAACAGTCGGCACCTAGAGCAGTGTGTTCCCAGGGAATTCTGGGTTAAGCCGGAACAAGCCTCAGAGGAGAAGGGGTGCGGAAGAGACCGGCTGCCGCCTCCCCTGGCCCCCCCAATAACACCTTGCCAATTTGAGTAGCCTCCCAGAGCATTCAAAAAACAAAACAAAAGATGGCTTGATTTTGACAGAAACAATAAATATTGCTAAATAAACTATTCTTTGTGTATATATATTTTAAAGTTCCTGTATGTGATTCTTTCTCTCGTGATTTTACATGTAAATGCCTAATAAAGGTTTGATAAGGAAGGCTAAATAAACTATTGTTGTCCAAAATTAATGGTACTGGGAAACTAATGGTATGGGATATAGCTATAATGGAGAAGGTTATGCATAATTTGAGATTTTAGAGGGACTAGGAACACTTTTTTAAACACTTTGGCATTCTTTTATGCCCAGCCATCGTTTTCAAGACAACCCTTGTCACCAACCTGGCAATTCAGGAACTATACTTGATAATACCAATAGTCCTTACTTGGATTTTGTTATTTTAACCCATGTTAAAACCCGAGCGACTGTACTCATTCCGTGTGCCTATTTTATGGTTTTCTTTTTTCAACTTTTGATTTCCGTCTGCTGTTACAGTTGTTCTCTCCATTTTATATACGTCATAAAATGCTTGTTTGTTTTTAAAATAAACACTCCCCCTTCCCTTTCAGCACTGATTTAATATCTGCTGCATAGCCATCGTAGAACCTTTTCATGGACACCATACAGGCTATTTAAATATAAACTTGTTCAAAATGTGGCAGCACAGCTGAAGCAAATATTTAAACAGGGCAAGAAATAAAGGACCCCAAAAAACCTGTCTGAGATGACCTCATAAGAGTGCAATTAAGGTCTCTCTTAGCCTTGCAATGCGTGCCTGGGACCAGTCTGTTAAAATGTGCTCCTGCAAGCTGGCATCAAGAGGGGGGGGGATGGCCATGAGAGTTCTGGGGTCCTTGGCCGCTGCCCAAGGATGCCGCCCCCCGATGCCAGCCCTTTGCAGTGTGCAGAAATCAACACACTCCAGTCTTTCAACTGAAAACGCTGCAGATCTAATTCTGGGACCAGGCCGGGGGTGGGTGGGTGGGTGCAAATTCTGCAAAACAACTTTCCGTCACTGAGCTGCGGAATCCCTTCGGAGGCGGACCTTAACCCTCACCTGCCTTCTACCTGCTGCAGCAGCTCCTGGGCTTTCCTGCACACGTCGCTGGCAACGTCGTACGTCTTGCCGACCTTGGTGAAGAGGGCGGCGATCTTGTCAGTCCGCAGGAAGCCAGCTGCCCGTCTCTTGAGCATGTGCAGGAGGCAAGCTTCCACCACCCCTGGGAAGAAATAAGAAGGCGAGAGTGTCAAGGAGCAAACCCCACTCCACTGCAGAGTTCTGTGGTCTTGGGGCAAACACAGGCTCTTGTTTAACAACAGGAGCAAAAGGACGATGTGGTTCAGGGGTGGGTGTCCCTGGAAGCTCAGGGTGGATGGACTTGGTGGTCCACCAGCCACAGCCAAGTATAAAATAAGAGCCTGGATGGCGAAGACCACAAGGCTACAAGATGGCGCTTCAAGGGGAGGAGCCAATTGCCTAACTGCATCCCATCCTAAATCATGACCTGGGATGACCTGGGCGGACAAATGAAGAACAACCTCTGACTAGCATCAGGCTCCCGTCGCAAAACACAATGACAGTGGCTGTTGTTCAGTGTTAGAAACTCAGATATATAAGCGAGGTCCCAAATAGCTCCTTAGGCCAAGGTTAAAGTTGCCAAAACAGAATGTCTAGTTGCCATTTTGGGGCAAGACGGATCTAAAGTCTTCCCCCCCCCCCAAATGATGGACTGACTGTGATTGATTCTCAGTTAAACACCTGGCTAGTTCAAGTGGCAACCTAGAGCTAGGTTAAGAACTTTGACAACTTAAAGAAGAAAAGTCACTTGATCCAGGGACAGTCCGCATAGATATTGGCCTATTCCGACCTCTTTTTCTTAGTGGTGGTTGCTGCTGCCCATTGTGCAGATAAAATTGAACGGACAGAATTCTACAGGAGAAAGTTATTGGTGTGTGAAAACAGTCCAGATCCAAGGATTCCCCAGGCACGCACCTCCGGATGCTTTGAGATGTCAGGCTGGGCCACCCTGGCACCCAGGCATCTTTACTTGGTCGCAAGTGGTCGATAGCCAGGTGCAAAATGCACCAGCAGCCTAGCAGCACCTGGCTCATTTTCAAACACTGCTGTTGCTTGCAAGCAAAAGAAGAGATCTTCATTCCAGCTAAGAGCAGTACAGGCTCAGCAAGGTCCGGAAGTCGAGATTCCAAGGCACACGACCAGGGGAAGAGGTTCATATCACAACCAAAAAGAAGATGTCCCATTAGTGGACACACCCCTCCCGCCGAGCTTTTAAAGATGAGGCAGCATGAGCAGGGCCCTCTTGCCCAATGGGCCTGCTGTGTGCCCACATGTATGACCCACCTGGGCAGGTGCATGAACTGATCCCACCTATGAAGGCAGCACCTGGTTCCCAGTGACAAGACCGAGGCCTGCCCCTTCTATTTCCTCCCCCCCCCCCCATCTGAAGCTCCAGGCCAGACCAGATCCCAACAGGGCAGAAGGCCCCAAGGCAACGAGAGGTCAGGGATTCAAACGAGTCTGTTTGTGGCCCACGTAAATTTCCAGTGTGCCCATTCCAAAGCCTACCCCCTCCCATTTCCTCGTGGATCTGCCCAAAATCCCTTCCTGGAGCAACAAACGTAAAGGGTAGACCAGGCGATACAGATTTAGATTCCTGAAGCGAGCGAAGGTCAGGACCCCAGCGCTGCTTTTGATCACCCGGAACCAAGAAGCGTTTAACAACTCTGAGGCGCCGATAAAGAAGTCCGAAAACGTGCTTGCAAAATTACTGGAGGCTGAATTTAGTTCTCCCCCCTCCCAACCGCCCTTCACGGTGAGTTCTCCTGCCGATTCAGTAGATGCCCACGTATTGAATTCTGTAGTTGCCAAGTGGACACTGAGCCGCATCGCAATCTTGGCACTTAACACCCACAGAATGTTTCATCCATGATCAACCCCAGTTGATCGGTGATTAAATTCGGAAAAGGAGAAAGGGAAGAAAGAGGCAGGGAGCACGGACGTCTCAGAGACAGCGCCTCTCTCCCCCCCCCCCCAGTCGCTTCAACGCACAGGCTCCTCCAACCCCCACAGCCCTCCCAAAGAAAAAACGATAACATAAAGCGGATTGCCTCTTTTCCAGATTGATCTGACCACAAGTGCTTGCTTTTGCCTGTGTCAATTACTGTGAGCAACCTCTGGGGAAGAGAACTCGCATTTTGCAGCCTTAAAAAAAAAAAGTGGGGGGGGGGGAGAAAAGCATAATCCATTGGGAAGATAGGCTTCATTTTGCTTTTTTAAAAGAAAAAAAAAGGCTGAACATCTCTGACCCAAACTCAGAACATTTGTAGCACAGCAGTGGAAAAATACCAAGCCTTTTGCCTTCACACCCAGGCATAGCTGGAGAAAAATCACACACTTCATTCAAACATGCAAGGGGAGTGGAGGGAGAGGAAACTCTGCGACTTTTTTTGGGGGGGGGGGAATCTTTCTGCGACTTACACGGCTCCATCGATAAGCACCAAAGGCTCTGAGAAAATGAAGCATGACTCCACAGGCTCTGTTTTCATTCTGCATTCGTGAAAATATGTGCTCATATTGGGGTTGGTTATAATTCCACTTTCCCTCCTGTTGGCACTTCAAAAGGTTTTGCACCCTGCGTGCGTCGTGTCTGATTGGTACGTGTCCTGCAGCTTCCTGCTGAAATCCGGTAACTTTTCATACCACAAAACGTTCCGGAGTTTTGTGTCCTGTCCCAGTTTTGTTGTGGTCTCTCCTTTGGAGGTTTTCAAGCAGAGGTTGGATGGCCATCTGTCACGGGTGCTTTAAGCTGAGATTCCCTGCGCTGCAGGGGGTTGGACTAGATGACCCTCAGGTTCCCTTCCAACAATTCTATGATTCTAGGAAGAGCGCCCCTCCAGGTGGCAATAATGAGGAAGCCTCACAGGACAAGCAGAATGACATGCGGACAGGGCAGTATAAATCCAGCAGAGATCCACCACTAAGCGACCATTATAGCATCAATTACATGTTACTGAATATACATGCAAAAAAATCCAACAAACCACCAGTCTAGAGAGGTCCTTACACCAGTGGGAAGAACTTCCTGCTTTTCTCACCCTGCCAGTCTCAGCCCCTCAGTCTTAACCATATGGAGGTAACTGGGTTAGATGGGAGGAGGGTCTTTTCGGTGGTGACCTCCACCCATCCACCCCAAATCATGGAATACTTCCCCCAGTGAGGCCCGCCTGGTGCCGACATTACTGTCCAAATTTACTCCCAGAGATTCGGGCTGCGTACACACAACACCTTTAAAGCATGTGGCATCCCTGGACGCCTTCTGGCACTGTGGTATGCCCGGAGCGGCACTGAAACATACGATCTGGCCATTCCCTAGAGTGGCACCTTTCCAGATGAAAGTCACTGCCTTGGAAAATCCCTAAAGCGGTCAGATACTCATGTGTCAGAAGCCGGAATCAGGCATAGGTCAGCAAGAAAACATTGGAGTCAGTGAAGTTAACTCTTTATTCAAGGAAAACAGTGCATCACAGCAACTCTTCTCAGCAGGGAACTGTCCCGATGAGGCAATTGCAAGGACTGGAAATCCCCGCCTTCCCACTGCTCTCTAAGGCTCCTCCTACCTGGTTCCTTCCCAAGCAATCTGAGACTCCGTTGACTTGTCTCTCATTGCTGTGCCCTCTTCATACCTCTGCAGGGTCTGGGAGACCAGGGGGGAAGGGAGCTGGCCACAGCAGGAGGAGGAGAGCTCCTGGCTCCTTTGGCAGCCTGCCTCATCTCTGCCTCTTGACCTCACCCTGTCCGCTTCTGCCTCTGATTCTGGACTGCTGTCTGACACAGCCTCTTCCTGCTCATTAAAGCGAGAGACTCTTAATATCAGGGTTGTGGGTTCGAGCAAAAAGTTGCCTGCATTGCAGGAGGGTGGAATAATGACCCTTGTGGTCTCTTCCAGCTCTTAAATTCTATGATTCTAAACCCTGTCACCTTTCCTACTGCTGTCTGTTCCCTCTTCTCCCACTGACCACTGATCGTCGTCCCGCCACCAATCCCCTGGGTCCCCCAGCTCGTGTCATTCACCACTCCTCTGCATCTAGCCAGTCCGTGGCGCCATGCTATACACACAGTAACATCCCAATGCTCTGGGCCTTGACAGAGCGGCAAAGTTAAGTGGACTCTACATTGGTGGCCAAAAGGCTAGTACTGCAATACTGGAAGGAACATAAATCTTGCTGCAACTCTTATCCACTCTTGCAGCCCATGAAAAAGGTACCTTTAGCGGCGGCTAAAAGAGAACAAACACTCAGAACATTTGTGTTCTGTACTTGGAATTGTTTGCAAGATCTGGCCCACAGGCTCTGTTGGAGCCAATTCCCTCCTCCCTTTTCTTCTCTTCCTCTCTCCCTCTCGTTTATGACATCAGGTGAGGGGCAGGCAAATACTCAGCTGGGCCAAAGGAGGTTTGCAGTCACCTAATCAGCTGGTTGTCAGGGGCCTGTACGGTGCTTTGCAAGCCCGGACAATACGTCATTCTCCCATGTTGGGAAAACGAGACGTCTGACGTCATGGCAATTGCTTCAGGAACGGTTTTTTTTGGTGGGTTTGCTATTCCAGGCGCACTGAATCAAAACTCTCCCGTCCGTACTGCTGACCCATCCCCGTAAGCTCTCAACCGAGCCCGCCCCTGTCTGAGCATCCTTAAAACACCTTCATTTGCTGCCAGGGAACAGCCAATCTGCATGCATGTTAATTCCATTTCGGGGACACACGCGCACACACACACACACACACACACACCCTGCCTGGAGATGGCATCTGTGTCTGCGAGGCAGGCTCCAGATTGCAGCCACTGCCTGTGTGGGCAGGAGAGACAGGACATATGGCTTTTTCACCTTCCGGGCTTCCCACACACAGCCTAGGCACGATTGCTGTCTTTGGCTTCCATCATGAGTTGGGTGCACAGAAGACCATCAGCTCCAACAAAATTAAAGTTACAGGTGGGTAGCCGTGTTGGTCTGCCATAGTCGAAACAAAATAGGAAATTCTTTCCAGTAGCACCTTAGAGACCAACTGAGTTTGTTCTTGGTATGAGCTTTCGTGTGCATGCACACGAAAGCTCATACCAAGAACAAACTCAGTTGGTCTCTAAGGTGCTACTGGAAAGAATTTCCTATTTTGTTTCAACAAAATTAAAGGTGGGGAGAAAGCGGGACAGGCAGCTTGTCAGCTCAGTAGATTAGAACTGTCGGAAGGGCTGGATCCACGGAGGGAGGTCCCTGGGACCCTACAGAGGACCTGCTTGCTCAGCATCCATCCTGATTTGCTTCAGGGTGTTTGCACATCTTCCCGTTGGTCATTCGTTCACCTCACACTTCTCTGTGCCTTTCACTGTCACTTTCCAAACTGCAAAACATCTATTTTGATGGGTGGGTATTTTCAAGGCACGTCTGTTGCACTGTAGCCCTTTAATCTCCTTTGAAATAGCCAACCTTAAGCTCCAGTATGGGCTTGGATCCCTCCCAGAAAGCACCTGACGGTGTGGAGGTGCACGCTGTCACCAACGCAAAGCAGGGTCCAATCCCTGGCATCTCCAAGTAGGGTTGGGAAAGACGCCCTGCCTGCAGCCCTGGAGACAGGAGAGTGCTGAGCAGGTTGGAATTCACTCTCAATTAGTAAAAACAGGATCTGCACAGGAGCACAGCAACATTTCCAGCAGGTCTTGCCCCCTTGAAATAGTTGCTGAGACTGAAGGTCCCCCGCCTCCCCACAGCTGCCTAAATCCCCTCCTCTCCAAGGTTTCCCCCAAGTAATCTGAGACTGTGCCAGCATGAAGCTAACTTCTCCTCTGCCCTCTTCATGTCTCTCCTGGTTCTGGGAGACCAGGAGAGTGAGGTGCTTCTCACAGAGGGAGAGGGAGACACCCATGCCTGTTCACCAGCTGGAATAATCTCTTTGGGCCTCCAACTTCTCCTGCCTCTGAGTCTGGACTGCTCTCTGCCCCAGCCTCTTCCTGCTCACTAAACCCTGCTGCCTCTCCTGCTTTTGTCACCTCCTCCTCTCAAGGCTTCTCCCTCTGACTGCTGATCATCATCCCACCACCAATCCCCTGGCTCTGCGTCTTCATCCCATAGAATGTTCCCCACCTGCTTCCTCCTATTTCTCTGCTTCCAACCAGTCCATGACACTTGGAAAACTCTGGAGGTAAAAAACAACAACAGTTGAGTACGGGCTATGTCCTTGTTCACTCACTGGCCAATACTCCTTATTCACTGTCCATGCCCTTCTGCAGAAGACCCCATTTTTCTGGCACCTCCATCCTGTTCTGGTTATAAGGCTCTTGGTGGCTGCCAGCCCATGGCTACGATCTCCATCCATTGTTGGTGGCACTAGAAGAAGAGTTTGGATTTGATATCCCGCTTTATCACTACCGTAAGGAGTCTCAAAGCGGCTAACAATCTCCTTTCCCTTCCTCCCCCACAACAAACACTCTGTAAGGTGAGTGGGGCTGAGAGACTTCAGAGAAGTGTGACTAGCCCAAGGTCACCCAGCAGCTGCATGTGGAGGAGTGGAGACGCGAACCTGGTTCCCCAGATTATGAGTCTACCGCTCTTAACCACTACACCACACTGGCTCTCTAATGTTTCTGAATATCACTTGCTGGGAATTGCAGGGAGACAGAGTGCTGTTGTCCTCATGCTCTGCTTGTGGGCTTCCCATTGAAGCACCTGGTTGGCCACTGCTGGACCAGATGGGCCACTGGGCTGTCCTGGCAGGGCTCTGTTCTTAAGGAAAAAGCTGGTAAATGTAAAGCCGGCAGTTTAACACTGGAGATCAATCCTGGATCCTCAGTCGGCTGACTTGATTAAGGGGCAAGAAAGGGAAGGGTGCCTGGGAGTATTACATCCCTCGTCTCAACAGGACCATCCTGCTATCCCAGCCTAACTAATGCCGAGCATTAAGGAAAGTGAGCGGCCGTGGAATCAGCCTAGAGTCAGCACAACACCCGCGGAGACGGGAGAGGGAACTAATGAAATCGTACGTCAGCTGAGATAGCACCACATGCATCAAAACAGAAAAGTGAAGCAAAGTAATAAAAACCTAGACTCAGTCAGGAGGGGTTCTTCCTCTATAATTTAACTCCAGGTGACAATTATGCAGCAAAAAAGACTTAATTGGACCTTTCCTGCCACAATCGTGGTTGCCTCTCCCTTATTGCTTCAGGAAATCATTTCAACTTACGACAGCCCAGAGCTGGCCTACGGCACGCTGCTGTTCCCTTGCAAGAATATTTCTGAAAAGCATGTCATCGCCGCCTTCCCAGAGCCCTGAATCCAGGAGTTCCTAGATCCTGACTCTCTGAACAGAGCTCCCCCTGCCTTTGAAATATGCCCCTTTTTGGCACCTTCCATCCTGAGATAATAGCTCAGCATGTTCCAACTGGGAGATGCCACATTTTAGGGGTGTGCACTGTCCGCAATATTTTATCCAGACCCTGATTCAGCACTTCAGCAAACACCCCGCCTTCATCTGAGGAGCTTCACAGGCTGTCCTATCCAGCTCTGAGTTCGTCACCCCAAAAGCTCCCACATTTGTTATTGGGAAATAATGTTGTTGTTGTTTTTAATGGCTGCAGCTTTGTTCCCCTTTTGGCAGAAGTAAATGAAATTTACTTTATCCCCTCCGAGTGGATAAAGACTGCCAAATTACAGGCAAATACCGGTAGATCTGGGGTCTTTTGTGCTGGAAACATTTGAATTTGATTTGGGGTCAAGAAAAACTATCAATCAATCAATCAATCAATCACCTTTATTGGCATAGAGACAATACAAAAATATATGGGTCAAAGCATAAAATTGGCATCTGTTCAGAAAAGGTAATACTTTAAGATAGAAATGTGCAGACCTAATGAAGTTAAAAAGTTTTAAGTGTGATTTAACTGCACTATACAAATGTGACACTAGATGGCAATGGTGAGCTTATGGCAAAATCAAGTTATTTTTTAAAACGTGTTTTTAAAAAGCAATTTCACAGCATTTTTTTTATGTGTCTAGATTCCACCCTGGTAAAGATTCCACTTTGTCTCTGACCAGCCATATGTCCCTATCAAGCAAAGGACGTCAGCCTGGTATTTGGGATACATCCAAATCCAATACACTGATCCTATACACCCCTCAGAGAAGAGTGTGGTTAAGTGGTTTACAAGTTGCTGGAATAAATAAAAATAAAACTACATTGCGCTGCCCCTCCAGTTTTGAAACCTTCCTTCCTTCTGGAGGGCAGAAACGGGCACACGTTTGTCAGGAGTTCCCTGTTCAACAGAAACCATATCCTCTATTTCCCCCTCACTTTTGGTGGTTTCTGGCTGGACCAATTTTGGAGCCTCGAGTCTGTTTCGTTTTATGGTGCTGAATTATAGCTTTATAGTACTGTCTTAATTTATTTGTTTTATAGCCCTGCTGTTTATACTCCACTGAGCTCTTCATTGCGTTCTCTGATTTGCAATGATGTGATTTATTTATTTTCATGTAAAACTGCACTGGGGTCACTTGTGACAAAAATAAAAAATAAAAATGGCATACAGGAACATTATATAAATAAAATTATTTACACAGAGATAGGAAGAATTAGAGCCCCACCCCACTATTTTGTTCAGCGGAGGAGCTTATTGGGAGCAATTTTCCTCCTCATCACAAATACAAAGGTAAGATAACGGAACTTCTGGCTTGTCCGGCTGTCTCCCAGATTTGCAAAATGCTTATCTTAAGAAAGGGATGCCCACCCCTGCTATGTTTCCCACCACATTCAAGAAGCTGCCATTTCCAAATCCTCTTAGTACCTTCGTTTAAAAAGGGGAAACCAGCAGAAATGGGGTTTTTTCTACAAGATTGGTGACTCGGGTGTATGGACAATTATGTTCTGAGCCACTCCTGCCAATGTTTGCTCCCAGAGAGAAAACTAGAGAGTGTGGTGCTGCTTATTATTTTCAGGGTTGCTTTGTGATTCTCTCCTCCCCGCCCGATTGGTTCCTCTTTTTCTGCAATGCTTTAAAGGCCATTGTTTGACTTCTCTGACCATAGCTGGACCTCAGGACCCTGAGGATAGCGTGGGGGAGAGTAATGCAAACACAGAGGTCTCCAGCTTCAGAAATCAGGCAGCCAGAGGCTTCTAATTGCATTTGTAAGACAGACAGAAAGAAAAAAAATCTAATTATCTTCCCAGCACAATTTCTCTTTGCCTTCAGCAGAAGATTCACAAAAGCAGACTCGGCAGACATCAGATCAGCAGACATGACAACCATAATCTTCACAGTTAACTCTTATGTAACTGCATTATATATATATATATATATATATATATATATATATATATATATATCTTCCTATATACATAGAAATGTAAGGCTGTCGTCACACTGCCCCCATTGGAGGATTTGTAGTGCCACATCACAATCCAGGATTTGCATCAAGATAAACCCAAGGGGCCACTAAAACTGAACTTAGTCGTTCTGCATGCGGTGGGAAGGGGAAGCTCTAGGGGTTAATAACGAGTTCGCAGGGGGGTTGGTAAGCAGAATGAGCAGGGGCAGAGCCGTGTGTGTGTGTGTGTTTCTACAGGTAATCTTTTTAGGTTTGCCAGGAACAGAATTTTCAGCCACCAAAACAGGAATGTTACGAGGATTGCCCAGTCTGGCTTGTTAGAGAACTACATTGCAATGGCCTTTGTCTACAAAACAAGAAATATCTGAAATTAAAAGCTGTATTACATTAAATATAATAATTAACAACAGTCCCGGTGTGGTACAATGATTAGAGTGCCATGCTAGGACCTGAGAGACCAGGTTTCAAATCCCCACTAAGCCATGATGCTTAGCCCAGTCACTGCTTCTCAGCATTAACCAACCTCACAGAGTAATTGTGGGGAATTAAATGGGGGAGAACCATGTACGCCACCTTAAATCATGGCCATCTGTCACGGATGCTTTAGTTCAGATTCCTGCATTGCAGGGGGCGGGGGTTAGACTAGATGACCCTCAGGGTCCCTTCCAACTCTACAAATCCACGATTCCTTATAGTTTCTTAGAGAAACAGGTGGGATGTAAATGCAATAAATGAAATCAAAATAACAGCCAATGTCTTTTCATTTCAGTACCCCATGTTTGCCAGCATATTCCTCAGGTAAGTGAGAGGGCTGCTCACTTCACAACCTCCTTGTAGGCTTCGCTGAGACACCCGATTCGCCCCCGCAAACCAGCCCCTCGTTGCTTCGCAAAGAGACTTGAAATGCACACCCAAGGAAGCCCCCAGCTTGTCACAAATTCTGTAGGCAGCTTTAAGCAGGCTGCTTTCCCTCTAGGTTACCGCCTCCCCTCCCCTCCCCTCAATCAGTAAAATGGGTACAATAAATACCGAGCCACTTTTGCAGAGCTGCGGTAAACAAATTACCAAGATAATGCGTGCTGAAGTACTTTGAAGGCCCTGGAAAACACCGGATAAATCCTTGCATGAAGAACAATGTTTTATTACCGTAACATAAATAAATAAAATAGCGGTTACCTGGGCCCTGCTGGCTAGAGAAAGGAGGTACAGACCATTCAGGCAGCACCACCTCTCAGAATCCTCCTAACACAGGCAGTTGGTTAGGTGATACTAGTGTGCCAATCTGGTGTTGCCACCTGATATAAAACCTGCAGTATCGCCAGACAATCAGCCTTTCGCATATACAGGTGAAACTCGAAAAATTAGAATATCGTGGAAAGGTTCATTTCTTTCAGTAATTCAACTTAAAAGGTGAAACTAATATATGAGATAGACTCATGGCATGCAAAGCGAGATATGTCAAGCCTCTATTTGTTATAATTGTCATGATTATGGAGTACAGCTGATGAGAACCCCAAATTAACAATTTCAACTTTGGGGTTTTCATCACCTATACACCATAATCATCACAATTATAACAAACAAAGGCTTGACATATCTTGCTTTGCATGCCATGAGTCTATCTCATATATTAAACTCCAGTAGCTAATGAAAACAATTGCTTACATAAATGGACTTTTCCACGATATTCTAATTTTTCGAGTTTCACCTGTATATATTTGTTGTTGTTCAGTCGTTCAGTCATGTCCAACTCTTCATGACCCCATGGACCAGAGCACGCCAGGAACCCCTATCCTCCACTGCCTCCCGCAGTTTGGCCAAACTGATACACACACACACACACATATATATATAGCGAGCAGTGAACTTTTAAAGATATATACGCTGTGACTTGGGCTTCAAAGATCTCCTAAACCTTGATGGGGTGATCAACGCCGCAGAACAAGCACAGCTGAATCTTTAATGCTACATTCACCATCCTAGACTTCTTCATAGGTCCTTGTATACCGGTATTTTTTATAGCGATTCACCTGTATACAAGTTCCCTGTGCATCTCTTGATCCTAAAACTATTCCTTGGCGGGGACGGGTTACCAGAGGTGAAAACAAACCATGCAACACACACACACACACACACACACACACACACACACACACACACTCCCAGTCATGTACTGTTGCTCTTAAACACACAAACCCCGTCAGATTCAGCAACTGAGTTGAACTGAGGAAGGGCCTGTCATTGACTGGCTGAAGGTGGGAGGCATTAGCTGGGGAAACCCCCAAGAGAACCCCCAGGGGAAGAATGAAACAGCTATCCTTAAAATTTCACTCTTTTCTGAATTTTGTTGCGCAGGTCTCCAAGCAACCTATGTTCGCGGAAAGGCACATTATTTGGGGGAAAGTGTGCATGGAAATGAAGATATTTGTGAAAATAACATGCAAAAACACATACTATTAGGGAAAGCAGCTTGCAAAAATGTGTACATTAGTCAAAACTGGATACAGAAATGCCTATACTGTACTTGGAGACATTTGCACTAAAATGCTGGCGAACTTTCAGGGTTCATTTATTTTTTAATCACAGATTCCTGCAAAATGTGAACAATGACAAATTGAGACAACCAAAGTTGACGGATACTTCCATCGCTACTAAGAATGCGCCATTCAAATGGCCTGCGCAGAAATGCTTTTCACCCCAGAAACTGAATAAAGCATGTTGCCGAACTTTGAGAATTACACACCGGCCCCTTTTCACCCATTGGGTCTTCTTGGAACACAAGCTCCATTAAATAAATAAATAAAATTTAAAAAAATTCACCCCCACCCCCACACACAAAAAGGGAAGCTCGTTTAATACCAGAGTGGAGGAGGCGGGTCAGAGAGATGATTGCACTAATTGTCTCATTACCATTAGCGCCACGATCCTATTAGTCAGCTCAGGAAAAAAACGGTTTGTTGATACACAAAGAACAATTAACCAATAATCTGCTCCTTGGCAGAAGAACACAACAGAGGGAAACAACCACGTCCTCAGGTGGCGAGACGTATTTTAAAAACATCAGGAGTACCAACAGCCGCTACTATGGCAACAAAACGGCAGGGGGAGGGGAAATGATTTCCAGATGTGCTCTGCGGGACCTGGCAAAATGTGGTGCATTCAAAGCGACAATGTGCATAGCACGGGTGTGTGTGTGTGTGTGTGAAGCTTTTTTGCAAACCAAGGCAGAAAGCCTTACAAGCAACTCTCCCAATTCTTGTTGATGAAAGGGGGGGGGCGGGATGGAGGGAGAGAGAAAATACTAATAAATTAAGGAGGTAAAAAATTGCTGGCCTTTCGGGACGCCTCAAACCAGCTGCCAAGGGGAGCTGCTTCAGACAACCAGCTGATGGCTTTTGAGCAGAGGTTTGGCCCAGAAGGCCATTTCCCTGAAACCGGAACCCTTTGGGTCAACAGCTGAGACATCGGCTGATGGGTAACCAGGTGGGGCTCAATCCTGCACTGCCTGTGCAAGCCAGTTCCCCGGGGACTGGTGCAGGCAGCCCATTCTGCAGGAGTTAACCCTTGCTCACCGGCTGGTAAGTGGAGCAGGAGTTAAACCTTGCTCTGTTTGGCAAGGTCCCGTGCGAACCCCTTCCTCTCAGCTTCCACCTCCTAGCAAAGTTTCCCTTGTAGAAGTCCGCAGGGAAGAGGGTGGGGGTGAGAATGAGCAGGATCTTCCTGCCATTGTCACTGGCTCCAGCCACCGTCTGGGCTCCCTGCCTTCTGCCCCAGAGTCCCAGTGAGTGTCCACAACCACTGCTCAAAACAAAAGAATAATAATAATAATAATAATAATAATAATAATAATAATAATAATAATAATAATAAAATTCCTTCCAGTAGCACCTTAGAGACCAACCAAGTTTGTTCTTGGTATGAGCTGCTGTCATTGGCTCTGGCGCCACCTACTGTTGGGCTCCCTGCCTTCCACCCTACCAGGCCCAATGAACTGCATTATGCTACCCCCAGCAAACAGATATTTTATTTTTAACTTTTATTTATTAAGTTTCTATGTCACCCCTCATCCGAGGACCACAGGGCGGTTTACAAGAGGAAAATCACAAAAAAGACATACCATAAGGAACGGACAATAACAAACAAAACGAATAACAATGTCCGTTCTCCGGACTTTTCACAGAGGAGGCATATGAAGAAGGGCCTCAGATTACGATGGCAGGCGCCGGATCAGTTCAAATGAAATGACACAAACAAATAAGCAAAAAACAAATAAACGGTATGTTTGTGTGTGTGTGGATTCTTACACATTTCAGCAAGTGTGGAAACAAGCCTACACAGCTTATTAAAAAAAAACTTTTTTTTTTTTTAAAGTTATCTCTCCTTCTCATAGGCACGCTGGGAAAGAATTCCTTCCCTTTCCCTTGCAATACATTTCCCTCTGGATTTTTAATTTTATTTTTTTAATCGCCAAAGCCAATTCTGGAGATAAGCCTTCTCAAAAGAATGTGGGCTTTTCAATTTGTCTTCTGCGTTTGAAAATTACATTCGGTTTAATTGCCGGTAATAGGCTTTTGCTTTCAGGCAGGGGGAGAGAGAGAGAGAAATGCGTATACGGTTTAGAAAGGCTGATATCCACTTTGTGAAAAGGGGAATTTGAAACGCAGAGGCTGCCAGAGACCTGGGTGTCAGCCGCGCAGAGCAATTACGGCGGCAGTTCAGAGCCCCCTCCACCGCCTCCAGATATGTCACAAGCCACGCTGAACTGACAAAACAGGGCCTATGCAAATATATTTAACACTGGAGACGTAAATGCCCCCCTTTTTAATTCCTTGCGGCAAAGCAGACGTGGGAAACCTCTGGCCTCCTCAAAAACTAATGAACTAGAGTTCCCATCATCCCTGGCCATCAGCCGTACAGATGGAGAATGGAAACGATTCCCTTCAGCTCCAGTGAGAATGGCAGCATGACATTGAGGTTGATGGGAACACAGCCACAGGGAAGGGTTGGTGTAGGTCAGAGGTGGGGAGCCTGTGGCCCTCCAAATATTGTAGGCCTCCAACACTCCTGGTCATGGGTCATGCTAGCTGCAGCTGATGGGAGCCATGGTCCAAAACATCTGGAAAGAACTGGGTTGAAGAAGATGGGTCCATACACCAAGGGTGTGCAACCTGCACCTCTCCAGAACTTGATGGCCACCAATTCCCATCAGCCCCAGCCATCATGACCAATGACAAGGTGCCATGGACTGGCCGGGTGCAGAGGAGTGGTGGGAGGCTGGGGAACCCCCAAGGGAAGAAGACTCAGAGCCCGGGGAGTGGTGGTGGGATGACAATGAATGGTTAGGAGGAGAAGGCAACAGGGTTTAGTGAGCAGGAAGAGTGTATGGCAGAGAGAAGTCACAAATCAGAAGCAGAGGCGGAAGCCAGAGAGAAGGGAGGCCAAGAGGCAGAGATGAGTCAGGCTGGTGAAGAGGCCAGGGTTTCTCCCTCTCCTGCTGGTCTCCCAGAACCAGAAGAGGCATGAAGAGGGAGGAGCAAAGACAGGCATGATGATGTGGTCTCAGATTGCTTAGGTAGGACCTGGGAGAGGAAGAGGCTTAAGCAACTGTGGAAAGGCAGTGACCTTCTGTCCCAACAACTGCCTCATAGAGGCAAGATCAACCAGGTTGAGTTGCTGTGCTGACTAGGCATGACCTCCTGAACAGACCTTGTTTGAAGGGTTAACTTCACTTATGCCATGTGATTTATTGCTGACCTACTCCTGACACTAGGGGTGATGGGATTCAGAGGCCCACAATCTGGAGGGCCACAGGTTCCCTACCAACCTTCCCTGTGGCATGAGCTTTCAAGCAATGCCTTTTATGAGCACATCAGCGAGCCGTTTCCAGACTGGAGATGGTTGCTGGGACATCCACAGCTTACGTCTGCCACTACAGAGAAGGTCCTGTGCAGCTTCTCCACAACCCACACAGAAACACAGAGGTCTTATGCAGTTTCCTGGTCCCTGCTGGTAATAAGCAATGTGCTGCCATTATATTGTACCATCAGTGGCTATTAATAGCACTTAATGGACTGTGCGATTCAAAGAATTTGCCCTGTGCCGGCGGTAAAGATATTGCCAAAGGCTTGGTCATCTAATGACGACAGCAACCTGGACTCTGGAGCAGTGTTTCTACAAGATGGCACACAGAGGCGGAGCGTATCCTGTCCCCATGGCCACGTGGACACACCGCTCCCTTAAAGGGCGTAACGGCTGCAAGTGAAGTAGCATGTGCCTCTTCACAGTGCAATGAATGGATGGATCAGTCCAATCATTTCACTGCAGAGCAGCAGCTGGCAGAGAGCTTGAGAAAAAGAAAAAGGTCACAGAACGGAGGGAGCAAATTCTCCAATCTCACACCAGCAAAACCTTCCGGTGTGGCATATTGGTGGGACATGCTTGTCAGATGGTGAAGTTAGAGTCAGGAGGGGGGGGGGGATGTCATGCCCAGCTCTGACCCAGTGCCAGACACCGAGTCCTCAAAGGACGGATGAGACAGTCCACAGGTGGAGGAAACTGAGGAGCAGGAACTGGTGCCAGAGATACCCTCTGGTGGGTGACCTGCTGGGAAACCCTTGGAGCTGTCTGGGGATGGGCAGCCAACCCTTGTTCCTTGAGCATTGAAAGGTCCATCCCAAGGAAGAACTTCACTGTTGGGGGCATTATGCCTCTGGACACCGGTTTTTGGGGATCGCAAGTGGGGAGAGAGAGCTCTTGTGCTCAGCTCCTGCCTTGGGGCTTCCAGTTTGGGGCATCTGGGTGACCACTGTGAGCACAGGATGGCTAGACTAGATGGGCCACTGGCCTGATCCACCAGGGCTCTTCTTGCATTCATCTATAGGCCCAGAGTCATCTCACAACTCAGGCGTAATGGTTGTCAGTTCCTGAGTAAAGAATCCCTAGAACTTGATCAATTGCTAATTATTGAATAGACTTATGTGCTCACACCTTCCTCCAGTAGAGCCCAGGGCAGCAACACGACCAGCAGCTAGGGTTAGGGTGTGGACTTTGAAGCCACCATATAGAAGGCCCCCCTATTGAGCCTTCCAGAAACTACACAGGCCCCTGGCTCCTTGTACTTTGGGGCTGCGCTCCCATTTCTAACCCCCCTTCCTTGTGATATCAACTCTGGGCACGAGACTCTTAACCTCAGGGACGTGAGTTGGAGCCCCACGTTGAGCAAATGATCCCCACATTGAAGGGGGGTTGGACTAGACGACCCGTGTACTCTACAATTCTACGACCCTGACTAGTTGAGACTATGCTGCACCTGGAACCCTACTCTCTTGGATAAATGCTTTTGTTGAAAGGCTTTCACCTCTTTGGAGCAAGACCCTGGCCCATGAGAGCACCTCCTAGACAATAATGGAAGGGAAGAGGGCAGTTGTCTCTGAATCCCAGGCCTGTAACTTTGTGTTCAGTAGCTCAGAGTCCTTAGGAGAGGGTTCCGGAGGTGGACCTTTGAGCCAGAGAAGGTGAAGTATGGATCACAGCAAGGGAAATGTCCTGTTCTCTGCGTTGACCCAAGTTCACAGCTGCCCTGCCCAGATCACCAACCTAGGCTTATGGGAAGGACTGAGAAAATAACTCTTGTGTATTGTTTGGAACAAAGGCCTTGGCAGCTTGTGATGTTTTGAGCCAGCCAACTCTCCTCCTAGTCGGATATTATTTATTTAGGGTTTTTAACCTGACTTTCCATTCAAAGAGCACCCAAGGCTACCAGCAACTACAAAAAGAACAAGATCAGAATATCACACGCACGCACAAAGAACAGAACCTATTAGTCATATTCCACTCAAAAGACCTCACTGGGTAAATATCAAATGAGCCAAAGCTCTGCTAAATGAAAGGAGAGGAAGGGGTGTTCTCTAAAGCCTGAAGGATCCTGGAGCATAAATGGAAAAGCACCAGATCAGCACCACGGACAGCTCCGGGAGACAATGCGGTTGCTTCCCTTCCGAAGGCCTCTGCTCTCAGGTCTCCAGGGTTATCCTTGACTGCCAAACAAGATTCTCACAGCACAGGGGGAAACGGCTCAGATTTATTGCAGCACAAGCTTCAGGGGCTACAGACAGATTGGAGAAAGTGGGCTGGGAATCCGCTAGCCTTTACGATTCTCCCAGACTTCATTCATAGAACTGATGGAGGGAAGCTGTCAAGCTCCCGCCCCAAAACACAAAGGCAGCAGCTGTTCCTTGAAAAGCAAGGAAGAGGTCTTTATTCAGGCTGATAGTAGCTCAGGCTCAGCTACAAGGTCAAGGTCCAGAAAACAAGACGCCAAGGAACAGGAGCAAGGCAAGAGGTTTAGAACTGAACGGAAGCTATAAAGATGTCCCAACAGAAGACACATCCCTCCCACCGAGCTTTAAAAGAAGAGGCAGTGGACTCACTCAAGGGACTCACTCCCCCTACAGCTCCACCATGTACCTGCTGGGCGTGTGTGTCTGATCCCACCTACAAAGGTGGCACCCGGTTCATGGCTACAAGACTGTGTCCTGTCCTTCTGCCGCCAGCTCTGCTGCCACCCCCTCTCCTTCTGGCAGGCCTAAGTGCTTTGCCCAGCCCAATGATGAGGCTCTGAACTCCGCAAGAGGGGTGGGGGAGAGAGCGAGCCGATCTGCTTCCCCCTCTCTGGCATCTCTCACTCGGGATAGTTCAGTCGGTAGCAGCATGAGATTCTTAACCTCAGGGTCATGGGTTTGAGTCCTAAGCTGGGCAAAAGATTCCTACTTTGACCCTTGCAGGCCCTTCCAACTTTACAATTCTACGAAATCTAGAGTTACAAGGGAAGGACCTCCCTCTTCCATCCTTCCAGGCCCGCTATCTGCTCTTTGTCCCTCCATCTCCTCCTCTTCTGCCTCTGCTTAAAACACCTCTATGAGAAGGAGGGGCAGAGACAGAGCCGTCTCGTCATAGGGGCTGGGTGGTGCAGCACGCCACGGCGTCAGGTCCCCCAGGGGCGCCCCCGCGAGCCCACTGGCATACTGGGCGCCCCCTCCCCAACCCGCCCCCGCCCCCACGGGCGGGCGGGCGGACGCTCGCACGCCGGCGGGCGAGCTGCAAGCCGGCTGCCCTCCGGAACCCCAGCTGGAGCGCTGGGAAGGGAGCGCAAAGCCCCGCACCGCTCCAGCGCAACGCCCCTCACCCCCCGCTCGCCCACCTCCCTCCCGTGCTGGCCGCCCCTCGGGGGATGAGGGGCATGGCTCTGGAGCGGCGCGGGGCTTTGTGCACCCTTCCCAGTGCTCCAGCTGGGGCTCCGGAGGGCAGCCGGCTTGCAGCACCACGCCCCTCACCCCCGCTCGCCCACCCCCCCTCCCGAGGGGCGGCCAGCGCGGGAGGGAGGTGGGCGGAGAGGCGGCCCGCCGGGGGCGCCGAGGGATCGTCGCACCAGGGCGGCTGATCCCTTTAAGACGGCCCTGGGCAGAGATAGGAAGCAGTGGCAAACTCTTGCCGTGCTGCAAACTCTGCCTGCTTCTGGCTCAGTGTCCACCTCTGGCTTCCCCCACTGCATCACAGATGAATCTGATACTGCTTTGCTTCTGTTCAGTATCTGCCTCTGGATATGTGTTGATAGATATGATAGTGCAAGTTAATCACTCGCCAGCTGCCTCGCAGTTGCTAAGGTCTCCTAGTGAGGCTTGGGAAGGAATCCACTTTCCCGCACGGAATGTGAGAGGGTGCCTGTAATTAGTGATTTAAAGCAACGGAGGTGAGGTTGGCTGTTGTGATCACACCTTGCCTAATTGAAAGGAGAACTGCCAAGCCTTTCGAACAGGTTTGGAAGAAAGGCGTTGATTGGGGGGGGAGGGGGATTATGAATTGCGTGTGTGTACGAATAGGCAAATTCCATGCTCAGGATCATTGGAACTGAAAATAAAAACTGCCAATATTGTAACACAATTATAGAAATCTACGGTGCGAACTGCACTTGGGAGTACTGTGTAGGGTTCTGGTCACCCCACCTCAAAAAGGAGTTGGAAAAGGTTTCAGAAAAGGGCAAGCAAACTGATTGAGGGGATGGGGCGATTCCCCTATGAAGAAAGGTTGCAGTGTCTGGGACTTTTTAGTTTAGAGAAAACGCCAGTAAGAGGCGACATGATAGATTAAGCCTGGCGTGGAAGAGGTGCATAGAGAAATGTTTCTCTCCCTGTCTCGTAACACTAGTACCTGTGGGCATCTGAATGAAGCTGAATGATGGAAGATGCAGGGCAGATAAAAACGCAGCACTTCTCCATGCGGTGCATAGTGAAACCACGGAACTCACCGCCACAGGAAGCAGTGAGCGCCACCAGCCTAGAGGAATAGACACATTCACGGCTACAAAAGGCTTCTGGACATGATGGCTCTGCTCTGCTCCAACTGTTGGAGGCGGTTATGCTTCTGAATACCCCTTGCTGGAAACCACGGGGGGGGGGGGGAGAACACTCTTGCACTTGGGTCTCACTCGCAGGTTTTGCACCTGCATCCGACTGGCCGTGGTGAGAACAGGATGCCGGATGAGATAAGACCAGCAGGCTCCTTCTTACGTCCTGGTATTATCTACATCTGCTTATCTCCCCTCTCATCCAGCTTGTTGCGAGGCTCGTTCCCGTTCTATTTTTGAAAGCCGTCCTACACAAGAGGGTGAGTCACTCACCCGCAAGCACACTTCTCCTTACTGAACAGTTTTGGCTCTCTTGATTGGGTCTGAGGTTTTGCAAGCCTCGCTGCCAGTCAGTGGGGATTCATTCTCCCATTCTTTATTGGGGCTTCCTGGGTGCCAGGAGCAGCGCCGGGTTGTCTTTATACAGATCTGCCTTTGGAATCCCGGCAAAAGCAAGCTTGCGCCTCTCACTTAAGTCTGCAAGAGGCTCCTTTGTCATTATATTGGGGGAGGGGGGGTTGAGTCACGTTCTTACGCAGCTGCATTGTTTTATACTTTCTGGATGCCTCACGGTCATATTATAAAGCAGTCGTGTTCTGTGTTACGAATCAAGCACTGCTAGGATTCGTTTCTTTGCATTTTCCAACGTATTTCCCAATCAGTAAAGAATTGGGTGTGCCACAAGCAAATTTCTACTCTGAAAGGGTGGCCAAGAGCAAAAGTTTGAGAACCACAGGTCTACAATGACTGGCAGCAGCCCTAAAGGGTTGCAGGCAGGGGGTGCTCCCAGCCTGACCTGGAGATGTCAGGGATCGAACCTGGGTGCATCTAAATGCAAACCAGTGAGCTAAGGCCCCTTCCCCAAGCGCCAGTGTGGTGTAGTGGTTAAGAGCGGTAGACTCGTGGGCTTCCGGTTTGGCCGCTCCTGCAGCCAGGTTGAAAACTGCCGGGGTTGTGACTCGGGCAGTCTATCCACAGAGGGAAAGAGGTTTTGGAGGCAACGAACATAAGCTCACGGAGGAAAAATCCTGAGCTCAGGGGGCAAGGAGCAGCGCCGTGAAGAGGGGTAAGAAGAACAATAATATTACAAAAAAGATCGATTGAGAAACCCCGGCGCAATCGCGTAACCCAACCTTCTGTGAGAAAAGCCTCGAGACAAAGGCGCAGCTCAGCGGCTGGGTTTTCAGGAGACAAGAAAGCAAACCCAGAGCAGAGCCAATAGTAAAAACCTTATAAATCAACAATAAAATATTGTGGTCTCTAATATTGAACCACAATAACCCTTGCAGCTTCGATATTAAACGGAGATAAGCCAAGTGAGTTAACAAGGACTTATATATGGTTAAGAGTGGTAGACTCGTAATCCGGGGAACCGGGTTCGCGTCTCCGCTCCTCCACATGCAGCTGCTGGGTGACCTTGGGCTAGTCACACTTCTCTCTGAAGTCTCTCAGCCCCACTCACCTCACAGAGTGTTTGTTGTGGGGCAGGAAGGGAAAGGAGAGTGTTAGCCGCTTTGAGACTCCTTCGGGTAGTGATAAAGCGGGGTATCAAATCCAAACTCTTCTTCTTTTTCTTCTTCTTCTTCTTCTTTCTTGCTCCCCTCCACATAAGCATCACAGAAGAGGAAGTGATTCTCAGAGAGGTGGACAGGTGAGCCGGCTTGGCTTCACAGCATCCAGAAACAGCGTTAGGAATTCCCCAGGTGCCAGGTGCGCTTTGTGATTGGCATGGGTCCAATGGCGACCACGTGGAGATCTCTGGATGCCAAGTTGGTAAATCTCGTCTCCATCTGGCTGGCCTCTCCAGTTTTCTCAAGCAGGCAAGTAGAAGAGCTTATTTATTACATTTGTATCTGGCCTTTTTCTCCAAGGAGTACATGGTTCACTTCCTTCCTCGCTCAGTTCCCTACAATGGCCCTGTGGGGTGGACTAAGGGGCTGTGACTGACTCCAAGGTCACCCAGGGAGCTTCAGGACTAAGGGGGGGATTTGAACCCTGATCTCCCAGGTCCTGGTCTGACACTCTAACCACTACACCACACCGGCTCCCTAGAGCACTTCTGCTATGGGGCAGCTCTACAAATTAAGTAGGTAAACAAGCACGGAGAAAGCAAAATGTCACTTAGAGAAGGATTTGAAATATTTTCCTTGAAGCTTGAATCTGTTTTATTCTGGATTGTTTTATTCGATGTTTTAAAGTCTTGTAAACCATTTTGAGATTCCCCCCTTTAAAATATAGAGGTATAGAAATGAAATGAATAATGTATTACTATTAATTGCAATGTATAAAAAGGTGCCTAGACAGTCTGTTGTGGTGACCGTAAGGTGCCACTTGGTTAGCTAATATATATCTGAGTTTCTAACACTGTCCAGAAAGCTGCATTAAGTTTGACTGGGGTGGCCTGCATTTAAGCCTCAAAGTCGCACCCCCCCCCCACACTTTCCAGACAGATGCATTAGATGCAGACAGCTCCTAGGCTCAGTCACCGCAGGCAATGAATGAATGCCCTGAAGGCTGCTTGACTCCAACTCCTACAAGACAAACAAGAGATCAGGGTGTTGCATCTGCATCGATTTCCAGGCCTCAGGAAGCACAGCATCGCTCATTGCCAGGGCTGTCTTATCGACCGCAATTCTCTGCAAGTGTGTGGAATGTGGAACCGTGCACAGAATCAATCTGTCTGCAAAGCTCAGGCTTATCTGACTTTTTTTTTTTTAAGTGCTTATCAGGCTTGGTTTTAAATCAAGAGAGACCCGATTGATTTGCAAGTAGACAAAGCCATTTAATTGTTGATTCAGGCTATTCCCCTCGACTGATCCTATCCAGCAGAGAATTGGCTGCCTGGCTACAGAGGCTCCTAACCTGGTTGTGCTGCTCAATGGCAGGTCAGTGCTGAGTAAGAACCAGCCTTATCTATGATGTGATCATGGATGAAGGAACTGAACTGGCTTGTGTAACCAAGACCTGGGTGGGTGAACTGCTTTTCTGCAATGCAGTTCTCCAGCTACAGCAAGGAATGCATATACCAGGGTAAAGGTGTTCACAAGAGCGCATTAAAATGCATGTATTAGTGAAAACGACGTGCAAAAATGCATCCTATTAGGGGGAATTGGTTGCAAAAATGTCTATATTGAGCAGAGTATATTAGGGAAATTTGCAATGAAATGCTGTGCATTTAAAAACTTAAAGAAGCTGGGGGGGGGGGAGATTGCAATTGAAGAAAACAGGCAGGTTCATAATTCATCACTGATATTATTGATATTTACCCTAAGATTATAAAATAGTCGCTGCTGTGATAATTAAGTACATTGGTATAATAATGTGTTGGTGTATGATTATGCTGCATTTCAGTTTTTACTCTTTTAGTACACAGTCATACCTTGTGTTACGCATGCTTCAGGATGCGTACGACGCGGGTTACGAACGCGCCAAACCCGGAAATAACAGAACGCGTTACTTCCGGGTTCGGCAGTTCACGCATGCGCAGACACGGCAAATGACGTCACGCGCATGCGCAGAAACACCGAATCGCGTGGCGCACATGCACAGATGCGGTGCTTCAAGTTAAGCATGTCACGGGTTGCGAACGGGGCTCCGGAACGGATTCCGTCCGTAACCAGAGGTACCACTGTACATCTAATTGAAAAATGTAAAAAAAAGAAAAAAAGGGGGGGAGGCAACATGTTGGAACAAACAGACCAGATCACTTTGTCACAAGTGGCCAATAGTCAGGTGCAAAATGCACCTTGCGCCTGGCTAATTTCAAACGCTGACCCCACTCATCCAACTGGGCTGACCCAGCCGATCTGGGCTGCTCCCAACGAAATATTAAAACACAATTAAAACTTCCTGATAATTTGAATAACGTAATAACCACCCTGCTGGATCATGCAGGTGGCTCATGCAGGTGGCATCCTGTTCTCGCAGTGGCCAACCAGATGCTTGAGGGACACCCCCAAGCACAACCTGAACACAAAACCTGCACTTTCCCTTCCTGCAGTTTCCAGCTGCTGGCATTCAGAAGCATTACAGCTGCTGGCATTCAAGTTAGAACACAGCCAATTGTGGTGAGCAGCCCAACTTGATAACCTTGTCCTCCATAGATTTGTCCGATCCTCTGTTAAATCCATCCAAGTAGATGGCCATCCTTGCCTCTTGCGGCAGAGAGTTCCATGGGTTAACCATGTGCTGCACCTCGCCTCCCTTCAGCTCAACCATCTGACCTGCTGGGGGGCGCGATGCATACACTTTGCAAACGCTTCCCATCTCTCCAGAGTCTGCAAAAAAACCATTCTCGGGGTGGTGGGGTGGGAAGGTAGCATGTAATGCAAACCTTTTCCTAGCTGGGACGGGCTGCCAAGCAACGAACGTTTCAGGCGTCGTTAACAAAAAGCGACATGGGGAAAAGAAATGTTGCTAATAAAACTGTCACTTGAAGCACAAGCCGCAACTCCACAATAAAGCAAAACAAAAAGAAACAGCCTCTGTGCCGGTAAAGAGGCCTAGCAGGGAGATCTTATTTTATTTCCTTAAAGTGGGGAATCAATCAAAAACCACTAGTGTTGAACAGCGGGTGTCAATCAAATGGAACGGCACTCGCCTCCGCACGACGGCAGCAATGCAAAACAGAAAAATGATTCACTCAAATATTTGAGCAGGAGGGGATGTACTACATAGAAGGTCCATGTGAAAAGAGGTTTGTCCCAAATAGAAACATTACCCATCTAGTGCCAGGCTATAATATATCCACGATCCTCTCAATGAAAGAGATCAGAAAATTGAACCTAGCTCTTTCAGGAAGCAGAAGGGGAAACCAATGAGGTGGAGACATGCAATGACCATCTTCAAATATCTTAAGGGTTAGTAGAGTGCCTGTTCTTCCTAGGACAGTTGTTGTTATTAATTTATTACTTAATTAGTCACTTCGCTCCTAAAAAATGACTCAGAAGTGACCTGCTAACACAACAAAAACACTAAAACCTAAAAAACGAAACGCACGCCTCCATACAAACAGAAGACAGTGCCAGCAGATCCCGCACCACCAAAAGAGGTCAGAAATACTTAAAAACCCTTCAAACTAAGGGCCAAGAGTGCCTTAAACTAAACTGAGAGGGCTCCAGGTGAGCCTTCCCAGGAAGGGCATTCCACAAGCGGGGAGCCACCACTAAAAAGGGCATGCGTTGCCTCCCTCCTGCGGAGGGGCACACAGGGTATTCTGTGCCCAGCTGGTGAAGAAGAAGAAGAAGAGTTTGGATTTGATATCCCGCTTTTCACTACCCGAAGGAGTCTCAAAGCGGCTAACATTCTCCTTTCCCTTCCTCCCCCACAACAAACACTCTGTGAGGTGAGTGGGGCTGAGAGACTTCAGAGAAGTGTGACTAGCCCAAGGTCACCCAGCAGCTGCATGTGGAGGAGTGCAGACACGAACCCGGTTCCCCAGATTACGAGTCTGCCGCTCTTAACCACTACACCACACTGGCTCTCTCACCACACTGGTGATCAGGGAGGGGCCATAGCTCAGTGGCAGGACATCTGCCTTGGCTGCAGATGTTCCCGGGTTCAATCTCCAATGGCATTACTAGGTAGGGCTGGGAGAGATTCCCTGCCTGAAATCCTGGAGAGCTGCTGCCGGTTGGTGTAGGTAATAATGCAGGTTCTTGTGATATAAATCACACCCAAATTCTGCCTTACATCTACACAAATGGCGTTTGTTTCATGTCACTTGTCCCATTCAACTTCCACTCCAATAGCTCCCTCTCAGCCATTTTCTTTGTGTTTTCATTTGTGCTCTGTATTCTGTTTGCATTGCATTCCGAAACACCAGGAACGGTCTCCCTCCTTGGAAGGTAGTGGACTCTCCTTCCTTGGAGGTTTTTAAACAGAGGTTGGACGGCCATCCGTCGGGGATTATTTAGATGGGTAGGGTAGAAACAATAAAATGATTATTATTGAATTATTATCAGATGTGATTCCTGCATTGCAAGGGGTTGCACTAAATGACCCTCAGCGTCCCTCCCAAAACTACAGATTCTATGCGAGATAGGAAGTGATTCCTAAACAAAATTAACGATACTTGGGACTTGTGGAAGACGTTCTCCTCAACAAGAGCAGCAGCATTGTAACTTCTTTGGCGGTCACTCGTAGCCGAGTAAGATTGTCTTCCATAAACACGGTTTTAACAATGAGCCCGTAAGTGACTGTGGAGGCCAATTCTGGATCCACACGTCCTTCCGAGGAGGAGGCACACGAAGAAGGGCCTCAGAAGATGATCTCTGGGTCCGGGGAGGTTCATATGGAAAGAGGCGATCCTTAAGTCTACCCATCATTGAGTACAATTCCCAGCCCATTTAACAAACCACGGTTCCCAGGATACTTTTTTTGGGGTAGGGGTGCTATAAATGTTTGGCATGTAAGACACTAAGGTTGTTTCACATCAGAGTGCCTTCCTCTTAGCACGTTTCTCCCTTGCGCCCTGAGTTCTAGTGTCTTCAAAGCCCATGACACCTTTGGTGAAGGCTGTTCTCCAATTGGAGCACTCGCAGGCAAGTGTTTCCCCACATTTTTTTAAATTTGCCTTGAGAGAGTCTTTAAGCCTCTTTAGTTGACCACCAGCATTACACTTTCCATTTTTAAGTTCGGAATAGAGTAGTTGCTTTGGAAGACGATCATCAGGCATCCGCACAACACGACCAGTCCAACGAAGCTGATGTTGTAACATGACCTCTCATATCATAGGTCCCATCTGCACTATGCATTTAATGCCGTATCATGCAGTCAAGTCTCCCCCCAAAGAATAATGGGAAGTGCTGAGAGTTGAAAGGTCCTGAGAGTTGTTCGGAGGCATTCCTATGCTTCTCTACAATTCCCAGTGTAATTTAACAATCAAGCAGTCTTCCCAGGGAACTCTGGGAATCGTAGTTCTGTGTGGGGAAGAGAGGGGTCTCCCAACGATGGCTCAGCAATAAAGTTCCTGGCTCTCTAAACTCTACAATCTGATCAAAGCTGGTGTATTCAGCTGTGGCTAATGTAGTCATGATTTGCAACATGCATTCTAGGCACAGAACTTGCGGTTCTGTTGGGCTGCAAAGCTCTTGCAGCAGCACAGAAAAAAAAGAGTCTGCATGGTAGGAAAATTACAAAGGACACCCTAGTTGACACCAGCTTGGAGCTCCGTCAGTTTTCTTACTTACCACATAATACAGCGACGAAGGAACAATTTGTCACTTGCTGCATGACGCAATGATAATGCAGCAGTTTTGTGCATCGTAACGCGACAATTATTCACTTACCGCACAATGCAATGACATGGCTGCTGTCTTCGTGCACAAACTTCCGGGTGACGGCTTCTTCCATGATCTGCTTCACCTGAACAGGAAGAAATAAAGAAGTTTGTGCATGGAAAGCAACACTCGATGGGTCATAAAGACGCAGAGGGAGAACCTTAGAGAGTCGGGCAACAGGTTGGGCTGTTTGTCTAGGCATGTTTCACCTAAACGGACCACAGGCTTCCCGGGCCTCAGGCAGAGTGAGTATCTTTCTCCACAACCTGGTACCCGATTCCTTTGTGGCAAGGGATGCCAAGCATCGAGCACAGAAGTTTCACATGCAAATGTGCTCTGCTTCTCGGCTGCAAGACCCCAGCTCACTCAGTGGTGGCGCATCAGGTGGGCCTGAGATAGCTCGGTTGGTAGAGCATGAGACTCTTAATTTCAAGGTTGTGGGTTCGAGCCCCACGTCAGGCAAAAGACTCCTGCACTGCAGGGGGTTGGACCTAATGACCCTCGTGGTCCCTTCCAACTCTACAATTCCACAATTCTACAACCTGCTATTCTATGCAAAAAAATAATAATCCGAGGTTCAGTCCTCAACAGTATCTCCTGGTAGGGTGACCTAGACCCTGCAGAGCGGCTGCCGGTCAGTGCAGACAACAGTGAGATAGATGCACCAATGTTCTGACTCAGTAGAAGGCTGAGTTCTCTGCCCTATGTTCCCATTGAAGTTTATGCCTCTGTGAATGAGAGGAATGTATTGGCCATCCATTTTTTTCAATGGCATTGCAGAGGGTCGGGCAAGGTGACCCTTGGGGTCCCTTCCAACCCAACGATTCTATGATTTTATCCCAGTATTAACTGCTTTGACTGGCAAAGATCCTCCAGGGTCTTGGGGACTGATTTTCCCCAGGTTGATGTCAAAGGGGCCATTGCCAGGCTGCCCTCTGATACCCCCTCATGCCAATGGGTGTCTCTGCAGATCCTTCATTTCCGCCAGATGAGAGAGTGGGTGAGTTCTTGCCACTAAGTCCTCTTAAGGGGGAGCAGTTAATTAGGAATCAAAAGAGAAAAAGTAGCAGATGGAAAACTGTTAATTTTCCTCTGCTCCAAATCACCTCTCAAATCCTCCTAAAACAAGCAGATGTCTCGAGGGAGCTTTTATACCTGTTTCTGTCCAACACGCAAGTCTGCTTTAATGTTCAGTCTAAGTGACAATCCCATGGCCCTCGCTGGTTTTTGCTGGGCGTTGCTGTGTCAGTCGATTAAAGAAAGCAACACTCTAACCCTGTGCTTTCGGCTATTTTTCGACAGCAGCAGAGCAAAAACAAACAAACAAATCTCCACCCTGCGAGGAGGAGCCAAGCATCCCCCAAGGATGTCTTGCAGTGACCTTTCAAGCCCGCCTTAGAACAAAGCCAAACGATTGCAGGATCAGATCAAATCGAACAGAAGGCCGTGCAGGAAGGCACCGAGGGTTTCGTTTTCCGTTTGCACTGACATTTTGCAGCAAGCAACACTGGGGGGTGGGGGGGGAGAGAGATGCTTCCCGACACAGCTGGACAGAAAGCAAATTGAAAGAAGAATTATTCGCAAGCAATTGGCTTAAGGCAGAGGAAGGAAGGAAAACGAAGTAGCACACTGAACAAAAACCTTTGCAGGAAGAAGAAGAAGCGTGGTGGCAGTGTTGCAAAGCTGCCACCCCTCTTCGCTTGCTTTGGAAAACATTATTGTCTCTGGATCTGTGGGACAGGCCAAATGTGAGTGGGGAGCCACAGCCAGGTTTGCCTGTTTGATAATTTATTCCTTCTTTTCCCAGCGTTCTGGCTACAACTGCCATTCATCTGACAGCCAAAACTATGTCACCCGTCCACAAAAGGAATGGATCAGCAGACTTGAGATTTGCAGAAGCAGAACAATTTATTTTATTTTATTTTTTTAGGAAAAATTTCAGAGACACTGACTCCTGAGCTTGTGGACTCTCCTTCCTTAGAGGGTTTTAAGCAGAGGTTGGATGGCCATCTGCCATGGATGCTTTAGTGGAGATTCCTGCATTGCAGGGGGTTGGACTAAATGACCTCCAGGATCCATTCCAACTCTACAATTCTGTGATTCTATGGTCAAATTCACTTGCTGGCTATGGAATGCTGGCTAAAGTCCCATCTGCTCTGCACATTTAAAACAGCATCATGTCACTTTAAATACTTTCAAACATGGCTTTCCCCAAAAAATCCCGGGAACTGAGGGTGGTTTGAGAATCTCTATTCTGCCCACGGAGCTACAGTTCCCAAAACGGTTAAACAATCAATCCCTTTTTCCTGGGGAATTCTATTTGGGGATGTGAGCATGACAGCTGGAAGCTCCAAACATCTGGCGGACACCCGGTTGGCGAAGTGTGTTTTAGAAGGACATCCAAACACAGCTGAATTCAACCCCAAGTGCTTAACCAGTTCTGAGCCCAAGTGCTTGCTGCAGGGTGTCTGTCCCAAAAGGAGGAGGCAGTGAGGAGTAAAAACACTGCAGGATAAATCCTATGGGTTTCTCAAAAACAAGCCATGCCAGATGAATCTCGTTTCTTTGTCATGATAAGAGTTACAAGGTTGGTGGAACAGGTGGGTGCTGTGGACACAGCGCATTGTACGAAATGGCATCTCCCCGAAGCAGAAGGCAAGACTCTTGGATCCTGAAACCGCTTGAGAAGCACATTTGCGGTGTGGGAATGTGGGTGGGCTGCCAAAATCTTCCCAAGTTCCTGCACTCGAGCAAACGGTGATGCAACACTTGGCAAGAGGCAGCTAGCTGCTAACCTGTTCTCCTCTCCCGTCGACCACGACCAGGCAACTTAAGAGGGGTGCAACGGCAAGAAGCTGCCCAGCAACAGCCACAGAATGTGTGGGCAGGCAGGAGCATAGCTGTCAAGTTTCGGATTTGAAAATAAGGGATCAGCAGTCTCACCTATCCTGGGGACAGTCACATGTCAGTGGTGGGCGGAGCCAGAAGCAAAAGTGGGCGGAGCAGCAATGTAAACTCCAAGCGGGGTTGGGCTCGGAGCGGAGCAAAGAGGAGGGCAGCCATGTGCTCCACGCAATGGAGCCCCATCGTCTTCTTGTCTGATCCCATCAAAACAGGACAGGAAGCAGCAGCTGCTCAAAGGCAGCCAGGCTCCGCCCACCAGCTAACCCTATTGGCCGGCTGAGGGGCTCGGTGGCAACGGATAGGGGCTGATGCAGGGGGAGGAATACACCCCCCTGTAAGCACGGGAAACGGCTCCCACTTGCTTTGAGGGCTGAGGCTTTTCTCTCCAAGTAGCCGAGGTCTTCCCACCCAGTCCCTGTCCAGCAGGGGAGGAGCTGCTTCCATTAAAAACGGGAAATTTAAGGGAAATAAAAAATAAGGGAGAGCAGCGGGAAACTGCTTGAAATAAGGGAGAATCCCGGGGAAAACGGGATACTTGACAGCACTGGGCAGGAGAGGCAACAGCACCGTGCGTTGCGAAGGCCCAGCCAGCCGTGGATCTGATCCAGGAGGACACGAAGGCAGGACAGAAGCTACATAGCCGAGCAGAAGGCAGATGGCAGTTGCCAATACACTCCAGGCTTGGAGTTTGGTCCATCAGGGAGAAATCCATCGCTGGAAGCCACAGCAGGATGGAAGAAGAAGCAGACGTCGAAGGATCGAGTGCTCTTGGCTAGGGGTTGCAGAGGATTTTGGTTGGACTTGCTCTGCCGTCGAGGAAGGAGCCAAGAGTCACACAGCCAAAGTGGACAAGAAAGCAAACACGGTTCAACCTGCATGAAGGCGAAAGGCTATTGGGAGATTATTTTATAATGAGTTTTTCAAAAAATGTTTAAAGTAATGATTCCCAAGAAACCTGAGGCCTTTCTGTTACAGAGGTGGCTAACTCCCCAGAGACTGCGATCTACTCACAGAGTTAACAACTGGCAGTGATCTACCCCCTTTTGGGGGGGTTCAGGTCAAAGTTGTTCAGCTTTTTTTAGGGAGGAGGAAAGCCCCGTTTTCTTGCGGTTCAGGTCGAAGTTGGTGAGCTTTTTGGGGGGGAGGAGGAAAGCCCATTTTGGGGGGGTTCAGGTCAAAGTTGCTAAGCTTTTTTTAGAGGAGCCAAACTTGTTGAACTTCTTTGGGGGAGCCAGTGATCTCCCAGTGACTTCCAGTGATCTACCGGTAGATCGCGATCTACCTGTTGGACGTGCCTGGTATAACTGGTCCAGAGCTTCCGAAGGAATTGTTTTAATTTGTTTACGTATGTTACAACGGCGACAAGAATAATCTATGTGCAAAAGCGGAAAGAAGAAGTCCCAGCGAAAGAAGAACGGGTACAAAAAATTATGGAATATGCAGAAATGGTGAAAAATAAGAAATCAAGACAACAAACTTTTTTTAAATAAAAAGAAGAATGGAAATGGTTTATTGAATACTTATAAATAAACTGTAAACAGATAAGAACATTGGCAGAAATATTGCAATAACCTGCAGTTTTATAGTAGTACGTATTTAAAGTAGATGAATAAATGAGTAAATTAAGTTAATTTGGAAAAGGCGGAAAATGCAAAAAATAAATTTAAGGAACCGCAGAAAGAGGGTGAAGGCAGTCGAGCTTTGAAATGTTAAAATGATTGTAAAATTACTGAAATGTATAAAATTGAAAATCATAAATAAAATAAGTGGAAAAGAAGAAGTCCCGATGAAAGAAGATTGGCTTATGAAGATGATGAAATACCCTGAGATGGCTAGACTGACTGATAGAATTAAAGAAGAAAATTTATTGAAGAATGGAAACATTTCGTGGAATATATGATTAAAAAAAAAAAGGTTGTGATTATGTTAAAACGTATGCAGGATTTAAAGTATAGCAACGGAAGAGAATTGGTAGTTTAATAAGTTAGAATCAATGGGTAAAATGTGTAAAATATGAGTAATATAGCAGTTTTATATATGGTAAGAAAAGAACACCATGGAAGGGCAGGTGGGGATATAAGAGATTTGCTCCGAGTGTCATCTAAAAGAATTTGTAAAATCTTTTTAAAAATTAATAAAAAGATTATGCAAAAGAAGAAGAAAGCAACCACAGTTCAGAGACAGAGAACCTGCTTTGCAAGAAGACAATCCCAGGTGTGCAATGCCAGTTAAAAGGATCGGGGACCTGGTGGAAGAAAGACCTCTGCCTGAGACCCCAGAGAGCTACTGCCTGTCACTCTCAATAATCTGTCTATTCTATTTATTGTGTTTCTATCCCACCTTTTCTCTAAGGAGCTCAAGGGTTATACAGATTGAGGTTGAATCCTGACAAGACAGAAGTACTGTTTTTGGGGACAGGGGGCGGGTGGATGTGGGGGACTCCCTGTTCCCAAATGGTGTAACTGTGCCACTAAAGTACCAGGTGTGCAGCCTGGGAGTCATTTTGGACTCACAGTTGTCCATGGAGGCGCAGGTGAATTCTGTGTCTACCAGCTCCATCTGGTACGCAGGCTGAGACCCTCCCTGCCCGCAGACTGTCCTGCAAGAGTGGTGCATGCTCTGGTTATCTCCCGCTTGGACTACTGCAATCCACTCTACGTGGGGCTACCTTTGAAGGTGACCCAGAAACTCCAACTAATCCAGAATGCGGCAGCTAGTCTGGTGACTGGGAGCGGCCACCGAGACCACATAACACCGGTCCTGGAAGACCTACATTGGCTTCCAGTACGTTTCCGAGCACAATTCAAAGTGTTGGTGCTGACCTTTCAAGCCCTAAACGGCCTCGGTCCTGTATACCTGAAGGAGCGTCTCCACCCCCATCGTTCAGCCTGGACACTGAGGTCCAGCGCCGAGGGTCTTCTAGCAGTTCCCTCACTACGAGAAGTGAGGTTACAGGGAACCAGGCAGAGGGCCTTCTCAGTAGTGGCGCCCTCCCATCAGATGTCAAGTAAATAAACAACTATCTGACTTTTAGAAGACATCTGAAGGCAGCCCTGCTTAGGGAAGTTTTTAATGTCTGATGTTTTATTGTATTTGTAATATTTTGTTGGAAGCCGCCCAGGGTGGTTGGGGAAACCCAGCCAGATGGGTGGGGTATAAATAAATTATTATTAATTATTATTATTATCATTATTAGAGTTAGGGTTAGCATTAGGGTTCATGGCCGAGAGGGGATTTGAACCCACGTCTCCCTCTAACCACAGCACCACACCGTTAAGGTTGCGATAGATGGACAGACAGTCTGGCCTGCCGTAAGCTAGCTTGCTATGCCTCTTAAGTTGCTCCATCCTTGGTCAGATTTGTCTTTGGTCTGACAGCACAGGGCATCTAGAACGGTTCAGACTCCAGAACAGCAGAGCTCAAATACTGCTTCAGAAATCAGTGGCTCCGAGGAACCAGGAGTCACAAGAGGGTAACGAAACCTTCTTGGGCCAGGGGATACTGGCCTCCTCTTCTGCAAGGGCTTTTTGTTCCATATGTGCATCTGGGGCTGACCCATGGGCAAGTCCTTCACTACCTCAAATCTCCGGCCTAGTTCCCTGAAGAAGCCTGACTTCCCTGCCGCAACCCCTCTCCAAGGGCCGTGACAAGCACCAGGAATGCTTGCAGAAAAAGAAACCTGAAGTGAAGTGGGCTTTTAAAGCCTGTTGAAAATCCTGAACTGATGGGGCCCTATAGAAAGAGGCCCCAGAACGACTAGGGCCACACCTGCCCCATACATTTGAAGCAGCGTTATAACCCTTTAAGCAGTCCTGGTTCCTCAAGCCACAAAAATCCTGGGGTCTGTCGTTTATTAAAGGTGCCGTGGGGTGCTAGGAGACCCCCTCGTTCCCTCACAAACTCCCAGAGTTCCCCCAAAAGAAAGAATGTTTCTTGAACCAGTTTGAGAACTGGTAGCTCCGTGAGGGGGAAATGCTCGGCCTCGAACTGTATCGGGTTGTCTTTTGACTTCGGAAAGGCGGGCAGTTCTCCCTGGATGCAAGCCAGTTCTCGGAGAAGTGGCAGGAGGCAAAAGCTTGGCACTTTGACAAGCAGGAAGCGAGAGGGAGTGGAAATGGGCCTCTAAGTGGCATCGCTAAGGCAACACCTGGGCAGCCTTGTTGAACTACAGGGCGGCCCCCTCCCTGCTCGCTCGAACAAGCGGCGTTGTCTTAACCAGCTCCATTCCCTGTTTGCCTTGGCAGAAGACCCAGAAAGCACTGTCCTGAGATAATATAGATTTGTGCGTTGGGGAAGAGCCAGGTTTTGAGGGGAGCGAGCAGAACAGAAGCAAAGGGCCAAGAGACCGAGACACCACGCGACAACCCAGGGGACTCCATGTGGCAAGCAAGATGCTACATGTGGCAAGCCAAAGAAGAAGAAGAAGAAGAAGAAGAAGAAGAAGAAGAAGAAGAAGAAGAAGAAGAAGAAGAAGAGGAAGCAGCAGCAGCGTTTGGATTTGATATCCCGCTTTTCACTACCCAAAGGAGTCTCAAAGCGGCTAACATTCTCTTTCCCTTCCTCCCCCACAACAAACACTCTGTGAGGTGAGTGGGGCTGAGAGACCTCAAAGAAGTGTGACTAGCCCAAGGTCACCCAGCAGCTGCATGTGGAGGAGCGGAGATGCGAACCCGGTTCCCCAGATTACGAGTCTACTGCTCTTAACCACTACACCACACTGGCTCCATGTGGCAAGCCAGAGATACCACGTAGCAGACAGAGACACCATGTGGCAAGTCAGAGACACTACGTGGCAACCAAAGACTCCACATGACAAGTCAGAGACTCCATGTGGCAAGTGAGAGACACCATATAACAAACCAAAGACACCATGTAGCAGGCAGGGACACCACGTGGCAACTGGAGACACCACATGGCAAGCAAAAGACTCCATGTGGCAAGCCACAGACACCACGTGGCAAGCCAAAGACCCCATGTGGCAAGCCAGAGACTCCACATGGCAGCCAGTTCCAGGGGCAGACAAGAGCTCACTGCAGACCAGGGAAGTCAAGAGAATCCTTATGAAAGAAAGAAACGGGAGCAAAAATCGCTGGTGTCTGATTATTCATCCCGTGCTCAGAACTAAAAAAGATCCAGCACAAGTTTCTCTGTGCTTGAGAGTCTAGGGGATACAGCCATCCATCACTGCAAAGAGGGAAGCAACGGCAACAAGCAAAATGTCTCCCAGATGGGCACAAATCCAACAAGCATTTTCTAGTCCAACTGAAACCGCAAATTGCACATTATGTCGGGGAGGACTGTGATAGATCACACTTCCCTGCCCTCTCGTCGAGGATGGGAGAATTACTCAGTGGTGGCAGACAGACACCCTTGGCATGCTGGCAGTATTTCTGATCATGGGAGGGGGAGTTCCCCCCCCCATACCTAATTCCAGATCTGGAAACGTACCATGCATTACAACCGCAAAAGTTTTAAGATGCTACAGTCAATAGAGCAACACAATCCATTCTCTCTGAATCAGACGCAGGTTGTTGGGCATTATTGCTTTGCTTTGAACAAAAAACGTGTAAGAGATTTTCGCCCGCCCCCCCCCGCCCCCAACTTCCGACCAGCTAGAGAATTATGATTATGCCCTGAAAAAATTGCCTGGAGATGCAGTTTGAAAATGGGCACCATTCCTTTCATGCCCATACAGACCTGAGCACAGATTGGGGCTTACATTGGAGGCCCTGAACCCACTCCAAAACAGGTAGGAATCCATTTAATTTAGCTAATGGGTTCGTAGCTAATAGGATCTTGCTGCCCTGGATATAGGGAAGCCTCTATTAAAATTTCAGCACCTGGCCAACACAATGAAATCAGGGAAGAAGAAACATGGAGGTGTTTCTTTCCTGTGCTGTGAAGAGCAAGCAAGATACTAGGGCAAAATGAGGAATACAGGTGAAACTCAAAAAATTAGAATATCGTGGAAAAGTCCATTTATGTAAGCAATTGTTTTCATTAGCTACTGGAGTTTAATATATGAGATAGACTCATGACATGCAAAGTGAGATATGTCAAGCCTTTGTTTGTTATAATTGTGATGATTATGGCGTGCAGCTGATGAAAGCCCCAAAGTTGAAATGGTTAATTGGGGGTTCTCATCAGCTGTACGTCATAATTATCACAATTATAACAAACAAAGGCTTGACATATCTCGCTTTGCATGTCATGAGTCTATCTCATATATTAGTTTCACCTTTAAAGTTGAATTACTGAAAGAAATGAACCTTTCCATGATATTCTAATTTTTTTTGAATTTCACCTGTAAATAAGTGGTTTTTTAAAACAAAAAGCTTACTTGTTTTAATATGACAGGTTAATATAATACTATAGACTATGTATTACTCTTGCTTCATTGATTTTTTCGTGCTGCTATGATGATGATGATTATAATATACAGTCCTTCATCACAAGGTCTCAGGGTGGTTCACAAGATCTTTGACCACTTTATACAGGGTGCTGGGAACTATAGCACTGTAAGGGTTAAACTACAGTTCCCAGTATTCTTTGGGGGGAAGCCATGGGACTTTGCATAGAAAACAGGAGCAAACAGGAATTGGAATTAAAATCAGGGGAGCCCCGCAACAAAATCTTGCAGTGCAGAACGCCCTAGTTCGGGGGTCTGCAACCCGCGGCTCCGGAGCCGCATGCGGCTCTTTCACACCTTTGCCGTGGCTCCGCGGCTGCACCCGTGCCCTCCTCTTCTTCTCCAGCTGGCCGGCGGCCCGCCCCCAAGGCTGAGGCTCATGCACCGTGCCTCGTTTATGCCAGTGCAGGCGCAGCAGCAGACAGCAGCAGCTTCCCTCCTTGGCGCCTGTCCTAGAGGTGTGGCTGCTGCTGCTGGTGAGGAGGAACAAGCCCTCTTTTAAAAAATTGTAGAGGAAGCTGGGCCTGCCTGGATGTGAGTGTGTGTTGGGGGGGGTGAAGTGGAAAATCAGAGTAAAGCCAGTAAATGGTCTGGAGGAGAGGTGTACGTGTGTGTGTGTTGGGAGCTGGTCGTTGTCTTTGGTGAGCTCTTCGGGATTAAGGGCAACAGGCATCCCCCCCTCAACCTCGTTTATTTCATAATCATTGGGGAGAAGTGCGCGTGGAGGAGGCCCCAAATAAATCTGTAGCGATGAAACAAAAAGCAAGCCTGCGCTCCTCTGAATTTGGGAGTCAGTTCCATTTATCAGCGGCTCTTACTCCTGAGTAGACGCGCCTAGCATTTTTCACTTCCGAGGGTGTTGCATCTTGAAGTTGTCTACTCAGAAGTAAGTCCCATTGCGCTCCATGGGACTTACTTCCGGGTAAGTTTGCAGCCACATGTCTGAGGCAGACAGGTCTCACACCATCACAAAATTACCAAATGTTTACCAAATGGGTCTCTGCAGGGAAGGAGGGGTGAGGGATTTAATTATTCCAGGAATTAAAGAAGATTACCATCTCAAAGGAATGGCCAGGCTACTGAGAAGAGGCATCAGATAACGCCTTTTCTGGGTGATGAGCTTGGGTTACACCTCTTCCATGATTGATGTTTCTGGGGGTGGGCTAGACTCCAGGAGGGATTTTAAAATGTCTTTAGCATGCTTGCTTTGCTTCTCAATCTTCTCTGGTTGGCCTCTGTTTTTTACTCCTACCAATGGAGAACCTGCAAAGGACTTTGCAAGGGCTCTTGTGTACCCCATACCCATAAAATAAGGGAATAAGGGCAGATTTTTCTTACAACAGCAGCATAACCGATTATGCAACCTGCAAAGAACTAAAGTCGTGTGTTGTTACTGTTGAATATAGAATAAATCTTCATTGTCATTGTCCCCTTGCGTGAAACAACGAAATTGCTCTATTAAGCGCCATAGTGGAATTTGATGGTGTGTTGTTGTTGTTTTTAAGGGGGCATGCACTGGCCTTGAGTGAAAAACGCACTCACCCTTTTGCTTATATTGTTAGAATCATAGAACTGTGGAGTTGGAAGGGACACCCGAGGGTCCTCTAGCCAACCCCCGGCAATACAAGTATCTCAACACGTGCTCTCCCATCCAGTTTGAAACCATACTGGGCCCTGCTTAGTTATTTAACTTAGTAGTTGCCTAACATGGGGGTTGGGGTGGGAGTCTCTGGGCAATTTGCCATCAAGCAAAAATTTTGCTGGTCCTCTTCCTTATATTATCACCGTTCTTAATGCTATTTATTAGTTGCCTAACACAGGGGAGTCTCCAGAAGCGAAAGGTTCGTTGAGACCTCTTACTTGTATTACTATTATTGGTAACATTAATATTGTTATTGTTATTTCATTTGTTGGTTGCTTGGGGGAGCCTCTGTGTGACTCAAGCAGCATCTGCATTGGGGTATACTGCATTTGGGAGGGACTGTGTTGTTTGCTAGTGTTGTTTGTGTTGTTTGCTAGGGCTTTCAAAAAGGTGTTGAACGGCCTTATTTGCACATGGTTATGCATACCAGAAACAATATATGCAGTGTTATATTTGTTTTAAATGTCGCAATGGTTTTGCGGCTCCCAGTTTTTTTTTCCCCTTCGGAAACGGGTCCAAGTGGCTCTTTTTGTCTTAAAGGTTGCAGACCCCTGCCCTAGTTCATGATACTCCAATCCATTCTCCCTCCTGATTTTCCATTCCCAACCCGCTGCAACCATCAGATGACAGGCCAGGACTGGCAACTTGAACTGAGCCTGGAAACAAATTGGCATCCAGTGTCAACGGTGACTTGCCAAGTCTCAAAGCTGCAATGGCAATAGAAGGCAAACATGATAAAATTTCCTGTTCAGGGTCCAGACTCTAGGCCAGCCTTTCTCAGCCTTGGGTTCCTAGATGTTGTTGGACTACAACTCCCATCTTTCCTGGCCAGCATGGCCAGTAGTGAGGGATTATGGGAGTTGTAGTTCAAGAGCATCAGGGGAACCAAAGTTGAGAATGGCTGCTGTGGACCTTTAAGCCCACCAAGGATTTGGGGTCCAGACTAGATATGTGAAGGCCCAGAAGGATGTGGGAGAACACAGACCAGTTTTGAGTCATAACTCTCTGCTCAGTGCCTTCACACCTCTAGTCTAGACTCTAGTTTGACTATCCTCCAGCCTGGGAAGCCCCCGCCCCCCAACTCCCCACTGATTTTGGTGGCAGTGGCAAAGAGAGAAAAATAGGCATGGCATCGGAATTAGCAAAGATATAAACTACCCAGTGCCACCCTGTAAAGCGAGGAGCGCTAGAAACTCAGTTATATAAGCTAGGTGCAAAATGGCTACTTAAACCAAGGTTGCAGTCGCCAAAACGGAACGTCTAGTTGCCATTTTTGGACAAGACGGCTGTGAAGTCCCCAGGTATGCATCTCCAAATGGTGGAGATGTCAAGCACCATCCTGGTGTCCAGGCACCTTCACTTGATTGTAAATGGTCAATAGTTGGGTGAAAAAGGCACCTGGTTAATTTCGAACACTGCTGAGGAGGGGGAAAGCTGTGTGGGAAAGTGGTGGGTGAAAATAGCTCCCTGGCCAAAAGAAGTTTGACTACTCTGGACCCGCTCCCAGCACAGAGACCACCTCTTGCACTCTTCTGGGAGTTGTGAGTCTGCACAGCCCATACTGAGTGGTCGCCCAGGGTCAAAATTGGATCGCCCATGTCGATCTGGTTCAGATTTGCAGAAACCCATAAATCAGCTGGAGAAAGACCAGCGAGCTTCACAACACTTCTCATCAGGACAGGCTTCCCCACAGAGGAGGTAAATGTAAGGAGGCAACTGAGCCAAATTTCTCAAGACATTTTACTGGCGTGCCTTTCTCTTAAAGTCAAGGAAATAAATTGCTTCCCAGTGGGAACAGCAAGCAAGGCCGCCAGAAAAATCCAAGCCCGCAAATAAGTTCTTAAATGTTCCCCCAAGGACGAAGATTTACCTGAAACGGATCGGTTTGAGCCAGAGAAACATATTGCTCAGGAAAAGGAACTCAATTTTAGCAGTTTCCCAAGAAAGGCGAGGGCAACAATTTGCCGCACGCAAAAGCCTAATTT